>NC_056731.1:1796294427-1796374427 GCF_019279795.1 Protopterus annectens | reverse complement strand
GAATTGGTATGCAAGGTTTATTTTTACATTTAAACAGATACGCTTCTGGCATATTATTATATATCAAATTGTGCTATAATGAGCACGCAAACCAATAATTAACAAACATATAATTAGTACATAACAAAAACGAAAACGAATACGGAGCATCTTACAGAAATTAATTTGCCTAAAACATAACATAATTCATTTTATTATATCTAAGCAAGGAGACATATCCAAAAATACTCCCTATAAGTATTCTCACTTAGAACAGAAAGTATACAGACCTATATAAAATTTATGTGTCTAAGTCAATGGAACTATAATGCTAATCATGGAACAAGATAGCAAAATAGTAAATGAACTCAGCGCCAATAGCATAGATATTGTAAGAATTATAAGGATTCGCATTAGACATGATCGCAAAAAGTGTATGGTGCATAAAAAACTTTGTACCTACAGTATAAAATGATTTTCGCATTGTAAATAGTTGCAGAAAATAATACCAAAATAATGTTGCTGATAATCACTGAAAAAACAAAGTTTTCATAAGAAGAAACATGTAAAAATATCAAGATAAAAATAAAAATAAAAATAAAAGAATGTAATATGAGACTATCTGATTAGATGTTTAAAGCAGCAAAGCTGATGGAATCAGGATGGCTTATGTCAAATATAATTATGACATAAGGTTCATATTTCCAATTCATGAATAAAATCATGTACAGTAACGTTTGCCTCAACATATTAGCTAATGTTATGTTGGCTTTAATTAATCTATAAAAATATGTACATTGATAATAGTAAAATAAAATCAGGTAGGACCTGATAAAACAGGTCGAAGGTTAACAACTGTATTTAGACCTGGCGGTATATGAGCCTTTAGTTGTAAGATCCATCTAAGCTCAAAGGTTTCCAAAGTATTGTTAAGGTCACCTTCCCTTCTATTTGCATGCACTACTTGGAGTACTTGAAAGGCAAAGTTATGCTGGGGATGGGTATTACAATGTATGGCCAGTGCATTGGTATTACTATTCCTTCTTATCTCGTAGATATGATTATAAATTCTGTCTCTTAATCTACGCGAAGTTAGGCCCACATAATAACAATTGCAGGAATTACAAGTAGCTAGATAAATAACATTTCTAGTAGTACAAGTTGCATAAAACATACATTTTGCATTCAGCTCAACACCTAAAGTATTAGTACTAGTTCTCTTAACAATAAACCCACGAATGACTATAATGCATATGTTTGTAAAAGCATTGCAAATCCCTACAGCTCAGATGATGTAGTGGTATAGTGATGTGATTGCAGTGCACAGCATCCTGGGCTCAAGACTTGGCAATGCTGCTTATTTTGCTGCTGGGAAGAACATGGACTGACGGATACAGAGTGATTAAAACACTTTAAAGCAGTTGTAAGTGGGTTAGCGCATTTTGTGTGAAGCTAAGTGATGCTAACAGATGGTTAAGTCCTCTTAGCTTCACTTAGCGGTGCTTACACCCAAGCTAATTTTAAATAAAGAAAAGAAAAAAGGGTGATAGGAAAGTGGTGAAATGGGGGTAAGCAGGGGATAAAACATTAGGAAAAGCACCTAGGGATGTGCAGGATGGGTGAAGGAAAGGACCATAGCTCTACATTTCTTCTGCAGCAACAGCTGTGACTGATGTAGAAAATTTGGAATTTACAGCCTCACACCCCACAGGGAAGGGTGCTGGCAGCATACATTTGTAGAGTAATTTGGTTGTAGATCGATTAACATCACTGGACATGGTGGTGAAATGTAGAGCTATGTATGGGGCAATGATTGTTTTGCGGGACAGATGCCTTATTTTAAGGTGAGAGTGGGATGTTGGGGAAGGGCTGTAGGTATGTTTAGGGAGGTAGGTTGAGTAGGATAGGTTGCATTTGCAGACAGACAAGACACACAAGACAGCAGACAGGGGTGGTATATGACACATGAGGAGGGTAAACACCTTAGACAGGGAGGGTGGTTGGGAATCAGAGGCCCATGAGCCACCAAATGGATACAGTGGGACTGAGGTTCCCACCCATGGGCAGTCACCACTGCACCTTCATGGCTCCCAAGGTGGCTGTGCTGGGAGCTGGACAATATGGGCAGCCCACCCCTCCAGGTGCACCAGGTAGCCCTCCATCTGGCGCAGCTGTCTTTCCAAATCAGAGCAGATGATGTGGTGCACCATACCTCAGAACATGTTGTGGGTGATGGGCTCCTCTCCATGCCCATGCCCGGGGGAGATAGGCCCTGTCCCCTGAGGCGGTTCCACCTGAAGGTGGTGCAGGACCAGCGGAGGAGGGTATTCCAGGTTGGTTCCCCAGATGTGCTGGGGCCTGGTGCAACTAATAGATGAGGCAGGACAGGTGGATCCACTGGGATCTTTCTTCCCAAATGTGCTATGGTGTTGTGGTTTCCCAAGATATATTGGTTAGTCATGAACAAAACATTTCAAAATTAGTTATAACAGCATGCGTGGGTGTTCCAATTAACCCAAACCAACAGATGTGAAACAGTTGCATAGCAAAGAGAACACATGCATAAATGGAACAACAGTAAGCATTTTAACAGCATGCAAGTTACATTGATGGTAACAGGCCATCAGTAATGGTATTTGAACAAGGTATGTTAAAATGCATCCAATTAAATATATGAACAATAATAGAACACATGTCCCAACAACAGGTTTTGAGAACAACATACCCGTAGTATATGAATAATAATTATTGATGCAGATGAGGGGTGGGGTAGAGAAAAAAGTCCATTAACAACTTTATAGGCTTCTATTTTTCACAACAGTACTGCTCAGTACTCTACAGGTCTGCCCTCACTTTACATCTACCAATGTCCCATAGTTTCTGTAGCACATACATACCTGTTAGACTGTTAACCTGTAATGGTATGGGGCAGACTGGGAGAACTATGGCTACATTACTGGAGGGGGCTTGTACATGTCAGGTTTACATACTTGACAAAGAAGGGGTACCCTGCACTGATGTTGTGTGAGTCTGCTCCTGGCATACTTCACCTGGATTCCTATCTGTGTCCAAGGCGATTGGCAGCAGTGACCACTAGCTGTGATAGCATGACACTTTAGAGACTTGTATCAGGAAGAGTGCATGGTGTATGTACCTATCCTGCTGTCATTTGCAGGCATGGGGTTGGAATGTGGGACAGTTGTATATGGTGTATTGGTATACCCTTCATATAGCTACTACAAACCTTTCTATACCTGTAAGACCTGTGGAGAAAATATCTGTTAGCACTGTCTTACTGTTTCTACAAATTTTCATGATTTCTTGAGTGTATATATGCACACATCTCAATACTACTCCCTGGATTTGAACCGTGTCTGGGTGTGCTAAAATGAACAACAAAGCTATTTCTAACAACACTGAGCTACTGGGGAAGTGCTGTTTTTTGCTTGACTGTTTTCTGTATAATACTCTGTGGGTTAGACAGTCTGACACTCTGTGGGTTAGACAGTCTGACTTTGTGATTCTGAGATTCATGCATGACAGATAGTGTACTGTGTATTAATCCTTTGAAATAATACAATCTGGAAAGCAAAGGTTAATACAAAGCAATGCTGCAGGGGACACACTATAATACATTGGACATTACTATTCAGGGTTCAAATCGTAGTGCATAACATATTTCATATTTCATTTATATCTTGTTTTACAGCTCCACAATCTACTGTTTTGCATAATAGCTGGTTCGCAGAACAACATCAGTTAACTCACACTGTCAAAGCCATATTTGCTGTGAAGAACCTTTACACATTCTATTTCTACAACAACATACCAGAGTAAACACAACAGTTGGTGGTATAGGTCTTTATTTCACTTATAGTTTTTCGTTTTTTAATTTTAGCACTCACATCTGTTTCTTTGAGCTCAGCACTTCTTCAGAACTCGTTGTAAGCACTAAATAAGCTTTAAATTACTACAGCACTCAACTTTTCTCACTTGTCTATAGGAAAACAGTTTTAGTACTTAATAAATAAGCACCTATCCAGGTATGTCTAAGGGTAAGCTTCTGGTGTTTTCTCCTGTCTACCTGATGAATCTGGGCATCCTGGGGCAATGCAGCAATTGCCTCATGTACACAGACAACCCTCTCTTCCTACCAGCCAGCACTACAACCTGTGAGAGATGCACTTATATAACCTAATTGGAAGCAAAGCTCTCTTCACCCAAGACTGGACTAGACAGTCAAGAGGAGAAGGTAAACACTTGCACCACACCACACTCATCACATAGTTCCCTCAAAACCTACACCACCAAAGCACATACATAGAAACGCAAAACACACACCTACATTCGCGGAGGCTCTCAATAAAAATTTGCCCAAGCAACAGAGACCACCAAAGCAGAAACACAAGCAACCTCCACCCCCCCAACACAGCCCAAATGACAGATAGCCCACAAACTCAGTGTGCCACTCAACCACAACTCATAAGGCATAACAACGTACCCAACACTCTAGTCATAGGTGACTCTATAGTTAGGCACACTGATGTTCCACTCACCAGGCTAAACAAGGAGAAAGTTACTGTCAGCTGCCTGTCAGGTGCCAAGATCTGCCACATAATGCATGCACTCAGCTCACTCCACAACAAGTACAAATATGACTCTGTCATTGTCCATGTTGGTGTAAATGACCTGAGATGTACCTCCCTGGACTACATGAAAAGAGACATGGAGGAGCTCTCAGATCATGTGGCCCAGGCAGGTATGACCCTAGCCTTGAGTAGCATCCTGTCATCACCCAGAATGATACTACAGTACAAGGACAAAATGATTGACTAAAACAGTTGGCTAAGCTTCTAGTGTTATTCTAAGGGGATCCAGTATCTGTCTGCCTGGGATGACATGATCGACAGACAATGATGCTTTGCCAGAGATGGCCTGCACCTGTCGCCCTTGGGATTCCAGAGACTGGCTAAGGCTCTTGCCACCCCTATAGTGTCTTTTTTAGGCAAGGTTCAAATGACAAATTCACCACCGTAGCAGGTACAAGCAAGCACAATCTGAGGGTAATGCGACTCAATGCTAGAAGTCTAAATCTTAAAATGCACTCACTCAAAGCACTGCTTAAAATGGAGAACATCGACATCTGTGCAGTGACAGAGACCTGGTTCAAGGCTCCAGAGAGCACCCCTGGATTACCAGGCTATAATTTATACCACACCTTTCCGCTACCTAACCTGGACCAAAACACTAAAGGCAGAGGTGTGTCCATATTCATTAAGGATATCCACACCTCCAGGCTAGTTGCTCAGCATAATGCATCCAAGATTATCCAAGTGAAAATAACTCTGGGCAAGACCGCAATCCAAATTGTAGCTTGCTACAGATCCCCCACCATGCCCCAGGATTCCCACTCCTCATTTCTTGATACACTGGAAAATATTAGGGTACAATCCAACCCTAATAATTGGCGATATCAATTACCCCACCATTAACTGGGAAAACTACTCATGTACCAACTCCAATGCCTTGGATCAACTTATCCACACCCCCACCAGGGGCAGCAATATCCTAGACCTGGTCATTACCAACATGAGTGACTGGTGTTTGAAACCAGAGGGCAATTCCTCATTGGTCAGATCTGACCACAAGCTAATCACCCTAGACATCCACATCCCGCCCCCACTCCCATTAGGGAAACCACCGTAAAAAATTTCTCCAAAGCCAACTTCACGCTTCTTAAGACAGAAGTGGCAAACTTCCCAACACCCATACAGAAGGACAATAGAGGTATGACTGCTGAATCCTACACAGATGCCTTTATAAGCACTTACACGAGTGCATGGATCATGCTATCCCTAACAGAACCAAGATGCTATCCTCCAAACAAAGGAACCCAATCTGGTGGTCTCCTGTCATAAACAAACTCTACAACAGAAGAAAGAAACTGTTGCAAAAAAAAGTAAAGTAAAATCCCATGATTGTAGGAACTCAATGGTCAGCCTCAGTAAGAAGCTGAGATCCCTCTTAAAATCCTCCAAATCTAGTTATGAAAACAAAATCACCACTGATTCTAAAGAAAACCACAAAGCATTCTATAGCTACGTCAAGAATCTCAATGGCAACACTCAGATCTGCTCTGAGTTACAGCACAATGGCACTAAATATACAGAACCAACTGGTATTGCCAACATCCTGACAGATAGGTTCAGTGCTAACTTTACCCCTCTCTCACCCATTAAAGGGCCCATCTCTATACCGGGAGAATGCAATCTTCCTGTAATCACGGCTGCACAGGTAAAAACTACACTCTCCAAAGCCAAGAACACAGCATCCATGGGACCTGATAACATCCCAGGCTGCGTTCTACATAAACTACAGAACAAATTGGCACCCCACCTAAGTACCATGTTCAGTCATAGCCTCACCTCAGGCTTTGTGCCCACTGAATGGCGCACAGTGACAGTTATCCCAGTCCACAAAGGGGGAGTCACCACAGACCCCAGGAACTACTGCCCCATTAGCTTGATGAGCCTGGTCTGCAAGCCCATGGAATGTAACATCATGGAACTTATAAACAAAGACAATGGTAATCTCCAAACTCTGGACCCCACCCAGTTCAGGTTTGTAAAAGGCAGATCATGTCTCCTAAACCTGATAGACTTCTTTGAAGTAGTCACCAAAGTCGTAGACGAAGGTAAGGTGGTTTACACAGCCTATCTAGATCTTGCCAAGGCTTTCAACACCATCCCCCACTCTGGAATTATAGATAAACTCACTAAACTAGGTATAAATCCCTATGTCACAAGATGGGTTGCCAACTGGCTCACTGACAGAACCCACACTGTGAAAGTAGCAGACTCCAAATCTGACTTCAGACCAGTGACACGTGGAGTACCACAGGGTTCAGTCCTGGGTCCTTTCCTGTTTGGTATCTACTTCTCTGAAGTACAGGCTAACACAGAAGGTCTTTAGCCAATGACATTTGCAGAAGACTGCAAACTAGGAGCCATAATCGAAACCCCTAACAATGTGGACATCCTACAAAAGGGCCTCACTGAGACAGATGCTTGGTGTCAAAGCCATGGCCTCAATCTCAATGCCAAAAAGTGCACTGTCATCCCTTTTGGTAAAAACTCTGTATCTATGAACCACCAGATAGGTGGTAGTCTACTTAACACTGAAAGTGTGCTAAGAGACCTTGTGACACAGGTGGACAGTAGTCTCTCCTTTGATAATCACATTGCCACAGTAGTCAGGAAATCCTTCTACATGGCACACCTCATCACAAAAGGTTTCTCATCCAGGAAAAAAGAGGTCATTGTTCCCCTCTACTCATCACTCATTAGACCCATTATAGACTACAACACCCCTTTTGGTATGTACCTCACAAGACATCTACAACTGGAAAGGCCACAGAAATTCCACACAAAGAGGATTACCAGTCTCAAACAGATGCCCTATGCAGACCATCTCAAAAAACTCCAGCTTTACTTCATTACATATTGCCTACTCAGAGGTGATCTCTGCCTAACATACAAAGCTATGTCAAACCCAGAGCAGTTGGACGTGCTCCATTTAAAGAAATCCCAATCCCTCTGAGCTACATGCTCTAGGGACCTAAACCTTGTTACCACAATAAACAGAACATGCTGGAGGGATAGATTCCTGTCCCAGAGACTTCCCATACTCTGGAACAAACTACCTATCTATAGCAAACAAAGCTCCTCATTAGCACTCTTCAAGAAAAATCTTGATGATTGGATGGGAAATGGGAAATTCACCCCGGGGATCACTTCTGTGACTCTGCTCAACAGGGGCACAGGAACATAATTTTCTTGGGTGGCGAAAGCCAGGGTACCTTTTTGGCTAGGCTTATATAGGCCCTAGGGCCAATAGCCTAGTACCTACCTATGAACCTATGAACCTATATGACACATTGCTTTACTACTGCATATCCTGTACATCGATATTAGTCTGGAAAACTTTTATTTAATCATTAGACACAGAACACACTACACCTACTGGCAGTAAACAATTTACTCCTTCTTATTTATTTCACTATACACTGCAAGGTAGATCTGTACTCACCAGACTGTCAGCGCGGCCTTGTCAGTCTGTCAGCATGGGCCTCAACATTGCTATCCCTCTCTGCTGCAGCTGTAAGGGGAGAAAACAAACACTATGCATACCTGTTTATCACATACTCAGTCTAGGATTTGGTACAGCTATGGACGAGATACTTACAAACTACTGAAGCATTCCATGCCCAAGCATCTTGGATCCACTGGGCCAAGAGCACCCTTTCCTCCTCTTTAGGTTGGCATAATGATACCATACCTGCTCACCAGTTCGGAGGATTCCAGTGGCACTGGTGAGGTTGCATGGCAAATGGTCCCAGGCCTCCACTTTGTACTAAGGGCCCTGGTACTGGCTCTCCAGCAGTCTGTCATCATGGTTTTCTATGAGGAGCCCAACCATGACCCTGGACTCCTGAATACTCCAGCGCTGCACCCAAAAACACACTCCCTCTCCAATGCCAGACATGGTTTCTGCAGAGATCAGACTACAACAAGTTATGGCTGTATTCCCACCTGTGTGGTTTAAATAAGGCCATATTCCCTCCCTTTGCCGTCATTGGACCATTTTGAAAATGCTAAGCTCAGCTAAGTGGTGTGCAAATCTGCTAAGCTGAGTTGAACAGTGCTTAAAGGGGTAAATGCTGAGCACTGCTTAACAGTGAGCAAATCCACTTAGCTGAGCTGACTGCTGCTTAGTATTTACGTCTAAGCGATGCTTAAACTGGCTAAGCAGCGCTGACCACTGCTAACCATTGCTCACTTTTCATTTTAAAAAAATATCAGAATTATGACTTAATTAATCATTACTGACATATTATTAAGTGTATATGATTTACTTTACGTGACATGCCTCTATGTGCTTTCATTACATTACCTTGGGGTGTATACTATACTGTATGGGACACGTGTGTATTCATGGGTGATTTCACATGTTATATGCACTCACACTTACATTTTGAACCAGCTACACTACCCCTGGTTAACAAATATCAATTACTACATAATTTGGAAAAAAAAATAATTTAAACAATGCTTTCCCATGTAAAAAAAGAAGGGTCTGCCTTGGTACTCAAACCATAAACTACTGCATGCAAAGCCGGGACTCTAACCCCTATGCTATCTCACCATTGAAGCTTTCAGCTATATGTTTGTATTTAGCTCCTATGAGATGTTTAAGCAATGCTGAGCAGAGGGCTGTAGCATGCAATCCTGCTCAGCTACACTTAAACTTTACTTGGAACAAAAAAAAAAATAATAATAAAAGCTCTTTAATTACATGTATCAATACTCCTTGTAAGTCATATTTGGTAACATACTACCTGTCATTCTATCAACTGTCTAAGTCTGCATGGGCAATCTCAGGATTGAAGTCACTACATAATGGCATAATGGCATACATTTGAGTTTCGGACTTCTAATCCTTCCCTACATGTTATGTTGATACCAACCCTATTCCTCTATCAACTTCCTAAGTTTGTAAGGGCAATATTACAAATCTGTCCCTATTTGTCCCCCATCATTTTAGGTTTTGTCCAGATTTTGTGCTCTAAGAGGTTGAGAGGTATGCCCCCATCGTTTAGGCTTTTTCCAGTTTTTTGGCTCTGAGAGGTTGAGAGGTATGCCCCCATTATTGTAGGCTTTGTTTGGATTTTTGGCTCTGAGAGGTTGATGTCACACACCCCCTCCATTGCTTACTATTTAAATTCCTGCTTTCAGTATCTGCGAACACTGACAGCAGTTAGAAAAAGCCATACGGCCCTTTGACAATGCAGAGGGTGTGGTGTGACAGTACCATTATTTCCTATTTAGATTTACTGCTTTTGGTGTCCGCAGACACTGAAAGCAGTTAGAAAGTGCTGTACGGCACTTTCAGAGTGCAGGGGGCATGTTAGATGTGTGAGCACTACTGGAACATGCCCCCTGCACTCAGTAGTGTTCGTGTCCACAAAGCCGTTATTAGGACCGTGCCTTCATTAATATGTAAGGTGCCCTGCTGTTAAGGCTATGCAGAAGTGGACACCATTCACTCTGTGCAGGAATAACACTATTCCTGCATGGCATTTATTGAATCCAGGGGTATGAGAACAGAGCTCCACAAATGAAAAAACAAATGTTTTCTATGAAGCCAGGCATAATGTGACAGAGCCCCATGTGATGCAACGCCCCCATCACATGTGATGCGTGGCAGTGCCGTACCTGAGATCAGGGCATTTTGTAAACACTGGTATTTAGAAAACATGACAAATGCAGTTTAAGGGGTTTTGAAAACAAAGAAGAGAATTTACATCAAAAAAATGCTCTGCTTTAAATTGTACACTATTTTATATCTGCAGCATACCACTGTTTTATATCTATACATTTCATGAAAACATGAACAGTTTCCCACATGGAAAATCTCACACTTTAGAAATTGCTATTCATATATGTTTAACTGAACGGAAAAGGAAAACAATGACCCTTCTTAAGGATTGATCCCTGGACTCTCTGTACTATGCCTAGCTGTCACTAGCAGTGGACCAACAAGGAATTACTGGGCATTTTGGTATCTGGTATCCCAAAGAGCTGTCTCCCTATTTAGCTAGTAACTACAAAGACAGTGATTTTGAACACATAATTATCCAGTTCAATATAAACCGTAAACCAGTGTATTGTTTTAACAGCTGAACAGGAAAGGAAAGCACTTGAATACAGGACCCCTTGCCACTGTTGCAATATGAACTCTCTAGGCAATTAGATTCCTGTCTTCCTCCATGTGCAGTTTCTCCTTTCAACTAAGAAGCAATTACGATGGTGATTTTCAGTAAACAAGCTTCCATTATACTACAAACTATGAACCTAGTATTTGTTCATTCTGTTTGACAAAAAAAAAAAAAAAAAAAAAAAGAAAAAAATCATTCTAGACTGCCCTCTTGTGGCTAAAGATAGAAACTTCAGCCCTAAAATCATTTTAGTTTTCTATCAACGTCCTACAGTAAAACTATTCAAAATAAAAATTATAATAAAACAAGCTGTGTTTTATAATGTAATAAATAGTGCAAATGTTATTTTCCCAAAAAAACACATCTGTCTTACAAAGATGGCATAAATAAATATAGTCCAGTTCTTTTTTTACAAAATTCCAAAATACAAGCTATTTCTTTGCCTTTTTAACAAGAATCATGTTTCAAGCCCAGTCTACAGTTGATCATTGTAAGTGTCACTGATGCAATGGGTAGCATACTTGCTCTTGGCACAGAATGCTGTGGGTTCTATTCCCACACCAAAAAGATGGATGGGGGGTTGTTGCTGTACTTCTGAGTGTGCTGTCCTTTGGATGAGACATTAAACTGAGGCCTCATCTGCCTGGGTTGGTGGTAGTTCAGGTGAATGTAAAAGATCTCATGGCACTGATCAAAAAGAGCAGCAAAAGTTCTCTGATGCCTTGGCCAAATTTTCCCTAGCAGTATAAATACCTTCTCAGGTCTCCCCTGAAAAGAGGCTACTAGCCTAATACTAACCCAGTCAATGAAGGATAAAATAAATATCTGAATAGCATTCTCACAAAGTTTTATAAGGACAAGTCCTTCAAGAGCTATAACCCTGAATGTCCAGGGTCATAAAACAGGTCAAAGTGGTCATGTCTGGGTGCAGCTATAAACATGGCCAGCAGTGATGTGTTTAATTTCCTTGTTGTTATAAAGTTGGGATTTGTCTATGATGCATCTCAACCCTAATATCTGTTATGATACACAGCAAAAACTAGGATACAGCTCTGCTGTCTACTGTCTGGTAGGGACTAAACTGCTATAGATTAAGAAAGATGCAATGTGAAATATCCATCTGGATAAGGTAATGAAGGGTGAACAGAGGGATCTTGTCTAGCCTACGGAGTTTAAGGCTGAATGCATGGACACTGAACCTCTTCTGATTTTTATAGAAGGTGTAGTGATGTGTTTATGGATGCCAAACAGAAAATGCAGGCAGGTGCTCACTGATGGTGCCACTGATAGAATCACTGATGGCACCACCGACAGTATCATTGATGGTATCACTGATGGTATCACTGATGGCACCACCAACAGTATCACTGATGGTGCCACTGATGGTGCCACCAATGGTATCACTGATGGCACCACCAACAGTATCACTGATCGTGCTACTGATGGTATCACTGATGGCATCACTGATGGCACCACTGACAGTATCACTGATGGTGTCACTGAATGCTTCACTGATGGTTCTCACTGAAGGTGTCACTGATGGTATCACTGATGGTGTTCACAAGGGCTTCCTATAAGTATGGTACCCAGTTCTGCAAATGTTAATGCCTATAAAAACAAACTGTAATTAAAAAAAAAAAACAGTGAATTTTGAATCTCTGTTAGTCCTTTAAAACATTTTGGAAGGGAGGCAAGATAGAGGTGTGTGTGCATGGGGGGGGGTTGTGTCCCCATATCCCTCTAGTTATATGTACTAGTTCTGAGATCACAAGGTCTTAGAGTAGAGAGAACATTACAGGACCCCTTATCCTCAGACATTAGATATTCCCTAGATTCACAGTATTAGTTCCATTATTGTAAGGACTACAATTATTATCCTTCAGATTTCAGTAGGTACCCATCCACCCATGTACCAGAATGCCAGCTGTTGCAATTTTGTCAGCTGTAGATACAAGCATCCAGTCAACTAGGTTTACTCTGCCCGAGGTTTTGTTTGTTCTGCTAGGCAACACAAATCTAAACTGAATGACTGGATGTGAAAATGGATTTAGTTGTAACTTTCAGTCAATACTGTGATCTCTCACTATGACCAGTTAATTTCTGATGTCAGATATAAGTCATTGCAGTGAGTTTTTAAAACTATCATTGTGGTGCCTGACAGAACATAGAGAGACATGTTAGGTTAATTCAGTTTTCTGTATTTATATATGCTGAGGAGTGCAGAATCCCTAGGTGTTTAATGCAGGTGCTAGACCAACAGAAGGGAACACAACATATAATTTTTGGGAAGGAATGATAGCCACGCTACTTGTTAATTTGTGTTGCCAGTCTTGTGTAAATTTGTTGAAACCTGGGGACAGTATTTCACTGTTGAGGAAGTTAATTCCTTACCAGGACTTGAACTCAGGTCACTAACTTTTTTGAATAGACTGGGCTATAGCTGCACTAATTAACAGAACAATGGATTGTGGACTGGATTCTTGGAGGTGTAAGTACAGTTGTCAGTGTATTATTATATTGTTTAAGTATGGTAAGGTGCATGAGGACAGGTGATCACTTCTAAGCTGGACTCGATCTAACATGTTTGTTTCTAACCTCACACAGGACGTCTTCGTGTTCTCTTTGATAAAGACTCTGAGAATGTCTGAGGGTGTAAGTCTGGTGAGGGGCCTGATAAGACTGGAGGTAGAATGCAAGAGGTGGCTACTGCACATTTACATGAGACTGCACCCATGAAATGACAGCAGAAGTGTGCAATATGCTTTTGAAGGCATCAGACTCATAAACCTGGAACAGGAAGAATTGTAGGTTATTACAAAAAGCATGACCCATCAGGTAAAGTACAAATGTAAAGCAAAAAGGGCAAAGCAGATGTCTGAGTGCATAACCAGAAGATCAACATTTAGTAGCAGAAAGGCGATGATACTCCATTGCTAGGATCCTGTATGATCACAACTGGAACTGCATGCAGTTCTGAGTCTATCATACCTTTGGAGACTGTGCATAGAATGACAACTACAATGGCATAGGGGGAGGAGAAAATGACAGATAAAAAAATCTCTGACAGAACCTGAGTAGAAAAGAGGAGAGATGTGGGGGTGGGAAATAATATGAGAACATGGGGCATTAAAAGGAATGTGTCAAGAGATTTAATTGGATAGCAAGGACAGTTTTAGGTTAGAGAATTCTAGTTCAACATAGACGTTAGGAAGCACTTCACTGAGATAGTGGTAGGTATATGTTAATGAGAGGAGTATTTCATGCAGAGCATGGTAGACGTGCTAATGAGTGCAGTACATGGAAAGGGTGGCATATACTTGCTAACTGGCTGTCAGAATGGATAGTAGAAGCTAAAGACAGCTGGGATAATTTGAAGAAATTAGGACTCTGAACAAGAGAAGAGAAAAAAAATGGAGGGGTAACTACCATTGGCTACCAGTAGCACTTTTACAGACTACGCAAACGCATTCTCTTGCTGGGATTTTTTGGTCGCAGCACAACATTGTGGTTTCTGTTAATTGTTCACACACATGAGAGTATAAACACATCGCTATTATGGTGATGTGATTTCAGATTTAAAGTAATACCCTTTATTTCTTCTGTCGTTTGTCTGCATGTGTTCTGTAACTGAACACTACATTCTATGGATAATGATAGGTGCAATTCTGGATCTAGGGTCTTTCCTCTCATTATACATGTCATGTTTTCACTGAGAACTCTAGAGGGTCATGATGGGGGAGCTTCTGGATCAAGCATTTGTCTATAGCAAAAAAGCAAAATTAGCAAGTTAATTAGAAACATAGGTGTTATCTATTGACTGTGTTCTGATGTAGCGCAACAAAAATGCCCTGATGGACACCAACCACATGAAGGCAAAGTTCTTGCATTTCAGCAGTAGGTGTGTGTTTTTTATTTTGCCTCTGAAATGAGGGGTAGTGAAGTAGGATGTATAATGCTGTTACCCATGTAAATATAGTAGGTATATTTTATTTTTCATATGTGTATGTGTGTGTGTGTGTGTGTGTCTATGTGCCCGCATGTAGGGGATTAGAAAAAAATGGACATATCCTAAGAAGCCATAGAAAAAGTAAAATAACTGTGCATCACTATGGCAGAATAAGGAAGCTCTGAAGTCTGAGAGGTCTGACAGTACAGATAATTAAGGCTATGGACTGTTAAAAAGCTGCTATGTGTAGTCCAGGGTTTACATCCGTGTGATTCTGGGCAAATCACTTAAACAGACAATGCTCTGGGGAAATTGGGATAGGCTCCTCAATAGTGTCTTACATTGCATTTCTATGAGCCTAAGACTTAATACCTCTCTACTATCCCTATTTTGAAGGAACATTCCTATTTTCAGGCCTGATTACCCCTGCAGATGATATTCCTAATTTCCAAGGTATGTTCCTATTTTAAGAGTTGATTTACCCATTTGCACAATTTTATGAATCCTCTTCATCATACATGATTTTTGAAGCTGTTTAGTGCGGTAAAAAAGACACACTAATTGACTAAGGTATTAGTGACACCAGTAAATTAAAGAAAGAGGACACACATCTTTTATCTTTCTTTTTTAGAAGCATAAATAAATGACATTGTGTGGTAGAAGTTTGCAATACAGTTCAATAAAGTCTACAAACTTTACACAGGCTTTTTTATAGAGTGCTTATATATTTCCATAATTTTGTACCCTTCTCTTTTTAAATGTGTTTGAACAGTATTTCACATCTCTAGCAAGAAGAGTTGTGTGCTATTTGGTACTCTGATTTTATACTGATTAGATTTCCAAATTTTTGGTTGGATGTATCCACTTTATAAGGGCCTTTTTTCCTATTTTCAATGTCTGCAGGCTGAGAGGTTTGGCCTAAGTCAAGGGAGAAAGAAAATCTGTTTTCAGGAGCTAAAAGCAATCTTCCCAATGTATGCATAAATGTACCAATAATGGAAGCCAGGTGATGCAGTCTTGAGGGTAACAAATCACAATAAAGTATCACTGCATCTTACTCTTTGCATAAATGAACATGTGCAAAAACAAATAAAATGTACAAACTGAATTGTGAACAAAGAAAATACCAGAATACAGAACAATAGCTTAAATGAAAGCCTTACTTGCTATCTGCTAATTATTCTATTGGAAACTGTTGCTCATGAAATAGAAGTTGGTTAGCCACAGTCTGCGCTGCCACCTAGTGGACCTTCTTGGAAACTTCTTTTGCATAATCTGAAGGACTAGGATCTCATTTACTTTGTGGGTGCTGGTGACATTGCGACACAAACACAGCTAACATTTCCAGGAGTGACTGGTGGATTCCAGCTACATTAGGCACACATGTATGCATGCAGCTTGGTTTCTAAAGTATTTGCTTTATGTAAGAGTTTGCATTCAGACAGCTACTCTGTAGATGGCTGCGGTAGTGCAGCAGTTAGAGTTGTTGCCTTACAGTAAGAGGTTCTCCAGTTTGATTCTTGGCTGGACTGCCTTCTGTGTGGAGTCTGTATGTCCTCCATGTGGTGAGCAAGTTTTAAAGACATGCAGGTGTGTGTCTTCTGTGAAGGTTGGGCGCCAGGCTGCCAACTTGACACTGTAAAAACTCCACTGCCAATCAATCTGCGGACTGGTGATCTGCTGTGGCAACCCTAACGAGAAAAGCAGAAAGACATTGCTATTTGCATTCACACAGCTACTCTGTACCCTAAACAAGGCTTTTTATACAATACATTTTAATTGTGTTAAGAATGGCACCCCATCTGCTTCATGTGCCCATCAAATCATTATACCGGCAACAAGTATTGGCAGGATATTGATTAATGATGCCACAATACCAGCAGAAAATGATTGACTTTAATTGGCTTAGCTACTGATGTTATTCCATAGGGGTCCAATATTTGTTACCCTGGGAGGGCATGGTTGATTGGCACACTGTTTTGCCAGGGATGATCTTCACCTCTCACCTCTAGGTTTTTGGATATTGGCCAAAGCATTATCCATCCCTAAACTGACTTTTTTAGGTATTGCCATGTAAACCTTTCAACATAGCAAAAGCTACTAAGGACAAGCTAAACATGTTATTGCTCATTGCTAGGGGCCTCAATAAAAAACAAAAAACAAAACAAAACTGCACTGCCTGGAAGCTCTCCTCATCCCAGAGAATGCCGATGTCTGTGCAGTTACTGAAACATGGTTCAAAGCCATGGAAAGCACTCTGACAGTACATGGTTATAATGCCTTTTATACATTCTGACCACCCACTAAACAAGAAAAAGCAAAAAGTGGAGGTGTATCTATCTATATAAAGGATAAGCACATCCCAGTGCTGGTCAAACAATATGACATGCTTGAGCTACTCCATGTCCAACTAACCATGGGAAAAAATCCATTACCATATTCTTGCTAGCTACATGAATTAGGAAACCCATGCATCATACCCAAAGTTATTAGAATCACTCATCATCCAACCCAATACCATACTCATGGGTAATTTTAACTACCCCTCCCTTAATTGGGGGGCTTACATGACCACAAGATGCAGGCCCAAAGATTTCCGGCCTTTGTAAATTCAATTGCCCTGGAGCAGCTAGTCTGCACTCCCACTAAGGGAACAAATATCCTAGATCTGGTATTCACAAAAATGAGAGAGTGCTCCACCTTCCCTAGTGTTATGTCCTCACTGGTAAGATCAAATCACAAAGTGGTCTCCCTTGAAATAAAGGTAAAACTAGTCCCCCACCTAACCACCAAAACTTTAAGAACTCCTCTAAGGTAAATTACCCCTTATTTAGGGGTGGCATACCTAGTTTCCAAGCCCCCCAAATCCAGAAAACACAGAAACCTATGAGGTGGCATACACAAAAAACATGTATGACCATATAAACAGTACCAGACTCAAAATAAACCCAGGTCAAACTGCAAAAACAAGCCACCCTGGTGGAACCTAGGTATTAATAGGTAGTATAACAAAAGAAAGAAAATCCTGTTGAGATGTAAGAGGCAATGTGCACAACGGAGCAATAATTCCCTCATTAGTCTAAACAAGGTGACTCTGGGAACTAGTCAAGTCTATGAAAGCAGACTTTGAGGTAAGAATAGTCTCCAAAGATAAGGATAACAATAAAGCATTTTTCAATTATGTCCACAGTCTTAATGGCAACACCCACCAATGTGCAGAATTAGTTGTAGATGGCATCACATATACTCAGCCAGAAGACATAGCAAACCTGCTGGCTGACAAATTCAGCTCAAATTTCACCTCCCCCAATTCTCCGCCCCAAATACCCTCGACTAATTCCCCCAAATATCACCAAAGAACAGGTTTCCACTGCTCACCCTAAAGCTAAAAACATGACTTCAATGGGGCCTGATAATATACCAGGTTGTATCTTAAACAGCTTAAATCAGAACTTATCAGGCCCATTAGGATCTCTATTTAACCACAGCCTGTGGACTGGCTTTGTCCCAATAGAGTGGAGGACAGCAACAGTCATCCCTCTGCACAAAGGGGGAATGTCTGCTGACCCTGGAAATTACAGATCCATATGTTTGACTAGATGTATATGTAAAGCCATGGAAAGAATAATCATGGACCCGATAAATAATGACATAGGAGATCTCCAAACACTGTACCAGACCCAATTTGGCTTTGTCAAGGGCAGGTCATGCATACAGAATCTGGTGGATTTCTTTGCAAAAGTCATTAAGGCCATCGATGAAGGTAAAACAGTTCATACCATCTACCTCGACCTGGCCAAGGAATATGACACAATTACCCACTCAGGTATTATAAATAAACTCACAAAACTGGGCACAAATCGCTATGTCACAAGATGGATAGCCAATTGGCTTATGGATAGGGCACATGTGGTTAAAGTGGGTGAGTCCAGATCCATCAAGAGGCCAGTTAGTAGTGGTGTGTCACAGGGCTAAGTTTTGTGATCGCTCCTATTCAGAATATACATTTCTGAAATCAAGACAAATGTGTAAAGCCTCTGGATGACAAAGTCTGCTGATTACTGCAAGTTGGGGGCAATCACTGAATCCCCCAATGATGTAGTTATCCTTCAGAAAGGGCTAGATCAGACAAATGATTGATGCCAGAATTATGGCCTAAGACTAAATGCAAAAAAAAACACATTATCATACCCTTTGGAAAGTCAAATACCCCTGCAAATTACACACCCTTTAGAGTAGACTCAGAGGTGACAGATCTAGATAAACAGATATATAGTAGCCTGAACTTTGACTGCCATGTATTTACAGTGATAAGGTTCATAAGTTCATAGGTTAGTACTAGGCTAACTGCCCTTGTGAGCCATTTTAAGCCTAGCCAATTATCCCTTGTGAGACTCAAACCCTGTACCTTGTGTTTGTAAGGCAAACACCTTAACCGTAAGGCCATCCTCCCAACCCCTAAAAAGCAATGATAAGGTTTGAACCCAGGACACCGTGCACCATAATCAAAGTACTGAACCACTAAGCCACGCCTTTTATGTGGCACAATTTATAGGTAAAGGTATGGTATCCATATCCAAATAAATTATAGTCCCACTGTACTCAGCTCTCATTAGACCAATAATCAAGTACAGTGTGTGCCATTTGGCATATACTTGACCAGGCACTTACAGCAGCCTGAGTGACCTCAGAGGTTCTTCACAAAGAAAACACTGGGTGTAAACAACATGAATGATGTGGACAGACAAAAAGCCCTAGCCCCGTAATCTGTCTCCTGCCAACTATTAAAGGACGACCTATGCCTGACCTACAAGACACTCACAAATCCAGTCACGATGGAGCTGCTACACATCCACAAGTCAAACAGCATGAGCATCACCCACTCTAGAGATCTAAACTTAGTCAGCGACTCAAACAATACACTGGGGATACAGATATGTCTCATAGATTGTCCCTTCTTTGAAACAGGCTTCTTATTCACATTAAGCAGAGCCCTTCCCTGGCCTTGTTCAAATGCAATTTGGATCAATCTATGGGGAATTTACAACTTCACACATGGGGTAATACCTGTGTTCTTTATAGACAGGGGCAATCTGTAAGATACTCAATGCACATGCACAAATCCATTACATTCTCTTGCCCCTAGACACCATATATTGGATACAACTGGGTTGTATTGCTTAGGTTTGTAAGGGCACTTAAGTCTTTAGCCTAGTAATTTCCTATGAACCTATGAACCTATGAACCTATGAACCTAAGGAGAGGGAGAGGTGATCGTTGTAAAAGTGTACATCAAATGTGAGGTTAGAGAAAAAGAAACATCACCCTCTGAAATGGATGTAAAGCAGTGAGGGTTAGAAATTAATCTCGGGTAAAAATGTTTATAATTAACCAAGAATGAAGGGTGGATGAGTGGTACAGTATATCACTGCTGGACAAATCAAAGGAGGAGGAGATACCTGGAGAAATACTAAGGGAGGACAGGAATAGGAGTGTTGTACTTATGGGAGGTCTGAATATACCAACACCAGACTGGGAGATCCTGAGTTCCCTGATAGAGAGATGATTCACATTTTGGATCATGAAGGGATCATCAAGCAGGAATCAAGCATTCTGAGCATAGTCCTGACCCAAATGGGGGTGTCAGAAACATTAATTAAGGATTTTTCAATACCTGTTTTATCCTTATCAGGTTTACAGGGTGTTCCAGTTTATGTATTGGGAAAATGCTTTATTTAATGTAAGAAATTGTGAGCTATTATTCATTGTTTTGAAAGCATGTAACATGAATATGCTCAATATCTACAAATTAGTTGTTTTTAGTTTGATCTTTATTAAATCTCATGCATTAGATGACAATTATGCTGACTTATCTTCCTAAATGAAAGTGGTTAAACACAGGCACCACCTCTATGAGAAGAGTCCTATTATTCATAAATATATTGCTATCCAGAGTTGACCACAGAGCTTTCCATACATGGGTATAATTGCAACCACTATTTAGAAGCAACTGAAAACATGCTGTAGATATAAAGAACATACCTTGGGGAGCCATGTTCACAATATCACTTAATAGTAAATCCCTTTCCCTGCTATTGATGATACCCAGGGAGCTAATGTTTGAGCTTGAGAAAAAAATGTTGCTAACTCCCTCACCCCAAACCACAGAAAACCACTGCAATCACCCACTGTATTTGCTGCTGGCAACTAGCTTAACTGGGTCCATCAATGAGATGAGAGCTGATGTTCTAAACAAAACAAAACAAAACAACTCACGAAGAAGCACGTGCAACCGAAGACGTCATTTTATGTATGGCTTCATCATAATGGAAAGCACTCCCCAATTTATTTCATTGAGTTATGTATTACAATGTCCCCTTGTTGAAATACATTTGGAATTCCATTTTCTAATTTATGTAACTGAGATGAAAAATCTCAAAGTGCTAGTTACAACACCTGAATTATTTTTGTAACAAACTCCACCATTTTGCTATTCTAAACAAAGCATGTGTCATGAATTAGAAACCTGTAGAATTTGTTGCACCATCATATCCAAAACTTACCTTTCTGAACATCTGCTTTCAGAGAAGATTTACTCTGTGAACATTTGAGATTACTATTTTCTAAAGATATGCAAGCTAAAAGGTTAAAAGGTCACACAAAGCATTCAGTAAAAACTGCAAGAAAGACATAGCTGTTTTTATTGTGTAATACCTTCAGTCTCCTGTAGTAGAAGCCTATGAGTTATATGCAAATGACCCCAATGACATTTTATTTTTTATGCTATATACATATATATCATTTCCTTTTGTTGAGTGCTTTCATACTTATGAGAATGAGACGCCAGACAGGTAACCCTCCTCTGGTACTGATCCCTCATACAGGCAACCTCCCCAGGAACTGTGGAGATATAGGAGCAATGGGAGAAAAGGAGACTGACTTACTGATTTTTGAATGCTCATACACTGTGCCTTAAATTAATGCAATATTTCATATTCCTGCTAGGTTCACTAATACAGATTAAGGTGTGCCAACACCTTCTCCTTTCTGCCTTTTATTATTCATTGTATAATGCACTATATTATTTATTTCATTGGAAATGCAGCATGTTATTCTGTAAATGTATGCCGAATGGTACATAATGACATTGTTATATTAAAATGATGTTTGGCTTTGCTGTAAGGAGGGAATGCTACACAACTTTAAATAAAATGTTACAGGCAGTGCTTAACATTCCTCGCTTTTTAATTCAGAGGCACCAAATACCATTGTTGGGAGGAGAGGGACTGACCTGCGTCTCTACCTATTGGAAGGGGACTGACCTGTGGTTCTACCTATTGGAAGAGACTGACCTGTGGCTCTACCTATTGGAAGGGGACTGACCTGCGGCTCTACCTATTGGAAGGGCCTTATCTGTGGCTCTCCCTATTGGAAGGGGACTGACCTGTGGCTTTCCCTATTGGTGAACATTTTGCTACTCTTGGTACCTCAACAGATAGTTTCAGGAAGACCAATGTCCTGCACATTTTGCTTCAGCTGCAAACAACTTTCTAAGTTGCAATTATTGTCATTAATGTTCATTTTTTAATATGTGCCCTTGTTATTGCTACTACTTCTATGATGTGCAGTGATGTCCTCATTATTTCTTCTTGCCAGTTGTTGTGGCCTACAGTATTGCATTTTCCATTACTGCAGAGCTAATTAACATTATGTAGTTCAATACGTTTCAACATGTCCCACCATGCTGTGTGTGGTGCCTCTACATGTAGCCATTGCTGAACTTGAGGAAACTTTCGGAAATTCTCAACTATATTATGAAAAGGAGTCTACATGCCAGCGCAAAACAGAAGTATTACATTGTAAAATATACTTCTGTGTAAAAAAATTAAACAAAGTAAATGAGCTATGACTGCATATATCTCAAGTAATGCTACAAGTAATATAAAACAGTCTGACTGAACCGTAGTGCACAACAAGTAGAGGAAATGGAAATTTCCTTAGCAAGTAACGGAAATATAACTGTCCTATGGCAAAGTTCTAGAACACCCATGAGCCTGAATAAGTGTGTTTGACACACTCATATGATTTTACTACTTTGCCTAATGAGGAAGTACTACTGTACAATATATATTTGTGTCTTTCGGCTTTTCCCGGTTAGGGGTCGCCGCAGTGGAACTCCGGTCCGCTAATGATTGGCAGTAGAGTTTTACGTGCTGGCTTGCCGGGCCTAACGCACAACCTTCAACGAAGGAACACCCGTTCACGCATGTCGCCACACAGAATTCGCTCTAACTGAGGATCGAACGGGCAACGTCTAACTGTGAGGTGACAACGCTACCGCAGCACCACCACCGGAGCAGTTGCCTCACAGTAAGATGTTGTCCTGTTCGATTCTCAGGTAAAGCGTCTTCTTTGTGGAGACATGCGTGTATGGGCGTACGTTCGCTGAAGGTTGTGCATCAGGGCTGGCAACTCGGTACGTAAAAATCTACTGCCAATCATTAGTGGACCGGAGTTCCACTGTGGCGACCCCTAACCGGGAAAAGCCGAAAGATACAACAACATATATATATATATATATATATATATATATATATATATATATATATATATATAATAATATAATACAATCTAAATGTGTAAACTGATATCAATGTATATTACTATAAGAAATCTGGCCTTCAGTCCTGTACCTCTGAAACCTACCTAGTCAGCTTTTCCCTTCTCTGCCTCTGCAGGTTGTCATAACTGTGTCTGCACTGCTTTCCATTTTGGGGTATCCTTGTCACTGAGGACAGGTGATTCCACAGCTCTCTCCAAGTATCTATTTTTTTCCAGGCCCCGCTCCAAGGGAGGCCTGATTCAACTTCTGCAGGTACAACTCCTGCTGCAGGTAGAGGAGAATTTGGTATCTTTTTTAGACCAACTTGGGTCATGACCTTGAGCTTTTATAGATTCTATGCCTTAAGGTATAGGTTCAGAATCAGATGTGTGAAGCTGAGACTATAAGGGTATGACATCACCCTACCAAGTTCATGCACTCTGCTAGGGCTGCCACCTTTTAAAATGTTCTAAAGGGGGACACTTTTTAGAGAAACATGGCATTTTATAGGGCAGGCCATATCCATCTCCACTATAAAGGAGTATACTATGTATATGGCACATCTGAAAGGGGACTTTTTCTAGAATTTGATTTTATTCTGTTGTTTCACATGACATTAAGGTGTTTTAGATACAGAAAAACAATTTTCTGCTGTAGGAAGGTTACAGAATACTTTTTTGATTGAAAATCTCACGACATTTGCCATTTCTCAATTTTTTTGCAGGATGCAACTGTCCAAATATAGACTGTCCTGGGTGATGAAGGACAGGTGGTACTCTACAGCCAGGGTAGGTGAGGAATGGGTGCAGAAAGGCATAGGAATCCACTGACTAAGCACACGTGTACATAAGCTGAGGCTCACAAGGCAGGGTATGTACATGAACAGGTGAAGCATGGCTCATTCACAGCAATAAGAAGGCAGCTATGTCAATGATAGCATTACACATGTAAATATTGATGTGTTTCATATAGCTAAGCATGGCTGAAAAACATCTGCATAAGAACTTTGTAAATCTGACCAAACTTATGCCAATCATGACAGTCCACCATTTCAAAAGACGCTGGGTTGGGCTGGTATGCGGAAACACAAATTAGGGTTGGGGATGGCATAATGGTTAAGGTGTTTACCTTACAGACACAAAGTGCAGGCTTTGATTCTCAAATGGGGTAATTGTATAGGCTTAAAATGGTCCACAAAGGGCAGTTAGCTTAGTACTAACCTATGAAACCTATGAAATTTGAAAAGGTTTGAAAATCACAGAGGTAATATTACATTACTTAAAAAGGGAAGTTAACAGTACATTTTACTATGAAATCTTCAGGATTAGCCTTTGATTACTGGTAAGGCAGGAATCTTTGCAGTGCTTATCTGCTTGTACCTGACAGACTTTTATTTTATTTATTTATTTTATTTTGTTTTACATTTGTTTCCTGGGAAAGTCCGACTGGACAAAATGTCCTTTTTCAGCAGAGGCCAGGGGAGAAAAGCTCCACATTTGTAAATAACAGTAAAATGCATATACAATATACCAATACAAATATTGATTCAATCTCATATACAAGTTTGTTTGTGTCTTTTGGCTTTTCCCGGTTAGGGGTCGCCACAGCGGAACTCCGGTCCGCTAATGATTGGCAGTTGATTTTTATGCACCGGCTTGCCAGGCCTGACGCACAACCTTCAACGAAGGTACGCCCATTCACGCATGTCTCCACGCAGAAGATGCTCTAGCTGAGAATCGAACCGGACAGTGTCTTACTGTGAGTTGACAACATTACTGCAGCACCACCATTGCGGGTCAATCTCATATACAAGTACACAATGAAAATACATTTTGCATTTCACTGACACAATTATATAGTCTAGGTAGGATACAAAGAAGAGCAGTACTGTGATTATAGGTACAAAACAAGCAAGTTAAGTATACAGATGCTTAGTAGGGGTATACTGTTCAAATACAACAATAACAGGTTGTGTTTCTTTAGCTTTGGAATGTGTAAGGGGCCATATTCAGTGCTGAATACCTCTGTGAAGTGGCTACAGGCAAGGGTCTCTGGCAATAGGTAATGAACAGGGCCACACTGCAGGCCCCTTTCATGTAACTAAGGGATGACATACATGACAAAATAATTAATAATCACTGTATCATACCCTTAAACCAAGCCATTATAGGCACTATGCGCAGTCTGGCACATACTGCAGCAGAGAAATGCAGAACAGAGACACTAGTACAAAGAAAAGGTAAACCCAGTAGTCATAATTAATGATTCACTGTGTTTGACCTATGGGCCTGAATTTCTTGAAGTTGCATACATGTGAAGAAAGTGTAATTGTTGCTTAACATGTACTTCCTGTTAGAAAAATTTGCAGCAGCAGCAGGGATCAAGATATAGGTGACACAACTTCAGTCCTTAGAAGAATTACATCCTCATGGATGTTCTGAAAACATATGGAAAACATCGTTTTGGAAAAGGAGGGCCAAAATAGGTAGCGAGAGATGAGGAATCAAGTATCTGACCCAAATGCTGCATGTGAAAGGACTCACTCCTTGAGACAATGACAGAAAACAGCAAATAACATGGCGGGATGAGCCAGGACAAAAGCTTGGCCGAATTATTTTTGTCCACAGTCGCACTGATGGCGGCATTTCTACACTAAAACCTTTGACACTGAATGAAGAGTACCTTCTTTCAGAATAAAGTTATATAATTTGTGTATCATAAGTACAGTTAAGTAAAACTGAAGACAGAACATGCATTAATGAACACCATAATTACACTTAACGAATAAGGAGAGAACAGGAAACATACACATACAGTTGTGCATTCTGTGTATTAATTTAACGGTCTTTACATGAGTTATGAAGCTTCACTTATAGTAGGTTAGTGTTTGTAACAAAGGACAGTGTGTGCTATATAGATTATATACCATATATACATTAGAATAAAAAGCTGGTTACACTTCAGAGTACACTTCATCTTAAAGAATTGGTCACACTTTAGGGTGGGGTACATAACAGTGTCCGGGCTGAATGATCTACCTAACCATTGTCCCTAAAACATTTAACATGATTTTTTACCGAAGAGTTGTTCAGCAAGGGATAACTTAAACACTCAGAGCCTTGGCTTTTTATTTCTGGTGGGAGTTTTTCCAAAAGGTAGGGCCCAGACTGGAAAAGGCATCCTGTCCTATGACTGTTTTGAAAGGGTGCCTACTCAACAAAACTACATTTTTTGACTGTTTCTTGGTAAATATGTCTGCTCTCTAAATGGGAGTTTTCTCATCAACGGTAGTCAGTAATCTTCACTTAAAGATTTATTTATCAGAGTACCTAGGATGTAGGTTGATCTTTCAGAGAGATGTAGCTATATGAGTTTCTTAAGTAAACGTAAGCTGCAGTGGTGGGTGAGAGGGAATGCAAGAAATGCAGATCTACATTTTTTTCTGCAGTCAGGAACCTGCGAGTATTGTAGGAGGAATGGAAAACTAGTAATGGTAAGCCATATTCCAGTTTTGGAAGAAGTACATTTTTACAAAAAGAAATATGAAGAGGCAGGTGAGAGAAGGTGTGAAATTCTATAAAGTAATTTTAGTTATTGTGAAGATATGGGAAGGCTACCAGCCTAACCAGATGGAATTTTGTAGATAATAATGTCATTTGTAAATATTAATGTAAGCCACATGCTTATTCTCTTAAACGGAAGAAAATGATGTTAAATGTGGAACTGCAAAAATGTAACAACAGTGCACTCTGCTGAAAGCTGATAAGTCAAGCATTGTGTAACTGTTTGATCACAAAACCCAGAGCCAAGATTCTGGATGAAGGAATTCTTGCTTTTGTTTTGAGACTAGAGTTAATTGCTAGAATTTGCATGTATAATGCTTTTATTGCTGTAGCTTCCTGACCAAGTGCAAGATCAAATGGGCTGTTACACTCTGAGCTTCTGTTAGCCTGGGAAGCAAAATACTGATGTAATCTGAAATGAGTCAGTAGTACTGTGTTATCAATTTAAGGACAGAGAGACTCAGAGCATTTGGCATTTTGTCTTCAGAACTTCCAACATCACCAGAACTGTCTTGCTCTATATGTAAGTTTATTTTAGAACTGTGTTTTCTCTTAGACTTAGCTAGGAAATAGGAAGATTAGACTAAGTGTTTTTTGTATTGATGTCAGAACATTTCTACAGTATTATTTTAAACATTTCTATATGATCTCTGAACTCGTGACTAGCACTGTGTAGTAAGAAGTATTGTCTTGTGTTCTTATTATTTATTATTAAATATTTTTAAACCTTTCAACTGTGGCTGTTTTATGTAGAGATAAGTTAAGCTCTAGAGTACATTGCATGTATGTAGTGATACTGTCCAAGCCACCCCAAATAAGCTTTGCTGTTCAGTCACACTTACTAGTTGGATAATGATATTGTGCAGTAATAATTGAACACCCTTTAATAAGGGCCTTATAAGTAGCTGATATTAGTGATTTGTGGCAAGTGGTACTACCGTGTAGCCTGGCAGAGAAGGGGGCATAGCTGGAGAACCTGTGCCAGCCTTCCTCAGGAGTGTCTGTCTGTTTGTATATAACTCATATCTCAAAGTATGTGTGTATCAGCTACTTGGGCAGGGACACAAAGCACTAGTTGGTCAGAGAGGGTGCTGAAGGTTTGTCTGACCACTAGGCTGAGATCTGGACCCTATAGCTGTACCAGTGGGGAGTCTTATTGGGGATCTGGAGAGAAAAGGAGAAACCAGCCCCAGACTGACTGTGATCTCTGTGTGCTCTTAAGGGAAATTGTACTTTACTGTATGTGTATTTGTTATCCTTCCCTATGTGGACTCCCCTCACTGGTCTTAGTGGTGAGGATTGAGGCTCCTTGATTGCCAGTGCATGGGCATCACATATTAATTGTTTGGCAGTGGTGGGATATCCACACTACATATTGATTGGTTTGCAAATACTAATTGGCTTGTAGTGGTGTGGGTAGTGTGAATTCCTGTAGCTTGTGCACAGTGATCTCTGAAGGTGTTTGTATTCTAAATCAGCCATACAATGAATACTCAGAGTTCAGATCACAATTGTTTTATTTCTTTTGTTAGCTTAGTTGGTCAGGGAGAGCAGGCAAGCATGTCAGCAGAGGAGTATGGAAAGCTGACAAGGAGCCAGCTGGCTGAGATGTGTCAGGCTAGGGGACTGGTGCATGGAAACCTGACTCAGGCAGACATGATTGCAGCTTTGGTCACAGCTGCATCAGAAAACAGCAACCAGGAGGATGACCAGACTGGCAGTGGAGGTGTACAACACTCAGAGAATGGACAGGTCAATCTTTCTGCAGAGGTCTTCAAAATCCATCTGGAGCTAAAGAGACTTGCGTTGGAGGCCAGAAGTTTGGAAACAGAAGCAGCAGAGAGACTGAGATGTCTACAGGTGGAGGAGAATGAGAAACTGCTACTCCTGGAAGCTGAGGAGAAGGAAAGGCAGAGGCAGCACGAAAAGGAGATGCTGGCTCTTCGCCAGTGTCATGGAGGTAATGGGGAAGGGAGTAACCAGACCCAAGAAGCACAAAAGGTCAGTAAATTTCTTCTGCAATTTACAGAGGGGGATAATTTTGATAGTTTCATTCATATGTTTGAGAAGGTATGTACACAGTATGATGTTGACCAAAGGCTCTGAGTACGGTTCCTGACCCCCTTACTCCATGGTAAAGCTTTAACCGTTTTATCCAAAATGTCTAACATTGACTGTTTTAATTATACTGCTGTTAAGAACTGTTTGTTAGAATTTTTTAAGCTAACACCTGAAATGTATAGGAAAAAGTTTTGTGAGCATAGACACAAGGCAGATGAAAGTGTGTGTGAATATGTTGCTAAACCAAGCACTTATTTTCATAGGTGGGAGAGTGGATGTCAGGTCACTACTTTTGAAGGGCTGGCAGACCTTTTGGTGAGGGAGCAAGCCCTTAGCACTTTGCCTGAGGAAATGAGGATCTGGTAAGCTGATAGACAATGTGCTACTTCAGAGGAGTTGGGAAGAAGGGAGACTTATACCTAGCAAGCAGGGCATCCCGGCACAGGAAAGGGACCCCCAGTACTGCTCATGGGTCTAAAGGAACCCATGATGGGCAGCCCAGACTGCCCCAACAAAATCTGCCAGTAGCAGGGGAAGCTACTAGTCCAGGTACAGTTCCAGGACTTAGGGTTAAATGTTTTGAATGCAACCAGTGAGGCCATGTGGCATACAGATGTCCACGGAGGCGAGATCCAGTAAGTGGGGAAGACAAAATGCCGATAGTAGGTTGTCTTGAGACAACAGGGGTACCGAACTACCATCCTGCATATGTCCTGAAAGGGAAGGATTTTGATGAGGCAGTACTATGTGTTAATGCAGTTACACACAGTCAGGCTTCGAGAAAAGCATGTGGTTCTGGTAGCCTGGGGGAGACCCAGACAGACTGCATACTTGTAGCCATGACTAGTGAGGTGGTTACTTCATGGAGGAAACTACACTGAGCCACACCTGCTTGTGGGTACTGATGTTCCCTTGGACAGAGTGACTGCAAAGGTAGAGGTGAGAAGTAGTACCAAGGCTGACAGTGAAGCACCACTGTCAGAGGATGCCAGACTTCCTGTGGAAGGGGAGCTGGGAAGGGTTAAAAAGAGAGAGTTGAGACAGGGTCAGCTCTCAGACCCTACATTGCAAGGCCTGAGGCAGGTAGCTAGTGAGACACCTGATTCTCAAGGAAAGGGAGAATCTGTATACCTGGACAAATGGTTACTGTATAGAGAATGGACCCCTGATGGAGGGCTAGAAGGTGAGAGGGTACAGCAGTTGGTAGTGCCTAGAGCCTACCATCTGGAACTTCTAGCCATAGTCCATGATATTCCCTTTGCAGGTCATATGGGCATAAAACGTACAAAGAGACGCATTATGCAGAACTTCTATTGGCTTAGAATTTCCAGAGATGTAACAGGGTACTGCAGGACCTATGAGCAGTGCCAAAATGTAGGCAAGGCAGGAGACAAGGTGAGAACTACTTTGATGCCTTTGCCTGTAATTGAGGAGCCATTTCAGAGGGTAGCTATGGATATTGTGGGGCCTCTGAGTACCCCAAGTTCCACAGGGAAAAATTATATCCTAGTGGTAGTAGATTATGCTACAAGATACCCTGAGACAGTGGCTTTGTCCTCCATTGAGGCAAAAAAAAAGATGGCAAATACTTTGTTAGAGATTTTTAGCAGGGTAGGGTTCCCAAAAGAAATACTGCCTGACAGAGGTGGCAATTTCATATCAGACCTGCTGGCTTGTCTGTGGAAGCACTGTGGGGTAAAGCACCTGAAGACCACCTGCTCCCATCCCCAGACTAATGGTTGAGAGGCTAATCCCCAGACTAATGGTTGAGAGGCTAAACTCTAAAATCAAGTCCATGCTACAGGCATTTGCAGACCAGTTTAAGAGGGAGTGGGACACATACTTGCCTCATCTGTTGTTTGCTTACAGAGAGGTTCCCCAGGGATCCACAGGTTTTTCACCCTTTGAGTTGCTGTATGGGCATAGGTGAGGGAACCTCTAGATTTAATTCGTGATGAGTGGGAAGGTGAGTGTGAATCTCACAAGGAGTCTGTTGTGGCATATGTCCTAAACCTAAGGACAAGGCTCATGGAACTCATGAGCTTGGCCTAGGAGAACCTGGCAGAAGCCCAATAACAGAAAAAGGCATGGTATGACAGGAATGCTCAAGCTAGAGAATATGCTGTCGGGAAGCAGGTAATGGTTCTCATTCCTGTCAAACACAACAAGCTGCAAGCAGCTTGGGAGGGACTGTACAAGGTGGTAAGTAAGGTAAGTGATGTTAACTACATGGTTGAACTGCTAGACATGAGGCAGGGGCACAAGTTGTACCATGTTAACATGATGAAACCTTACCATGATAGGGAGTCCCTTGTGCTGAGTATTTGCAGTGGATTGCAGGAAGAGTCTGAGGGAGATCTGGTGACTGATCTCCTCAGTGAGGCTCGGACTGACACCTCAGTGGAAGGGGTAGCAATGTCCCAGCAGCTGTCTACTATGCAAGTTCAAGAAATCCGAGCAGTGTTACAGGAGTTTGGAGACATATTCACTGGGAAAACAGGGTGGACCCACTCGGTGCAGCACCAGGTGGATACAGGACCCCAAAAGCCTATTAGGCAGGCCCCTTATAGGGTGCCTGAGAGAATCAAACAGACTCTGAGGGAGGAGATACAGGAGGTGTTGGAACTAGGGGTAATTCAAGAGTCAAACAGTCCCTGGGCCTCCCTAGTGGTGCTGTTTCCAAAGACAATTGGCAGCACCAGGTTCTGTGTGGACTACAGAAAATTAAATAGTTACACAGAGTCAAATGCTTACCCCATGCCTAGGACAGATGAGGCCCTAGAGCAGTTGGGTGGGGCTAAATATCTTACCACCATTGATCTTACCAGGGGTTACTGGCAGGTGCCCTTGACTCCCAGTGCTAGAGAAAAGTCAGCCTTTGTGGTTCCTTTTGGCTTGTATGAGTTCACAAAGATGCCCTTTGGGAAGAAAAATGCTCCAGAAACTTTCCAGAGTCTGGTAGATCATATCCTAGCAGGAGCAGAAGGGTTTGCCCTTGCTTACCTTAGATTATATTGTCATCTACAGCCATTCCTGGCAAGAGCACCTTCAACATGTCAGAGAGGTGCTGGGCAGACTACAGAGAGCAGGGTTGATCATTAAGCTGAGCAAATGTCAGGTGGGTATGGCAGATGTCTCCTACCTGGGACATAGAGTGGGGAGTTTTAAGATCAGGCCAGAACCTGCCAAAGTGGAAGCCATTCAGGCATGGCCTGCACCTGTTACCAAAAAGCAGGTGAGGACATTTTTAGAGACAGCAGGGTACTACAGAAAGTTTGTCCCCAGTTATAGTACCATAGCTGCTCCCCTCACAAACCTGACATTGAAGAACAGGCCAGATAAGGTAGTGTGGACCCCAGCATGTGAGCAGGCATTCCAGGAGCTTTAAGGAAGCTTTGGGAGGACCCCCTGTGTTAGCCAGTCCAGATTACAGCAAAAAAAAATGTTGTGCAGGTGGATGCTTCGAACCATGGGGTGGGGGCTCTACTTAGCCAGATTTCTTCAGAGGGAAAAGAGCACCCAGTGGCATAAAATATTATTATCAGCTGACGACAGACACCGTACTACTGTATCCATTAATATTTATTTGTATTAGTACAATTTCTTGCCAAACAGTTAATACTGTCAGAGTTGTTTCAATTCTATTATAACACGGCTAGACACAAAGTAAAGACTGATGTACACTCAGTCCAAAAATGTCACTAAAAAGTGAAACACACTGTCCAGTTCATATACTCTTTTAAATGTCAAGCAATGTTATTTTTAATGTCCTTGTGACTTGTTCTTCTGGTTTGCATGGTTGATTTCTGTTTTATGTCCTTCTTTGGTTATTTTTTTCTTGCTGTTTCTGAAGACTTCACAAAAAGTCTCTCCACGTCATCTTTGTGTCAGTTGAAGTCTCTGCATTTTATTTCATTTATTTCTGCATCTGAAAGCTCACAGAAAGTCAACTTCCTTTTTTCTATAACAGGATGCCATTTACAGTAATCCCACAGCTATATGTTATTAATATCTAAGCAGAATATTTACAAGAAATCTTTTTAATAAAAGGTCATCACTTAACTGTTCTTGCAAAGCAAGCCATATTATTATTTTATTTACTGCATACGCAGTATATTTTGGGGAAAAACATTTTAATTTATACAATCTCTATCAATTCCCCCTTTTTAATTAAAACCAAGAAATTTGTAAGACAATTTACAACACAATACGATCTTCAGTACTTTGAATCCCTTGGTCTGTTGCAACATATGAATCCCTTGCATTCAATCCTATTTCTTCATACAGTGTTACATTACCAACGGCTGTTACTTGATTAATACTTTTATTAACACAAATCTTAATACACACACAAACTGTTGTAATTAAACAAATAATGACGATAAGAGCAATTAATGTGGAAATTATAATAGCCCACCATCCTGAAAACAATCCACTTAGCCAGTAGTTAAACTAACTAAGCATGTTTTATTTTTGCAGGTGTCAGACATATAGCTGTTATTACTTATGCATTCTTAACTGCTTTCATGATTGCTTAAGCAAGTTGTCAGCCTTGCAGTTACACAGAAGCATTTATTTCAAAATCTTGTCATGTTAACCCTTGCTTTACAAGGCAAAACCTTGTATTAGAAACAAGCATATTTCTTTTGCATTGCAGCATACATTTAATTTCATTATTGCTTTGGGAAAAGAATATTTAAAAAAGCAATTTACAGAAAAATGTGATCCTCCGTACTTAATAGCCTTTCTTCATTGTTAACAACAGTTACTTGTTTGACAGTTTTATTAACACATCTCCTCTGTTATATCTGAGATAGCTCCATAAGTTGCATTTAAAATGTTTATTAACTTTGTAACTTTCCATATTGCCTTAGTGGCACTATACCAGTGAAAAAATTTGACTCCTGAGATAACACCATTTCCTATGTTCAGCTGTTTTAAAATCTGTCCATATTTTGGAAAACAGAGTATCCCTTTTTCTATTTTCATCAACTGTAAATGATTTTTATGTTTGATTGTTTTACAACTCTATTTCTATAAAATTCTTTAAACATAAAACCTGTATGTGTAACCTATACAGGGACAGCATGTAATGGCATTTTCCCTCTGTAAGGAATGTGGCTAAAAACCCAACAATTTGACTAGTTACATGCCTTTACAAACATATTTCGCATGTCCAAAAATATATTGAAATTAGGTACCCGGTCATGATGTCCCTGTTCTCATGATCTGTTATATCTGAGTATCTCTCCCCATTTTTTCTTTGCAACTGTTTTATTTGCATTTGCTTTTGTATCTACATTTTTTTAGATTGCATTGTCCTGTCCATAGATTGCTATTATAGAAACACATTTAAACTTTCCTAAGACTGTTAACAGACTGTTAATGTACTGACACTGTTTGATTGTTATTAACTTACACTGATTTTTATGAACCAACATGGTGTGCTGCTTTTAATGACTCTGTACTTTACTACCTGTATGTATTCCAGTGTATTATTTTCAGGATGGCAGTTACACCAGTCTGACTAATGATGTTGCTGTACTAGTTTGTTTATAAGACTGTTTGCCGTTATATTTTATGTAAGACATTTGTTTTTGAAAATATGACATTACAGTCAGTGTTTTTTACTAATATTGATCCTGTTTTCTGTATGCATAAGCTGCCTTTGGAAATATATTGTACTTTTAATGTGGGAGGGGTTGACCCTGTCTTGTTACCATAGAACTTTTTGTCATTTAGGATTTGTCATAGGTACTGCCTTAAATGTTAGTTTATTTCTAGACGTAGATGTGGACTTACATACTCAACATTTAATTGCATTGTTTAGTTTTGTATATACCATTTCCATTACTGTAAATGTATTTACTATATCTGTATTAACTTTAACTTTACACTGTATTTGTATTAACAGTCCCATGGATTTACTATTCCTCCGTGCAGGACTAGCCTAGTCCTGCACAGAGGCAGCTGTTTAGGAGCAGGACGGCAACGCGCCATGCATAGTAATGAGGCATGCTGCCTGAACTCCTAGGCTTACATGGAGTGTGTAAGAGTACAGGGGGCATGTCTGAGAGCAGAGCTCTCAGAATATACATGCCCCCACAATGAAGAACAGCAGAAAGGGGTATGAAATGAGCGTGACCACTCATAGGTGACCTCATATCCCCACCAACAGTCCCCCTTGTGTACAACAGCAACAGTATATATAAATAAAATGAAGAAACACTTTATTTTTTTTTATAAATCTGATTAAAGCTAACCGTAGGTGCGCAGGTGTGCCCATCGCTTAGCTACAGTTAATGCAGCTTAAATGGCTGAAGAGGATAACATGGAAGATATATGCAAATGAAGCAGCATAGCAATAGTGCAGTGGGCAGAGCATTCGCCTTACGAGCAGGCATCCCCGGTTTGAGTCCCACTGCAGCACATTCCATTTTCCATGGCAAAGCACGTTATGAGCAATATTTATGTTGCATAACCCACTAAATAACATATCTTTATGAACTGGAGTACTGCAGTAAATGCACGTGAAGTGTCAGTGTCATAATGAATAAGGCACTTGTAAGCAGGTGTAAGCACAAATAAGCAGTAGTAATCATATTTAAGCACTAGTAAGCGGGCTTAAGCCCGTTTGCGCAGCGGTAAGCAATGTCTACACTGGTTAAGCAATTATAAAGCTAACTCTCTGTAAGCAGATGTAATGGCAGGTTAGCAGTGCTTACCGTCACGCAAATCTGTTTACAACTGCTCAAAAGTACCTTAATCACTCTGTATCCTACGGTCCTTGCTCTGGCCATCAACAAAATAAACAGCCATGTAGGCCTTGAACCCAGGACCCTATAACCATAGTCACAGTAGTTAACCACCAACCCATCACAGAAGTACAGAAGAATGAGGTATCAGCAAACAAGTCCTCACCATAGTAAAACCAAATTGAACCTGTGATGGGAATCAGTATACAGTCATATGTTACATAACCCACTAGATAACATAAATATGTGAACTGGAGTACAGCAGTTAGCCCAGAAGTGAGGTGTAATTGTAATAGAGTGTTGAAGTCCCCAATAAAACACAAGGACCCCACAGAGTGTGCGTACACATTAATCATGGATACCAGGCAGATATATATAGGATGTAATGAATAAGAAATCAATGGCAAAAAGAAAAAATAATGCAAAGTCTAATGTAAGCAATGCTAAGCATTGCACAGGCCAGCTTAGGAGGTGTAAGCAATGTGTAGGCCAGCTAACTCAATGTGCCCAGTGTTATACCCCTTTAAACAATGCTAATCTTCTTTAAGCAGGTTTGCCCATAGCTTAGCCTTTTCAAAACTGGCCAATCACGGAAAAATGTGGGAAATCGGCTCTACTTAAACCCAAGAGGTGGGAATACATCTCATAACTGGTTGTAGCTTCCCCTTGCAGGCACTATGGCAGTAAGGGGAGAAGGTGTGCGCTTCCGGGTGCAGCGCTGGTGCATCCAGGAGTCCACAGTCATGGCAGGACTCCTAGTTAAAGACCATGCTCAGAGACTGCTGCAGGGCCAATACCAGGGCTCCCAATATAAGGCAGAGGCCTGGGACCATCTCACTTGTGACTTCACCAGTGCCACTGGCATACCCCGAACTGGTGAGCAGGTCAGGCACCACTATGCCGACCTGAAGCGGCGTAAGAGGGACCTCTTGGAGGAGTGGCTCCAGGAGGCTAGAGCAGCAGGGGATGTTTCAGCTGTGTCTAAGTATCACCTCAGTATGTGTGTAATAATTGCCAGATCAGGTATATCATGGATAGGTATGGCTAAATATTCCTCTTATGTCCCCCACAGCTGCAATGGAGCGAGCCGTGAACCAGGAGCCCACATCAGTCGCCTGGCAAGGTTGCGACGTGAGGCAGGTCAGTAATACTCATGCATTTACTGTCATAGGAAATAAAAATAAAAGTAGTAGTAAATGAATTGCTTGTATAAAACCTGTATTGTTCAAGGCAAGTACTGCATACACTAGAGAATATGGCAGGAAGAGTCTCATATTGTTTGTAAGTCAATAAAAGTGTAATAACCTGACAAAACAGGTCTAACTGCTGGACTGCATGTGTATATCCTAGTATCATATGGTAATGTAGATATGCAATCATGTAATAGTACTGTAGTATCAAGCACTGTTACCCACACCGTGCACCATAAATTGAATGTGTAGGAATGCCTGTATATGACAGGTGTAATCCCCAGAGCCCATTTAGTACAACTGAGAGACCCATAAACAGTAAACAGGGAAAATGCAGATAACAAAAAATGAATAGCACATGCAACTGAGATGTGAACTGTTGTTTTTTTAGCATACACAGCCACGGTTCGAAATCTGCCAGTGGTAGTAGTCTGCATACAGAATCATACCCCACAACTGTACAGATATGTCCAGAATGTCTAGTAAAGTGGCCTATATCTGCTGCCTATTAACCTGTCCCCCTGGGAAATTAGCAGGATGATCCCAGACATATAGGCAGCAGACAGGAAATAAAACTGATTGACACACAGCTATGAGAACAAAGCTGGCAAACTAGCAACTCCCCAATACCTTATGTGACTAAGAAGCCACGTATTTCCCATTTACACCCCAACTTGTCAAGCTGTGGTCAGAGTGTGTACAGTAACAGAGTGAGATGTATGTGCATAATAGTAATGTGGAATCTGGTACTGTGTGTGGGAACATTCAGGTAGTGCTAATAAATATTCCTCCCACAGGTCTGTCAGATACTAACACTGTGCCCAGAAATACAAGAATGATATGCAGTTGCTCTGAATAATGAAGTATTACACATCACTGTCACCCACACTGTCCAACAACATATAACTGTCTAGGAAATCTGTATATGGGTGCTGTAATACAAGGTCAGAATGCAAAAGACAGGGGATTAATAAGACAGAAAGCAGATAGGAGATATACAGTAATATCTATATAGCAGACACAACTGTGAAGGACAGTGTTTAAGTTGTAGCAGACACAGCCATGGTCTGAATCCCGGGAGTGGAATTAGGCTGCATACAGATTCACACCCCACAACTGTACAGATGAGGCCAGAATGTCCAGTATATGTGCCCATATCGGCTGCCTGTCCCCCTGGTAAGTCTGTAGGATGATCCCAGATGTTTAGCCAGCAAACAGGGAATACAAGTGATTGCCAAACATCATGAGAACACACCTGTTACTGAAGCAACCCCTGAAATAGTTAGGAGAGTAATATTTCAAGTATTTCCTATCTATACTCCCATGTTGTCAAGCTGTGACCAGAGTGTGTACAGTAACAGAATGAGAGGTATGTGCATAATACTAATGTGTAATCTGGAACTTTGTGTGGCAACAGTCAGGTAGCGCTAACAAACATTGCTCCCACAGGTATGTTGGATATGAACACTGTGCTGAGAAATACAGACCATTATAACCTGTACTGGTACTGTTCACTCTGGTATTGTAGAGAATTGTGAGTGTTGCAGTTTCTCTGAATAATAAAGTATCACTGGTCACTGTCACCCACACTGTGCTACATAATATAACTGTGAAGGAAAGCATGTATATGTGTGTGTCAGGTCACTAAAGGTGGAATAGGGCAATATTCTAGATATGTCCTGGCACACCAGCATGTGCTCAACACATGGCCAGAGTCTGTGCAGAAAGAGTTGGATAGCTATGTGCAAAACAACAACCAGAATCCGTGAGTATGTGTACAGTTAGTGTTAACAAAACATTCCCTCCACAGGTATACCAAGTAAAAGGTGTATACTGCAGGTAAAACTGGTTCATGTGTAGCGATGATGACAGCCGTATCACTGTCCAAACTAAGGCTATAGGGTAGTGTAGTAAGACTTGCAAGGTACAGATAGCAGCACTGACTAGGAAAGTAATGTGGACTACAGGAATATACTATTTTCTAGTTGACATATTTCTCCCCCCACCATATCTCTAACAGTAATTAACATACCCACCCCAACCGGTATGTAATGACACCTATGTTCGGATAATGTCCATTTGTTTGATAAATATGTTGATGGGTCCCATGCATGTGCTATATTGAATTATTCCAACAGTGGTGGCATGGTGCCATCAATGTACCTGCATGCTGTTCTTATTACCACTGTGGTCCCATATATACATGTGTTGTGTTGGCTATGTAACTGTTCCATATCTGGTGTCTGGGTTAATGGGAATTTTTATGCTTGCTGTTATACCTAACCCTGAAATGTGCTGACTGTTACTAACCCACAAATGATAATGACATCTAAACACTATCGTACGCTTGGGAAGGCCGGTCCCAGTGAACCCACCTGTCCCACCTCAGCTGGCCATGGCACCGGGCACCAGCATGACTGGGGCCTAACCCGGGGCCTCCCTGCCCATTGGTCCTGCACCACCTTCAGGTGGAACCGCCTCAGGGGATGGGGCTCGCCCCCCTAGGAGTGGGCACGGACAGACACCTGTCACCCATCACCAGGTTGGGGTCATGGTGCGTAGAGTGATCAACAAGCAGTTTGGTGATCTTCTACATGAGCTTGAGGGCTGCATGCTGCAATTAGAGAGTCAGTCTGGCTCTGCGACTCAGCCCACAGCACTGCCACCTTCGGGGCTGTGAAGGTGCAGTGGTGACTGCCCATGGGTGGGGACCTCAGTCCCACTGTTACCACTAGGGGGCTTGTGGGCTTCCGATATCCCAACTCCCCTCCCCATCAAGGTGTTTACCCCCCACATGTGTCATATACTGCCCCTGTATGTTTCTTGTTTGTCTTGTCTGTTAACCTACCCAACCTACCTCCCCAAATATACCTGCTACCCCTCCCCAACATCCCACTCTCACCTGAAAAAAAAGGGCAATCTGTTCCCACAAAAAAAAACTCGCCCCATACATAGGTGTCCATTTCACACACATGTCCACTGGACACATGTAATCCGGTCTAACTGGCATCACAACTTATTATTATCCTCACCCCTCTCCCAGGGGTTTGGGGGTCCAAATCTACCACCAAATTCAGTGTATTTACACAGCTGTTGCTGTAGACGAAATGGGCAGCTATTGACCTTCCCTAAACACTTCCTGCGCATTCCTGGCTATTGTCCCCACTGTCTTTCCCTCTTTGTGTCCCTTTTTTCTCCACTTTCCTATCAACCCCTTTTTCTTTTCTTTTAAAGAATTCAGCGTGGAGGTAAGTGGGAGTAAGCACTTTTAAGCAGCAGTAAGCGGGTTTAAGCCTGTTTGCATGGGGGTAAGCAATGCCTACACAGGTTAAGCAATGCAGAAGCTAACAGAGTATAGGAAACTGTAACCAGAAGTTAGTAGTGCTTACCTCCATGCAAACCCGCTTACAACTGCCTTAAAGTGCCTTAATCACTCTGTATCCAATGGCCCGTGTTCTGCCCAGCACCAAAATAAACAGCCTTTGCAAGGCTCGAACCCAGAACCCTGCACACCATAGACTAAGTGATTTACCACTAAGCCATGCCAGATATACATAATGCTGCTGGTTTCAAAAACATATCATCCAGTCCAGTCATGCAACAGTACAGAGAATGTATTCCAACATTTAGATGTATGTGTGTGTGTAACTATATTAATGTTTAAACAGCTACAACATATCTATATATGTTTATATATATATATATATATATATATATATATATATATATATATATGAACATATATACATGCAAATGCCTACATCGACACACACACACGCACACACACACACACACACACACACACACACACACACACACACACACACACACACACACACACACACACACACACACACACACACACATATATATATATATATATATATATATATATATATATATCTATAGCAAGGGGAGTGTGTTGAGGAGATGGAAAGAGTACTTTGAGGGGTTGATGAATGAAGAGAATGAGAGGGAGAGAATGTTGGATGATGTAGGGATAGTGAATCATGAAGTACAATGGATTAGCAAGGAGGAAGAAAGGATAGCTATGAAGAGAATGAAGAATGGAAGGGCTGTTGGCCCAGATGACATACCTGTGGAAGCATGGAGGTTTTTAGGTGAAATGGCAGTGGAGTTTTTAACCAGATTGTTTAATGAAATTTTGAAAAGTGAGAGGATGCCTGAGGAATGGAGAAAAAGTGTTTTGGTACTGATTTTTAAGAATAAGGGTGATGTGCAGAGCTGTAGTAACTACAAAGGGATTAAATTTATCAGTCACAGCATGAAATTATAGGAAAGAGTAGTGGAAGCTAGGTTAAGAAGGGACGTGATAATTAGTGATCAGCAGTATGGTTTCATGCCAGGAAAGAGCACTACAGATGTGATATTTGCTCTGAGAGTGTTGATGGAGAAGTACAGAGAATGCCAGAAGGAGTTGCATTGTGTTTTTGTAGACTTAGAGAAAGCATATGACAGGGTGCCTAGAGAGGAGTTGTGGTATTATATGAGGAAGTCAGGAGTGTCAGAGAAGTATGTAAGAGTAGTACAGGATATGTACGAGGGTAGTGTGACAGTGGTGAGGTCTGCGGTGGGAGTGATGGATACGTTTAAGGTGGAGGTGGGGTTACATCAAGGATCATCTCTGGGCCCTTTCTTATTTGCAATGGTGATGGACAAGTTGACAGACGAGATCAGACAGGAGTCCCTGTGGACTATGATGTTTGCAGATGACATTGTGATCTGTAGTGAGAGTAGGGAACAGGTGGAGGAGACCCTGGAGAGATGGAGATATGCTCTAGAGAGAAGAGGAATGAAGGTCAGCAGTACTAAGACAGAATATATGTGTGTGAATGAGAGGGAGGATAGAGGAATGGTGAGGATGCAAGGAGTAGAGCTGGCGAAGGTGGATGAGTTTAAATACTTGGGGTCAATAGTTCAGAGTAACTGTGAGTGTGGAAGAGAGGTGAAGAAGAGAGTACAGGCAGGATGGGTGGAAAAGAGTGTCAGGAGTGATTTTTTGACAGACGAGTACCTGTAAGAGTGAAAGGGAAGGTCTACAAGAGGGTAGTGAGACCAGCTATGTTATATGGGTTGGAGACAGTGGCATTGACAAAAAGGCAGGAGTTTGAGCTGGATGTGGCAGAGTTAAAGATGTTAAGATTTGCGCTGGGTGTGATGAGGGTGGACAGGATTAGGAATAAGGATATTAGAGGATCAGCCCAGGTTGGAAGGTTTGGAGACAAAGCCAGAGAGGCAAGATTACATTGGTTTGGACATGTGCTGAGGAGGGTTGCTGAGTATATTGGGAAAAAGATGCTAAGGATGAAGCTACCAGGTAACAGGAAAAGAGGAAAGCCTAAGATAAGGTTTATGGATGTGGTGAGACAGGACATGCAGGTGGTTGGTGTGACAAAGCAAGATGCAGAGGACAGGAAGAAATGGAAACAGGTGATCCGCTGTGGCGACCCCTAACGGGAACAGCCGAAAGAAGATGATGATGATATATATATATATATATATATATATATATATATATATATATATATATATATGTATATATGTATATATATATATATATATATATATATATATATATATATATATATATATATATATATATATATATATGTCTACACCTATATGTCTACATATACACAGCAAGTTACATGTATGTAAGTAGATATATATCGATCCCATAACCTGACCTGACACGACATGGGCAATAAAAAAAAAATGTGTCTTGTCTTCTTAGGTTAACACATAAAAAAAAAAAATCACCTCAAGTTAGCGCTTTCATCTCAACTCTACAGAGACTTCTTCAGACTGAGGTTAACGTCTACAAAATTAATTTTTTAAGACTTTAATTGTCACATGGTTTAAACTCATCACATGATACATTCACTTTAAAATGTCACTTCTTCTTCCTTCCAACTTCCAAAAAGCTAACTTTGTGAAAATACTACAAAAAAGTTAAGAAAAACATTTAAAAATACACTCATGAAATACTTAATACATTTCCTGAAATACTTAATACATTTGAAAACACACTTTCACCAACATAGTACTATACTATATGTTTTTTAAAAAGTATTACTAATGTTTGAATGTTTGAACCTCTTTCTTTTCAAATACATAACAAATTCCTCCCTATCATTTAAACCTGGTGGGAAGCAGATATTAAGTTTGACCTGCCATAAGTATTCTAGCCAACCCAGCTCTTCTTCTATATTCATAACAGTAGTATCACTAGGAAGGGCCTCTACTACCAAGAATTTATACTCTCTTTTACAATTTTTTAACTTATAATGTTTGCTTAAAGCATTATTTTCATCCCCTCTCTGTATGGCATATTTATGCTCATAAATCCTTTTATGTAGCTCTCTAGTTGTTCTGCCAATATAAAAGGATTTACAATCCAGGCAGGTTATTAAATATACATTTTTCGATTTATAATTAAAAACACCTGGAACTCTAACCACATTCTTACCCACCTTTATTTCCGAGGAATCTGTGTATAGAAAGTTGTACATATTACAATTAAAGTATCTTATCATCCCTCTCTTATTTGCTACTTCCTTTGGTTTATTTAGTTAAGCTTGAAAGAAGTTCTTATAACTTTTAGCCCTGTTCTGCGCAAACTTTGGTTGTTCACCTATTTTGTTAATTATTTGACTATTTGTTTTAAGCACTCCCCAGTTACGATTTATCACCCTTTTTATTGCTCCTGAATCTACACTATTTTGTATGGTCATTGCTGTTTTGTACTTATATTGTGTCATACAAGATTCATTTCTTGTTTTACTTTTTTCTCTTATCTCTGTTCTTGTAATATTTTCATTACTTCTTTTTCTGGATATCCTCTAACTTCCATCTTGGAACAAAAGTCTTTTGCCTCATTTAAAGAATCTTCATCTTTATATGTTAAGCTACTTATTCTACTTAGCTGTCCCTTTATTATATTCATTTTGTTTTTCTTGGGGTGCAAACTGTATGATGTCAGGCTGGTATTGGTAACATATCATGCAGTACAGTCTGGCTCCCATAGGAATTGTAAAATGTGGAAGCTACCAACATCCCCAGGATACATATACACAGACACATACATGCAGATACAGATATGCATATATATATATATATATATATATATATATATATATATATATATACATATATGGAGATATACATGTGACTACACATACACACGCAGAGATATGTACAGTAAGATACATATGTAGAAGGTGCACACAATATGGAACAGCCACTATGCCTTCAGTTAATACCTTAACAACTGGACAGTGTATGGCCACCCATACAAATGACAATCGTTGCCTGCAACATATACCCACAGTGAGGTCATAGGATAAAACACTACACACAGGTTTGCAAAAATGGAAACCTTTATTTGTGTACTATTACAGTTTTATGTGTCATGTAATACAGCTGTTCAGACACTGACATCCATATTAACAGAGTAATGCAACTGTGAAACAGTTATACTAATACAGTAGTCTGGAAAGGTTCACAGCTGTTGCTGTCCAGGCCAAGCCCTTCAAATTGTACAATAGTAAAGATAGACTGGGCCACAGGATACCAAACAATCAGCAGTATGTAATGCAAGTGTATAGTTCAGCAGCCTCTGTCTACACTCTGTACAAAATCACTAGGTGGTAAAGACTTCAGTTGACCAAATGGGATGTAACTGCCACATAACAAGGCATAACTGACACCATCACAAGCACACTGACAAACAGAACAGTCTGTATGGCAGGAGGCAGTAGGCCTGCATTAACTCAATACATGTAAGTAATGTAAATATAGGTGAATTGTATGGTACTTTACATCCAGATACCTTAAGGCAGCTCACCCCTGATACCCCCGCATTTTGTAACAGCCTAGGGTTATATTTGGTGCATCCCCCCCAGACTCAGAAATACAGGGCCATATACCACTGTTACATACACTGGCCTCCGGAGTGCATAAGGGCACACGTATTATGTAGGTGAAGCCCACACATATATGGCCCCAGCCCCACCGTATGTGTGAGGGATACAACAGCATTGGACTGATGGTAGCAATGGTAGTGTGATATATTCACAGCCCACTACAGAACAACCCCTGACAGCATGTCTCACTCTCTCTCTCTCACTCTGTTTCTCTCTCTCTCGTATAGATTGCAGCCTGGTTTTAGTAGGTGATGCACATGATCAGGTCATGGCCTCTGCACCATCAGTGTCCTCCACTTGCTAACTCCATGCAGATTGCTGTGTAGTACTTCCTGTGTAGTACTTCCAGTATCCCCCACACATACGGTGGGGCTGGGGCCCTGACAGACTGTAACTGGTGAACTCAAATCAACATACTGTGTGTAGTCTATCCCATTTGATGTAATGACATTTTTCATGAATCATACTGTATAATAATTTATCCTATACTTATGGTCACTTTTTCTAGTGTAAATACCTATTCTATTTTATTATTGCTTGTTGTATTTTTTATTGTAATCCTTTCATTTACTATGTAACAACATTAATTTTAATTTCTATTTGCTACTACTGGAGCTTTTCTCCCCAGGCCTCTACTAAAAATGGAAATATATCCAGTTAGACTAGCCTGATTAACAAATGTAAAATAAAGATAAAAAATAAAAATGTCATATGTGCAAAGCTTAGTATGTAGGCGGAGGACAGAGGCTGTAACACAGGCCCATATGTGGAAAACTGTTGCCATACACTAAGCAAGTTGCTGGTGTTACGGGATAGTCTGCAACATACCCTTAGTCAGGGAACTGAGGTTAGAAACATAAATGGATGTAGCCATGTACTGATAGCACTCAACACACATACTGCCAGTTAAATATCTGACACAGGACCTGAGTGGTGGACAGACAAAACTTGATATTCACACCTCTGGCCACCAAGATGATAGGCCCACAGTTGAGAGCTAGGCAGACAGACTGCATTCCAAGATAAACTAGTATGTACACACACACCCTGTTACACCAGTACTGTACAAAGCATAACACAACTCTACTCACACTCTGTCTGTAGTTCTGGAACCTCCTACAAATATGTCGCCGGCCTGAGTGTGCCGGTTCTCCTGTAAGAGGTATTGCTACCTGCTGTCTGTAACACTGATGCCCACACACAGGAAGGATGTCCATCACACAGGAAAGGTAAATGGACCATGCCCACATGATGTAGGGATTTATAGTAGGTGGTTGCCATGACAGTGGTAACTGGAAGTACTACACAGCAAGCTGCATGGAGTTAGCAAGTGGAGGACACTTATTGGTGCAGAGGCCATGACCTGATCATGTGCATCACCTACTGAAGCCAGGCTGCAATCTATACGAGAGAGAGAGAGAGAGAGAGAGAGAGAGAGAGAGAGAGAGAGAGAGAGAGAGAGAGAGAGAGAGAGAGAGAGAGTGAGAGTGAGAAAATAAAGACAATTCTCTGCAAAATTAAAGCCTACATCAAAGGCATTTAGCCAGCTGTCATTCAACAAGACATCATTCCCACAACAGGCATGTGAAGTATATATACATGTAATACAATGTACTACCTGGTCCATCATAATGGGATAGATGATATGGAATGATTTATATGTGCCATCAGGTGTTGTTGTGATGATATAAAACTGAACAACTGCTATGGATAATAGTTCCTGTCCCTGTGGGTAGTGGGCCATAGCCATCAACTGTCCAGGTCAGCACTGACAGACAAGATGTAAGCCATCATAGTGTCTGTTGTGTAATGGGAAGTATGTATATTACATGGCCAATAACTGCTGGTGGAAGTAATGCCATTATGATGGACATGTGGGAGCCATGGCCCACCACTGGCAGAATACTCAGGTGAATCTGTAATGTAGCATGCCAGAATGCCATAGGTGTGTAATAAGGTTATCTGCAATTGGGTCCTATATATACCCCCCTAATGTCAGGCCATGTCCATATGTGGCACCTGTCTGTGTTTTAGCAAGGAAGAACAGTGCAGCTGTGCAGGAAGGTGTAGTGAGATTGTGGAGCTGATGTCTGAATGTACCCCACATATAGGTATGCATATGTATACATATGTCACATATATAATATATGAAGATATATATGTATATCAGCATGTATGTCCAGAAATATACATATACCCATGTGTAGACATTTATATGTGCACATATATACATCACATATATCTAAACATATATAGATATATACGTATATACACATGTCTACATATATACAAACACACACACACACAAACATATATGTATGTAAAGACATGTCCCCTATATTACTACCACAGTGATGTGTGCTATGTGTGAGGCACCACCACACATAGCAATACAGACAGATATCTACAGCTGGCAGTGTGTGCAACATGGATGGGTATGTCACATGTTAGTCCCTTGTTGGGACGGCATTGCCCCCCGTCTGTGAAGTATGCAATGGGAATATGGGGATGTATGGCAGGTACACATGTGGAGGTGGTCAGGATTGGTAGATACAGAGGACAGTATACAGGGGTGGTATGTGACACATGTGGGTAAACACCGTGGATGGTGTGTGTGGTCTGTGATGTGGGCGCCTCATGGGCCCCAATTTGGGCACAATGGGAACAAGCCTCCCACGCACTGCTACAGACAACAGCAGTCCATGTCCCGAAGGTGCCTGGTCTGGAGGCTGAGCAGGAGGAGCATGTTGGCCCTGTGAATGTGTACTGGGTGCCTCAGATTGATGTATCACATTCTTCATGTGTCTGTGGAGCCCAGTATGGAACAGACTCTAGACCTGAGCTCAGAGGACAGGAACATGTCTGTGTGTGCCCTGGGGGGGGGACAACATCCCCTGGGTGGTTCCACCTGATGGTATTGCTGGAACAGAATATGAGGAGGCCCCAGGTTGGGACACACATGTGATGTGGCCAGGTATCATGGGCAGATGGGTTTGGAGAGGTGGATCTGCTGGCCAATTGAACATATACATGTTATTGTGTCACTGTTATAGAACATATGTTGGTAGTAATAGTCTACACAATCATGTTACATGTCCAAAAGCATGCATAGATATCCCCAATAACACAGACTATCAGATGTGCAACAATCTCAGAGCAGTCATACCACTGGCATATATGTAACCATAGTGGCCCTGACAATGGCATGCAGGTGAATAGTCTGTAACAGGCCAGCAATGATAGTGTCCACACAGGGGACATGGCTACTATCGCATAGCAGAAGGTGTGGTACAATACAATATCTGTCCAACCAGTAGTTAAGCTGTAGCCATACCTAACGAGTTGTGTGTACAGTTTGTTGAGGCTGATCTGGTGGTGGGGGGGGGGGGGTGAGAGAAATGTGTATTACGAACTGTGGTAACCTTGCCGTATGAGTTGCTCAGACATGTTTCCATCTTTATGTCTTTCAGCCAAGATTGCACATGCATGGTTGCTCACCTATTCCCATGCGGAGAATGAGGTGTTGATAGCACACATGATCCAGCACTATCTAGTGCTGTTTGGCAAGCATGCACATGAGCAGCAAGAGTGAACCGCCCTGTGGAATGACCTAGTCCACAGGGTCAATGATGTCGGACTGTACAACCACAGTTATGAACAGGTCTAGCATCATTGTACTGACCTGCTTCACAATGTCCGTCGGCATGCTGCTGCAGTCTGGGGGGAATCACCTCACCATGGGGGGCCATGCCATCCATCCCTCCGACACATGTGGAGGATCTCCTGGCCAGCTACATGGCACCTGCCTATCTGGACAGCCAACAACCACTGAACTCCTTCATGGAGGTGGGTGTCACCCACACACTGGCCGAGGAGCATGCAGATAAGGACACAGGGCACATCACTTGACCACTGTTATGTAAACATCCGGATTGGTACAGGTAGATCAGGCATATCTGACATGTCATAGATATATTGTGTTGCTACATTGTCGTGATAAACAGATGTCCAGATGTGGTTGTATTGTGGGAATGTACCATTGATGTATGGTAATACTGCACCCACCCTGTAGCACTGCCACAGGTGTGGCCACTGACATTGCATCTCTCACCCTCTTATGTCGGTCCCTCCGGGATACCAACAAGGCAGCAGCCTGTAGCTGGTGAGTATGTTTTATGTAGATGCTTGCCAACACACCGAGCATGTAATGGTGATGGTATATTCCATGCACACATCTAACACACCTACCCTGAATGCATGCTGTACATGTGCATGTATTGTTGCTGTGAAATGCACGGTCTCACAGGGATGACCATGATGGGGTATTGGAAAGGTATATCAGACACCTGCATGATAACTAACATCCTGTCATTGCGGAATGTGTCCACAGGGAGTAACATACTGGTGGTAGACATGGCCTACAATAGTGACATGTTCAGAACAACACCCATATACAGTGCAACACCAGTGTATATACCTGTAGGACAATGGCAACTGCTACAGAGATACACTATGACATAAGACATTACAGTAGTCCACATTATCAGCTGGGTGTAGGCTGCAACATGTGGTGTTCAGTGTATGGGATACTGCAAAGTGACACGCATTGTAGGGCTTACTTGTCATGCATCTGCATAAAAGCTGAAGGGGGGGTCTCAGCATGACACACCAGTGCACTACAGCAGGGATCCTCAGGATGGTAGGAATGGCTCTATCTGCACATAGTCAGGTTCAGGACCTGTGGCAGCTGTAACCCTACCACACAACAATAGTGACGGCAGTGTGTGTGAACACCATGGGATATGCACATGAGTAGACTTTGCAATCATGCAGAATAGGGGGACATGTGTAGGGAGACTGAACATACACTGGCAAATGCAGATGGCCCATGCTGGTATACCCCTGCCAGGAGCAGTGACTGCTGTAGTACACACAACAAGAGGTGCAATAAGCCATCATGATAAGAGTGTGCACACATATGCCTATATGGTGTGTATGCATTGCGTTCAGCAGCCACACACCTAACACAATCTGTAGACACTGCATGTGAAAGTACAGGACATATGTCACATACTGGGCTTGTGTACTGCTAAGATATGCGGTGATGTGGTCCCATGGCAGATCAAGGATGTGTGTGTAAAATCAATAAAGGTGTGTACACCCCCATAGCCACAGTATGCTCTGATGATTGTCAGTGTAAGAGTATTGCCATGGTCATACATGGTCTGTTGATGTTGACAGCTGTAAATCAGGCATCAGGCATTCACCAATGACAACTGTCCACATATCATCCCAGGTATGTGTTGCTGAAAAACATAGGGGCTGTGGGAAGTAAAGCTGACATAAATGACACAGTACTACACATTCTGCAATGGGTTGTACACCTGTGAGTTTTGGTGCAGACTACATGGCAAGGTGCAGAACAGGTGCACAGCAATACTATGTACATGAATGCAGTGGTATGCAAGGGAAGGGGCATCACCTAGTGACACAGCACATGCATCACACACATATATACTGTTGCTAGCATGGATTGACTATAGCTGAACTGCATGCTGTTCTGTACCATATGTTCTGCATGTTGGCAGATGGGTAATAGGAGGACTGTGTGTACTATCATTGTACAACCTCACCTGTATATATATATGTGTGTGTGTGTGTGTGTGTGTGTGTGTGTGTGTGTGTGTGTGTGTGTGTATCTTGGTGGTTAGTTACTTTGCCTGCAGGGTCACTCTGGTGAAGTGGAGGGAGGTAGATGCATGTAGGATGCGTGTGTGCATGTGTGTGTTTGTGTGTGTGGCCATGTATGCACATGTGTGATTGTGGGGTGTTCATACGGCTGTACCTCCCTTTGGGACCGTGCTGTACATGGGCATGGAATGCCACATTACACACCAGGAATACCTGTCATGTGTTTAATCACAGAACAACAAATAGTATAATATGGTCTGTAGCATGGAACAGGCATCCAGAGGGAAGGCAGACACCAGGTACACACTTAATATCACAGTCAGCAGAGAGGTCACCTACAACCCACGTATGCAGCTCTACAGATGCATTGGGGAAGTACTAGTCAACACCAGGGAGTGTATCCAAATATTACAGTTGTCACATGATAGGCTGAAGGAGCAGCATATCTGACATGTACTGAGCATTACATACACATGACACACCATTGCGATATATTATGGATACAACATAGTAGCCCACACATATAGGGGCAATGTATATAATTTCTGGGCATACAGAGGGTGCATACTGAATGACAGCAGTGAGGCCATGTAAATCTACTACACACAGGTCAGGCAGGTAAAGTAGCAACAGGCCTTTTGTTGTGGCCACTTGTGTGGGTATTTAGAGGACTGTGATGTTAATGAGTGGTATCAATTTGTGTATGTTAACAAGTGTGATACAGGATGGGGTAACACATGGACAAATACGTGGGACTGTCTGTAAAGCCATGGACAGGTAGGTATTATGGAGGTGTGTGTGTGTGTGTGTGTGTGTGTGTGTGTGTGTGTGTGTGTGTGTGTGTGTGTGTGTGTGTGTACTGTTAGGCAATGCTGTACAAGTTTTAAAGTGCATTTATTGTTTTCCCTCACAGGTGGCGAGGTGGGTCAGGGTCCCTCCTGCATGCCAAACACATAATCGCACAAAAACATACTCGGAGGCTCTAAATAAAGATCTGCCTAAGCAGCAGAGACCTCCAAAGCAGACACCCAAGCAACCGCTACCCCAAAACAAAACACGTGCAACACATATCTCACAAAGCCAGTGTGCCGAACAGTCACAGCCCTTAAGACTAAACAACACACCTGATACACTTGTAATAGGTGACTATCGTCAGGCACACTGACATCCCGCTCACCAGGCTGAACAAGGAGAGGGTCACGGTGAGCAGCATTTCGGCGCTAGGATCCGCCACATAACACAAGCACTCAGGTCACTCCAAGGCAAGTACAAATATGACTCAGTCATTGTCCATGCTGGTGTGAATGACCTGAGACGTACCTCCCTGGACTACATGAAAAGAGACATAAAGGAGCTCTCTGAGCATGTAACCCAGGCCAGTATGATCCTGACCTTGAGTAGCATCTTACCCTCACCAAGAATGATGCCACAATATGAAGACAAGATGATCAATTTCAACAATTGGCTTAAGTACTGGTGTCATTCAAAGGGGATCCAATGCCTGTCAGCTTGGGATGATATGCTCGACAAGCCACGATGCTTCGCTAGGGACGGCTTGCACCTGTCACCCCTGGGCTTTCGGATATTTGTAAAAGCTCTTGCTACCCCCATAGTGCCTTTTTTAGGCAAGGCTCAAAAGACAAACCCACCTCCATAGGTATCACAAGGGATAAGAAACTAAGAGTAATGCTACTCAATGCCAGAAGTCTAAACCTCAAGATGCATGCACTCGAAACTCTCCTTAGCATGGAGAACATCGATATCTGTGCAGTAACAGAAACCTGGTTCAGGGCTCCCGAGAGCACCCCAGCACTACCAGTTTATACCTCATACCATGCTTTTCGGCCCCAAAACTTAGACCGAACCACACAAGGAGGGGGAGTATCGATACCCACACCTCCAGGTTGGTGGCAAAGCACGAAGCATCAGAGACTATCCATGTGCAACTAACAGTGGGTAAAACTGCCTTCCAGTTTATAGCCTGCTACAGACCACCCTCCCAAACCCAGGAACCCCACTCGGCCTTTCTGAGAACACTGGAAAATATGAAGGTCTCTCCAAACACCATTATATTGGGCGACTTCAACTACCCAAACATAGACTGGGAGCATTACTCTAGCTCCAACACCCTAGCCCAAAGGTTCCTAGAATTTATAAACTCAAATGCTATGGAACAACTTGTTACCACTCCCACAAGAGGGGAAAGCATACTGGACCTGATCATTACCGACATGGGGACTCTATGCTCCAGACCAGAAGTGTATCCCTCACTGGTAAGATCAGACCATAAACTAATCTCACTGGATATTGACATCCCGACCCCACCCCCTGCCCATAAAACCACAGTGAAAAACTACTCTAAAGCAAATTTCACACTCCTCAAAACCGAGGTGGAATCCTTCAAAGCCCCCGGGCCTGTGGAAAATATGGCCCAGACCGCAGAATTCTTTATAAACGCATTCTATGAACACCTTCAGGAATACATGGATCATGCAATCCCAAATAAAACCAAGACCCAATCCTCCAAAGGCAGGCGTCCTGTCTGGTGGACCCCAGCCATAAACAAACTATACAATAGAAGGAGGAAGCTACTAAGTGATAGAGCAAAATCCCAAAAAGGGAAGGCATCACTGATCAGTATTAGCAAAAAACTACGGGCACTCATAAAATTGTCTAAGGCCAGCTTCGAGAGAAAAATTGCACAGGACACTAAGGATAATCACAAGGCTTTCTTTAGTTATGTTAGGAACCTGGGTGGTAATTCCCAGATATACTCAGAATTAGTCCAAAATGACAAAAAATACACTGAACCCACAGACATTGCCAACATCCTAGCTGTCAGGTTCAGTGCAAACTTCTCCCCCCCTCCCCACCAAAAGGGCAAATATCTATCCTAGCAGAGTGCTGCCCCCCTGACATCTCAGATGCTCAGGTAAGAGCCGCCCTCTCCAAAGCAAAAAACACAGCATCAATGGGACCAGACGGTGTCCCGGGCTGCATCCTACATGAACTCCAAGAAGAGCTAAACCCAAACATAAAACTACTGTTCAATCTCAGCCTTACTACAGGATATGTGCCCAAAGAGTGGCGTACAGCAACAGTGTTCCCTCACCATAAAGGTGGTGCCTCAACGGAGCCTGGAAACTTTTGCCCCATAAGCCTGACTAGATTGGTCTGCAAAGCTATGGAAAGGATCATCATGGACCTCATAAATAAAGATATCGGGGACCTACAGACACTGGATCCTACCCAGTTCGGCTTTGTTAAGGGCAGATCCTGCCTCTTAAACCTGGTTGATTTCTTTGAAACAGTCACCAAGGCCATTGACGAGGGGAAGGTGGTCCACACAGCCTACCTGGACCTCGCAAAAGCCTTCGATACAATAGCCCACTCAGGCATTATAGATAAGCTCACCAGCGTAAATATAAACCCCTATGTCACTAGATGGATTGCAAACTGGCTCAAGGACAGAACCCACATGGTTAGAATTGCTGGAGCCATGTCAGACTCCAAACCAGTTACAAGTGGTGTCCCACAAGGCTCAGTCCTGGGACCTCTCTTGTTCGGTATATATTTCTCGGAGGTACAAGCCAACATGGAAGGACTGTGGCTGACCAAGTTTGCAGATGACTGCAAACTGGGCGCCATAATCGACTCTCCAGCCGACACAAGCATCCTCCAAAAGGGCCTCATAGAAGCAGACAACTGGTGCCAGAGCCATGGCCTCAAGCTAAATGCCAAAAGTGTATAGTCATCCCTTTGGCAAAACAAAGTGTCACAAATTACCACATAGGTGGTAATCCATTAAGTACAGAAGAAGTAATTAGGGACCTGGGGACCCAAGTTGATAGCATCTCTCATTTGACAACCACGTGGCCAAAGTGGTTAGAAAACATTTTATATAGCCCACCTAATCATGAAGGATTCACATCTAGATCAGGGAGGTCATCGTGCCTCTTTACTCATCCCTCATCAGGCCCATAATTGAGTACAATGCCCTTTGGGATGTACCTTACCAGACACCTGCAGCAACTGGAAAGACCCCAAAGTACCTCACCAAGAGGATCAAAGTGCTCAAACAGATGCCATATGCTGCCCGGTTAAAGAAACTCCAGCTCTACTCAGTGGCATACCGCCTGTTCAGAGGCGATCTGTGCCTGACGTATAAAGCCATGTCCAACCCGGAATTAATGGACATGCTGCACCTCAGAAAATCCAAATCCCATTGAGCTACTTGCTCGAGAGACTTGAACCTCAGCACTGAAATAAATAGGACATGCTGGAGGGACAGATTCATAACCCAGAGGCTCCCTTCACTCTGGAATAAAATCCCAGTCCAGGTTAGGCAGAGTCCCTCATTGACTCTCTTCAAGAGGAATCTTGATGAGTGGATGGGAGATCATAGGTTTACCCCGGGTATCACTTCTGTGTCACTGTTAGACAGAGGCACAGTATATTAACCTTGAAAAAGGGCATAGCAAAATAAATTTAAAATGGGTGGCGAAAGCCAAACACATTCTGGCTAGGCTTATAAATGCCCTAGGGCAGATAGCCTAGTATGAACTTATGAACCTATGAAACTATGCAATCTGATGTTGGTGTCCAGACAGACACTGAAGATGATGATAATAATGTTGAGGCACAGGTGGGGTTGTCAGGGGCTGACACTGCACCAACACTTGACATCCCCCTTTTAGTCACCTCACCCCTGCAAACAGTTTCAGTGCGTATACACACCCCGTCACCAGTGGCCATAGCATAGGGACAGCTGGCATTCGGTGGCAGTGCACAGGAAAGTGTGGTAACCATGTCTACTGTGTCTGGTCACAGCAGGCATAGCCAGATGTCCAGCATTTCACCACATAGATAGATGTCCCAGGGTGCTCGTGGTAGGGCCACTGACATCATGCCCCTGGCAGAGGTGACATAGCTGGTACTAGCAGAAGCATGTTTCAGGCTGTCATGGTGGTTCAGACACGTATAGAATGCTACCACAGACAGGGCCTGAGGCTGCAGAGCGCTGCTCTCACATCTTCAAATGACAATGCCCATGAACTGGCTAGTGCCATCCATGGAAAGACGGTCTAGTGAGATGATGGCCCTCATCGACCATGGTCTGTCCGTGCTTGAATGTGTGGTGGGAGTGCAGCAATGGCCACTTGGATGTAGGCCAGCAACGCCAACAGCTGGTAGTCAACGTAGATGTGCCAGGACACCAAGGTGCTCCAGTAGTGGCAGTAGCAGCCCCGGCAGTGTGGGGGGTGTGCTGTCCACACCACAGCAGACCACATGCACGTGGTCCTGGCCAGTCCCAGGAGGGACCTGGTACCAGCGGAAAATTTCATCAGCAGGTGAGACTAGCACACCAAGGCCTGTACCTGGATGTGCCTGCAGAACTGCTGGCAGGCACAGTCCACCTGTCTGTGGCCAGAGGCCGTGAACTGCACACCCTGCCAGGTATGGTCTGCAGCTGCCCATAAACACCTGTGTTGGGCAGCCACATGGCAGAACTGTGTGCATGCATACCCACACACTATGCAAACACACCTAGGGCAACCCCATACCTACACACACCACATCACCTCGCCCAGCTCCCCACAGTACACCCCTCACCCACACACATGGTGTCAAATGTATGTCCCATCCTTGGCCTTTGGAAAACCAACACAACACCCTGTGCATATGATGATACATGTGCCCCATCCCCATCATCCATGCCATCAATGCAGGCACAGGCTGATATGGTTTTTCTGCACATGGTGACTGTACAGCAGTGTACCACAGTATTGCAGTGTAACATGTTGTAGGGAGTAGAGTTTGAGGCATGTTCGGCAGGTAGTGTAGCCATCCAGCAATGATGCATTATAGCTGTTAGTAACACTGGTTGGTTGTGGTCTCTATAATGCTATCCATTTATGTTGTAGGTGTACATATGTCAGTACTAAGTTGCCCTGTGCATATGATGATACCTGTGCCACATCCCTGTCATCCATGCCGTTGATGCAGGGACAGGCTGATATGGTTTTGATGCACACGGTGACTGTACAACAATGTACCACAGTACTGCAGTGTAACATGTTGTAGGGAGTAGAGTTTGAGGCATGTTCGGCAGGTAGTGTAGCCATCCAGCAATGATGCATTATAGCTGTTAGTAACACTGGTTGATTGCTGTCCCTATAATGTTATCCATTTGTGTTGTAGGTGTACATGTGTCAGCACGAGGATGGTCTGCAGTCATATCCACAATGGGGTATGTCACTGTGCTGACACCATGGCTGTGACATATCTGGGGTACAGTCAAATATATTTCACAGGTTATTAAACCGGTTATTGCCTGGGCCACATGGACAGGTGGCCCGCTGAGGCGTATATACCCTGCAACCTGATATAGACCCATCCACATATGCGCACACTGTTACTTGGCAACAATGGGACTAGACCCCTACCTAGCTATGTCATGATAATGATGTGTGTGGCTTTCATTGCACACACCACACAGTGTTTAGGGGGAGGTGTGTCCCAGGTTACATGGTACATGCAGAACATCCCCAAACATGTACAGTATGCTAATGGGGGATGTAATGGGTGTATTTGGATGATACGTAGTGTGACATACCATCATATACACATTTACAGACACATAACAGCCAGACACACATCTGAGATACCAGGGCCTATCGCTGGTAACTAACATGACCATGTCTCCAATGTGTTACAGGTAGGCTGCACACATCACATGCATAACTAGCTTGGATTGTGATAACAGTTACCTGTATGATTGATGGTGACAGTGGTAACCATAAAGTGGTACATGGGACATATACCTGGTGTACCTTAGTGTAATAACAGTGTACACAGCACCCACATCCCCCGCTGGATATTGTACTCCCTGAAACCCATGATGACACTCTGCCATACCCACCATCACACATTGGCCGCAACTGCGATACAACCCATAGTATACCCCAACATTGGTACTACAGGGATATGCATCTCATGCACATGCCACATGCGTAGTAGGGCATCAAACAAGCGTAGGTTCCCTGTACATATCCCGGCTGAATACCTGCCATCTAAACATCTGTACAGGGACTGACAGTCATCAGCTTGGCAGGTAGCTATGCAGTAGCATGAGGGCATTGACAGACCAGTAAGGGGTATATACTGTGACACAGCTCACACACCAGGGATGCAACAGGGAGGCCTCGGTGTCCAACCATGCTCGCAGATGTGCCTGTCGTTGGTACTACATTAAGCATTCGGCTCTTCCCTGGGTTAGCACTGTCAACAGTAGTACTGCCATGATACACTACATGTCAATCTGACAGCACATACCCTGGGTTACTACACCTCTATATAACACATTCACATGGATAACAGTGCTGTACAGACCTCATAAATGTCTGTGTCCCACACATGATACTCACACCCCTTGCTACTGTAATGACAGCACATATGTGCATGTATTGTACATGGAATTACATACACTAATTACAGGTTATCAGACTGGGTTGTGTGTCCTGGTTACCAGGGCTAAGCTATGCTTAGCAAGTATCAACATTGCTGCAATATAACAGCTAAGCTGATTTGCGCACTGGTAAGTGCTGCCTACACTGTTTAAGTGCCCGTACGTGTTCCCATATCTTAGCACTGCTTAGCTTTCCGCAAACGTGCGCAAACCCGCTTAAAGCTGCTCAAAACTGCCTTAACCACTCTGTGTCCTGCCCAACAACAAAATGAACAGTCCTTGCAAGTCTTGAATACAGGACCCTTTACACTGAAGTCACAGCACCTAACCACTATGCCATGACCACTGTGAAAAGTGCTGTTGTTTTACCAATATAGCTGTTAATACACATATTGAGTAGTATTGAACATTTGCCTGTAGTTCCTAAATTGTGTAGTCCTTGTTATTAATATGACTGTTGCATCACATATGTTGTTTTATCATAATGTGCAAATAGCAGATACATACGGTGAGATACATGTGGGAGGGTATACAAAACCGTGACGTTTACTCATGACAGGAATATAGTTGTATACATATAATAGGTCTATATATGGCTACATGTATGTACAGATGTATAGTCATACATATGTCATACATATGTCTGTATACACATCTGTATAGTGCTACATATATATGGCCATGTGTACATATCTTTGTATATATGTGTATATATATATATATATATATATATATATATATATATATATATACATACACACACACACACACACATATATGTATATATACATATGTGTGTGTGTGTGTGTGTGTGTGTGTGTATATATATATATATATATATATATATATATATATATATATATATATATACACACACACACACACACATATATATATATATATATATATATATATATATATATATATATATATATATATATGTATATATATAGATATATGTGTATATAGCTATATATATATGTATGCACATCCTATGTGTACAGATATGCTTAGTTCTGTTGGTATATATGTAGATATCTATAACTATATGTGCATACATATCTATTCTGATATGCCTACTACTGTCAATATATATGTAGATATTCATATATATATGTGCATATCTATCACTATCTGTATATATGTGCAGACATATATTGCTCTGTATATGTATATATCTGTGTGTGTATATGTATATCTATGTACATATACATACCCATCTATATCTGTCGATATGTATATGTGTAATTATCTATATAGATATCTGGATAGTTATATATATACATATATTTTCACCATATGTCCTGAACATGGAGTGTAGCCCTACGTCAGCCCCTATAGTCCCAACTTTGTAGTGCAAGGGGATGTCAGTTATGTATAGAAGGTATATTAGTAGACTATTGCTACTGTAATAGGGATTGTCTTCACAGATATGGTGTGTGTGGGAGATCACATCTGCTTTTCACATGTGTGCCATTGGCTACTGACAGACATCCTAAGGACATCATAGTACAATATCGCTGCTAGCAAGTAATGCTCCTGTGGACTACAACAGAGATATTGGCCAATATATGTGGACATTCTGACACACTCTGTACAGTCCAGAGATATACACAGAATCCCTTAGTGCAAAACATGTTGATCAAGCCTGACAATATGGATGTTAACAGCCATGTAGATGGGTATAACACATAACGACGGGTATACATTTGCCCCCATAGGTTATGCATTCACACACCCCTGTCTGTCCTGAAACATAATATCTGCTGGTACAGAGGTGCCATGGCCACATACTACCCACTAGATATTGACATACATTTGAACAGCATCCCACTGCTCTGTCTGACATACATGACTGTTAAGGGAGGCCCGGCAGCAGTACATCTGGCAAGTATCTGGATGTGACACCTCACTGGGTAAGTGCACTAAGCTGCTAGGCATGTAACAAAGCACTGTGCAGGCTACAGGCAGACTGGCTCAACACTGGCCTACATCTCCTATGGGGGAATGCACATGTACCTGCATATATAGCAGGCTATACAGGCATGTCACAGCACAGGGTAAAATACACCTGTATGAAAGTGCATAACCACAACCAATGTGAACAGAGCCACATATGGTAAGCTAGCATAATATTAAAGTATATGGACTATCTGTTAACACCATCCTCATATGTCCCATTCACACACTAACCCTACATATACTGGGCCACTGCACAGTGTGGTCTGATGCCAGTCTGTGGTATGGGACATTTGTGTGTATGGCCCTACAAACATGTTAGTCAATACGGTAACATACAATGGAGTAGCATGTAACATCAGATAGGACGGGACCAAGAACAATTACGTCTACCACAGTCTGTACAGATGCCAAAGTACATATTAACAATACACACACTGTTGACATTCACCATAAGTACACAGACCTCAGTACTGTACAAACAACCACAGACTGTCCAGGTTATGTCATCAAATATAGCCCCTACTGTACATAACATGTGTTGCAGTCTGATATCTCACTGGCTTGTTATCAGGTATGATGACACTAATTATGGTGCACATATGCACCTCTTAATGCATGACGTATGTACAAAGGTTGACAGAGTTGTGGCTGGAAGCACATACACAGGGCCAATAGTGACATGTTGCTGTGATAACCTCATACATTTACTGTTGTAACAGGGTTTGTAGCAACATATGTCCTATGAGGGATATGAAGTCAGTAACTGTCACGGCTTTCACCATCTACAGACTGCAATCCTCACACTACCTTCTGCAGTTCACAGATAGATGCTCTGTGGGTAACACATGAAACCAAGGGCACCACACACTGCCCAGTCTGCAGATGACCCTACAGATGGGGATTCCTCATAAACATAGTACTGACATGGCAGGTATTAAAACATGTAGGACAGCCATATCCACATACACCCTGTTAAACCAAAATTACTCCAAATGCAGTATAGTAGCACTTACAGTCTGTAGTCAGGTCAGGCACATCCCCCTCTTGTGTGTGCCCTGTTTCCACAGTGTATGTTGTTAGAGCTAAATCCCCAATCCATCTGAAATGCTGATTGCCAAACAACAGATCTAGTTCCTGTTCACAGTGAATGAAAAGGGCCAACACCAATATGATGTTCCTGGATATTGGAGTGTATTTCCATGCAATTGGCTATGGTAATGTTACCACAGCTGTTCCACATACAATCAGCTAGGGGAGGCCTGCAATTCATGCAGAGGCCATCAGTTGATTACGAGCATCACTTAAAATACACATGCTGCTGCCTAAGCAAAGCAGGTGTAGGTCTACACATCCACCAGAGAGGGAGTGGGAGAGGCAGACAGAGGCAAAGACAAGTCAGGGAGGGGTGAGAGAGTAAAACCTATGCGTGTTTGTGTCACACACCTGCCAGCACAGGGTATCAAACCCCTGACAACTATGTTGTGCTATCACAGTTCTATGCAGTTATTGGATATGCCACCTGTTGTGAAGCCCTCAGAAAATATATGGGAGGGTGTGTGACATCTGCAACAGGGATAAAGTAGCTATATGGTAGGTGACGTACAAGTGCCTGTCCATATGAACAGGTGCCAGCGTCAACACAGCCACACTCTCACAGGGACACACACACATTGACACACTTGGCAGGGCCAGGAGTACAACTCATCAGTAGTGGGATTGCCACAACATATCACTGTGCAGGTATCACATGCACCACATGGGTCATACGGAGGTTGTATGGGCAAAGGGTATGAGGAGGTGTCTGACATCAGACAGCATGCATCAGTATGACAATGGGGGTTGTAGTGAGTGTGGATGTGAATATATGCACCATACAACACACACACAAACACACAGGGTGCCAGTACTGACATGCATGGGTGCATGTCTGCACAGGTGTGTGGTGGTCGACTGTGCCAGACGGCTATACAAGGCTAAGCAATGGGTATAGCTTGGCATCAGGCCACATGACAATGGTCTGCATTGTGGCTCAGGGCTGTAGTTTCTGCATTTGCCCACACAGGTGGGTATTGTATCCCCCATGCAGTCACCTGGGTGACTATTGTGTGTGGCCAATGCTGTGCATCACTTGCCATGTATGTGTTCCTTAGTCCATGACATGGACGGTGTCTGGGATGTGCACACCTCCCACATGCATGTACAGTGACATGTGGAACTGTACCTGGGATGTCTGGCCCATGTTGTGAACACAGATTACCATCAGATGTGCCAGTCTTGCCCACCTGTGGCAGCAACTGGTAATGGGCAGCAGGTTTACCTTGCACCTACATTGATAGCATGCTAATGGCATTCCCTGGTGTCAGTGGCATCTGTCCTTACAGGGTATGTTGTTAGGCATGATATGTCCTTTGTGGGTCACATGTGATGGCACCACAGGTGTTGCAGGTGTCCATTGGTGAACATGGGGGAGGTGCACTGTCTGCATGTACGTGCATATTGGCAAGATGGACAGGGTGCCATGCCCTCTGTAGCCCACTGCTATCACTCCGTAGTTACTATCAGTGGCCAATATGCAGTGTACTACCCACATATTGGCTGTTACCTAGGCATGTGTGTGTGTATATGAGACATTGGTTGAGAGTGTGCTCTGGGTAATACTGGGGTTGCTAACTGTGATTGCCTGGCCTTGATGTCACATGTATGGGTATGGCTTTGCACCCTAGCCTCTCAGCTATTTCACATCTGTTATCCCTGTATGGTGGACATTGTGATATGCAGTAGGGCCACCATATAAGAAATATGCAAAACCTGCTGCACATTGGCCACAGGTGTCACATGCTCACAACCACCTCCACACAGAATACAAGTAACAAACACAGACATACACACACACACACACACACACACACACACACACACACACACACACACACACACACACACACACACACACACACACCTGCCATGTCTGGGAGTAGAACCCCTACCTAACTAGTGTATTACACTACAGCACTATGCAGTTATAGTACACACCATGGAGGTTACTGGAGTACTCCTTCCCCAAAGGTATATTTCACACTGAATGACATCAGCTGGATTGCAAAGTAGGCCATTTGAAATGTACTGCGTGTGACTAACCTAAAGTGCATTGCTCCTTACACAGACAGTGACACACACACACAAAACATCCACACCCGACATGTATGGGTATGAAACCCCTAACAAAGGTCTATATCACACTACAGCATGGAGCTGTTATAGGACACAACACGGGGATTATTGGGAAACCCCTTCCCCAAAGGTGCATTTCACAATGAATGACATCAGCAGGATAGCCAAAGTAAGCCATTTGACATGTACTGTGTGTGACTAGCCTAAAATGCCTTGCTCCCTACACAGACATTGTAACACACACAAAATATCCACAACCGCCATGGGTGGGGATGGAACCCTAACACAGTTCTAAATCACACTACAGTAGTACGCAGTTATGGCATGCACTATGGAGATTACTGGGCTACAATCTTCCCAGAGGTGTATTTCTAGGTGGGTGACATCAGCAGCCTTGCCAAAGTTGAGCATATGAATTGTAGGGAGTGTGAGTACCCTAAAAAACATTGCTCTATACACAGAGTCAGACAGACACACACACTTGCCATGTCTGGGATTAGAACACCTACCTAGCTGCTTTATCACACTACAGCAGTACACAGTTACAGGACACGCTATAGAGATTACTGGGTTACAGCCTTCCCAGAGGTGTATTTCTAGGTGGATGACATCAGCAGTGTTGCCACTGTTGAGTATATGACTTTGTAGGCAGTGTGAGTACCCTAAAAAGCATTGCTGTCTACACAGACAGAGTCAGACAGACACACACACACTTGCTATGTCTGGGATTAGGGCACCTACCTAACTACTTTATCACAGACCAGCAGTATGCAGTTACAGAACATGCTATGGAGATTACTGGGCTACAGCATTCCCAGAAGTGTATTTCTAGGTGGATGACATCAGCAGCCTTGCCAATGTTGAGTATATGACTTGTAGGCAGTGTGAGTACCCTAAAAAGCATTGCTCTCTACACAGACAGAGTCAGGCAGACACACACACTTTCCATGCCTGGGATTAGAACACCTATCTAACTACTTTATCACACGACAGCAGTACGCAGTTACAGGATGCTCTCTAGAGATTACTGGGCTGCAATCTTCCCAGAGGTGTATTTCTAGGTGGGTGACATCAGCAGCCTTGCCAAAGTTCAGTATATGAATTGTAGGGAGTGTGAGTACCCTAAATAGCATTGTTCTCTACACAGTCAGACATGCACACAAACAGTTGCCAAGTCTGGGGTTAGAACTCCTACCTAACTAGTTTATCACACTACAGCAGTACGCAGTTATGGGATGCACCACGGAGATTACTGGGCTACAGCTCTCCCAAAGGTGTATTTCACTTTGGATGACCTCAGCAGGCTTGTCATAATAGGGCTATGGGGAGGGCAGTGTGTGTGCATGGGCCATAACCCATTCATCTAGGGGTTGACATATCACATATGGGCACATACGGGGTCATATTTCACAGGTACGTGAATACAGCTGCTAGATGACTACTTCCTTGTACAGTCATGTTGCACAGCTGGCATGTGCACCACATAGTCTGTAATGTTGACAGATACTGGTGGCTAGTATCTGCAGTGAGTGACATCTGCAGCTCATGTGTTTGGGGTCCTTTGGCTGTGTACTGGGTGGGAGAGGCCTGGATGGCTCCTTGTCACAGTTACCCTCTCCCACACATCTATGTACGTCTACCTTTGGCTTATTATTGTGTGCTGTCCTGGCATATATGTCTGTATTGCTATCCACTGTGTGTGCAAGACATGAGTGGTGCATACTGATGAGTGTCTGCACTAACAACTGCAACTGCCAGATATGTCTGGTCCACTGGTGTTTGCAGACATGGCCTTCATGTGTTTAAGTGTGTCAGCATGCCCAGTATGACCTTTCAGTATGTTGTTGACTGACATTGCCCTCATTTCTCTAAGTGAGTGAGCATGCCCAGTATGGCCATCTGTATTAAATGTGTGGATCGTGTCCAGGTAGCTTGTGCTGCAGTGCTGACCTTTGTGTTGTACAACAATAGGAAGCATGCTGTCTCTGCAGGGTATCAATCGATCATTTGGCTTTGACTGTTACATTTCTGCATAGCAGGGGGGCACACCTGACTGTTTCGACATTTCTACACAGGAGTGGGGGGGCACACCTGACTGTTATTACATTACTATGTAGGATGGGGGGCACACTTGACTATTACTACATTTTTACACAGGAGTGGGGGGGGCACACCTGACTGTTATTACATTACTATGTAGGATGTGGAGGGCACACGTGACACTTGTACACATTTGCTATGGCTGTACTGGTATGTCAGGTACTCCATTTCATTCTGTATTGCTAATTATCATGCTGACTAGAGGCATACTTGTGTACTAAAGATCGTGGCTTTGGTTGTCCTACATATTATTGTCAGACTTCCTACCCTTCAGAACTAACATCCGTTTGCCTACCCTGCTGTGGTCTGTCTGTGTAGGCCTGGGGAGGAGGTTAACCATAGCCATCATTCAGGGGTCATGGCACAAGCTCTGTTTGGGTTTGTCTATACCTGTCCTGCTGGCTGAGACTGTTGTTGGGTATGTGAACCATCCTGACTGGCATGTATGGGTCATATGGACACACATGTCACTCAGCACATTTCCTGCAGTGGGTTTGTCACCCTGTGTAGTACTGGCTACTATGGTGACTCCAGTATGTGTTACAGATGTCACGGTGTCACTATGGGTGTCTACTGTCTGCTGCCGTAATATTCAGCCACCCAATTCCCTTGCATGCTCACATTCATACCATAGCTACAGGTAATGACACATTCTACTTCTTTTGGCAATTGGTAGGTTGAATGACTTACCTTGAGGGTGTGCCAGACTTGCGGATGGTGCTGGAGGGTTGCCTATGTTGGATGCACATAGTACACTCCCTATACATGGTTGAGCACAGGTAGTGTCATGTTTGGCATCCCTTTTACTGTATGTGCGAGTCAGAGAGAGGTGTCATTCCTTGGGTCCCTACTGTGTCAGTGCATGTGCTGTGCATTGCCACTTTTAACCAACCATGGGATACTGGGCACGCCTCCATCTGCCTACTCCGGGTCCCTCTGTGCCTGTGCAGGCCTTGGCATTGGTGGGGGACTGTCTGGCCCTGCCCCATGCTGTTCCTGCTGCAGCTATTTCCGCAGGATCATATTGTGTAGCATAGCACATATCATAACAAGTTGGGTACATGTAGCTGGCGAATACTGCAAGGCTCCACCAGATGTTTCCAGACACCAGAACCGTGACCTGAGCATCCCAAACACATGCTCTATTATATGTCTGCCCTGTGTATGTGCCTCATTATGGTGTTGTTCAGGTGTGTGTGCATTTCTGATGGGTGTCATCAGCCATGGCTCCAGTGTGTACCCAGCATCCTCCACTAGGTGACCGTAGGGGATGTCCCCATTGGCAAATCTCTGGTACAGCTGCATCAGATGCCATATATGGGACTCGTCATAGCTTCCAGGGCAGCCAGCACACACATTCATTATAATGCCCTGGGCATCACATATGACCTGGCAGTTGATGGAGAGGATGCCCCTGTGGTTGATGTAGACCCTACCGTGCTCACTGGGTGGTGCTTTGATGCATAGTCTATAGCACCCACTACCACAGAGTATTCTCCTATTTGGTGGAAGAGACGCATATTGCTGGTCAACACCTCACAGGTGTTGTGGAAATATATGTGCTCACTGGCATGTGCTGACATGGCATCCAGGAACTGGTGGATTACTCTTGATGCTGAATGCCTGTGAGATCCCCATAATATCCCCAGTTGTGCATTGGGAGGTACCTGTGGCTAGTATACCTAGGCCTACACATACCTTGGTATCCACTGGGATGGGTTCACCTCAGTCAGTTTGGTGTGTCAGGTGTGGCTGGCACAGCTCAACAATTTGCTGCAGGATGTCTCTGTCCACCCTACAGCACTCCACTATCTTCAGCTCATGTAGCCCCTGGTAGGTTACCCTGGGCCTGTACACACTTCTCTGTCTCCTCACTGTGGGTTGTTCGGCAGCATTCACATCATCACCACCTTCAACCTCTTGCACATGTTCTGTGTTGCCTGCTGCAGCCCTTCTCATTTTATAGGTTTGTTTGTTAAAAGTTCCCCGCTTGTATACACCGGTGGTGTAGAGTGTGGGACAAACCAGAGGGGAAGGTGTTTGCTTAGTTTATAGTAGTGTTCTGGGCTGGGCTGGTCTGCTGCCTGTGTAATTGGCTGAATCTGATACATTTCACCTGCCAGCTGAGCTAGTTCTCCTTGATTACCTTCCTACTGCTATTTTCCCTTCCCATTGCCTCCCTGTTTAAGCCCCTGTGCGTGCCGTGCAAACAGAGTGATCAAATGTGCACAGTGCTGTTATTCCCTGGTTTAACTTCTTTTTTCTTCCTGTAAATCCTGGTGTGCAGTGCACACACCTGCTTAGGCTTTGTAAAGAGTGCTAGGCAGGTTTAGACACATCCCCTAGCTTAGCTGTGCTAAGCTAGGAGCAAACCCAAGCTACAGGGCTCCAATCCGCTTACAGTATGCCTGACACCCTCCCATGATGTCACCTACCTTCTATGCTTGCACCAAGCTATTCCTACTCTTACATTGTTGGGACCTGACTCACATGCTGGGGAGAACTGAGATTCACTATCCTTCTCCTCATTTGCATAGGATTGCCTGCTAATGCATAGTTGCATGTCTTACACTGAGCCTCCCCGCTTAGCAACCCACCACTCACTGGCCAGGTTGTCTTCTGCATGCCATTGACTTGCATGGCAGAATACTGATTTTTAGTTAGAATGCTTATTTTAGGTTTATATTATTATTTCCCCCTCGATCCCATTCGCTCGCCGTTGCCCTATGCTTAAACAGCCGGGATTGGCTACAAAAAAAATAAAAGTTGATTTTTTTATTTTGTTCACTGTTTGCAATACCAATGGCCTTATACTTGGCCATTGGCATGCTTACTACATGATATGCAGCCTTTATTTGGAGCTGTCATAGCTCTGTTTTGGATTTTGCAGAAATGTACTCGGTTACTAACCGAGTACATTTCTGCAGATTGCATTAGTCTAGCGCGAGCTTCCTGGATTGCAAATTCACCACATTTGCATGGATTTCACCTGCAAATGGGATGATTTGCATACCAGGGCTTAGTCCATGCAAGATTAGTGCAGAAGTGCTTGTGCATGCCCCTGCAGGCTATTCCTGGACCGCATGGCAGACATATTGCCTGCTTGAGCTCCTGCACCGATCTTGCACTCCGTGCAAGCTTTTGAGAATCCAGGGGGTAGTCTATTACATTACTGACAATAATTGCATACACTTGTACTGTATGAGATTTAGGTAACTGCTGAAGGTACATTTAACCTTTGTATATGTGAAGAACTAACAACAATAGAATCAAACAGATTGTTTATCAGAACAGGATATATCTTATGGTATGGCTTACATACTAGAATCTTGTGACAAGATAGACATAAGTTTGGAAAGTTACTTCCACGTAAAAAAACAGTCTTTATGAATTGCTGTACATTTTGTGTATGGATTATAGGCATTTATACATTTACAAATACAACTGGTATCTAAATTCTGAACATTAAACATTTCAGATTTACATTTCATGTCTGACACAGACAGTTTAAACCATGTAAATTTATATATACAATATGTGGGCATTGTAAATTTAACTGTCTTTACTGGCATCCATGTTATAACTGTGAAGAATTTACCGTATTTTGCGTAGATGACAAACAGGTGATCAGGCTGAAGTCACTTTGAAGGCATGGTGTCCTTCAACAGATGAATTGATGGTGGAATGTCGCAGGACAGCTTCTTCAGTGTTGCTCTGTATCCTCCAATGAAGTACTGGAACTGTTGATCTGTTGATGCACTGGAACTGTCAATCTGTTGAACTCACGAAAAATGTAAGGCCTTTATGAAAAATTCACTGTTGGTAATGGATAAAAATAAGTTGTGGCCAGTGGACTAGGCTCACGGCCAGTGAGCTAGGCTCACCATTGTAAAATATTATTAGCAGTGAGCTAGGCTGACACCGTACTACTGTATCTATTAAAATTTATTTGTATTACTACAAATTCTTGCCAAACAGTTAATATTGTCAGAGTTATTTCAATTCTATTATAACATGGCTAGACATATATAACTGCAGACTAATGCACATTCAGTCCAAAGACGTCACTAAAGAGTGAAGCATACTGTCCGGTTTATATACTCTTTTAAATGTCAACCAATGTTATTTTTAATGTCCTTGTGACTTGTTCTTCTTGTCTGCATGATTAATTTCTGTTTTATGTCTTTCTTTGGTTATTTTCTTCCTTGCTGTATCTGAAGACCTCACAAACAGTCTCTCCACATTATCTTTGCGTCACTTGAAGTTTCTGTATTTTATTTCATTTATTTCTGCATCTGAAAACTCACAGAAAGTCAACTTCCTTTTTTCTATAACAGGATGCCATTTACAGTAACCTCACAGCTATATGATATTAATATCTAAGCTGAACATTTTCAGGAAATCTTTTTAATAAAAGGTCACTTAACTGTTTTTGCAAAGCAAGCCATATTTTCTTTTACTGCACACACAGTATAATTTTGGGGAAATCATTTTAAATTATACAATCTCTATCAATTCCCCCTTTTTAATTAAAAACAAGAAAATTATAAGACAATTTACAACAAAATACAATCTTCAGTACTTTGAATCCCTTGGTCCGTTGCAACATATGGATCCCTTGCATTCAATGCTATCTCTTCATACAGTGTTATATTACCAGTGGCTGTTACTTGATTAATACATTTATTAACACAAATCTTATAATGACAATAACAGCAATTAATGTGGAAATTATAGTACCCCACCATCCTGAAAACAATCCACTTAGCCAGTAGTTAATCTAACTAAGCACATTTTATTTTTGTAGGTATCAGACACATAGCCTTTATTACTTATCTGTTTTTAACTGCTTTCATGCTTACTTAAGCAAGTTGTCAGCATTGCAGTTACACAGAAGCATTTATTTCAAAATCTTGTCAAGTTAACCCTTGCTTTACAAGGCAAAACCTTGTATTAGAAACAAGCATATTTCTTTTGCATTGCAGCATACATTTAATTTCATTATTGCTTTGGGAAAATAATATTTACAATATCTATCAAGTGGTTTATCTCAGTCATAGGCTCCAACTGAGGGAGGAATGCTATGCAGCTGTAGAAATGGAATGTCTAGCCATAGTGTGGGCACTGCAGAAACTTCAGCATTATTTGTGTGGAAGAAAATTTACTGTAGTGACAGACCACAATCCCCTGACATGGTTACACAGAGCCAGCCATCAAAATGCCAATCTGCTAAGCTGGAGCCTAGGGTTGCAAGCATATGATATGTCAGTGCATCACCACAGTGGGATTAGCAATGCCAATGCAGATGGGCTCTCAAGACAGGGAATGGGGTAAGATATATTCAGATAGACCTAACCCTCTCAAGCAATGTTTCTCAAGGGTCACTTGAAAACTAGCTTGAATTCTCCAGGGTGGGGGAGATATGTGAAGATATGTGAAGGCTGCCAGCCTAGCCATATAGAATTTTGTGGATAATTTTGTCATTTCTAAATATTAATGTAAGCCACATGCTTGTTCTTTTAAATGGAAGAAATGGTGTTAAATGTAGAACTGCAAAAATGTAACAACAGTGCACTGTGCTGTAGCAAAGCTGATAAGTCAAGCATTATGTAATTGTTTGATCACAAAACCTGGAGCAGAGATGTCTGGATAAAGGAATTCTTGCTTTTGTTTTGAGACTAGAGTTAATTGCTAGAATTTGCATGTATAATGTCTTTTATTGCTGTAGCTTCCTGACCAGGTGCAAGACCAAAAGGGCTGTTACACTCTGAGCTTCTGTTAGCCTGGGAAACAGAAAATAATGATGTAATATGAAATGAGTCAGTAGTACTGTATTATCAATTTAAGGACAGAGAGACTCAGAGCATTTGGCATTTTGTCTTCAGAACATCCAACATCACCAGCACTGCCTTGCTCTATATGTAAGTTTATTTTAGAAATATGTTTTCTCTTAGATATAGCTAGGAAATAGGAAGATTAGACTAAGTGTTTTTTATATTGCTGTCAGAACTTTTCTACTGTATTATTTTAAGCATTTCTCTGGGATATCTGAACTATTGACTAGCATTGTGTAGTAAGACATATTGTCTTGTGTTCTTATTATTTATTATTAAATATTTTTAAGCCTTTCAACTGTGTCTGTTTTATGTAGAGATAAGTTAAGCTCTAGAGTACATTGCATGTATATAGTGATACTGTCCAAGCCACCCCAAAAAAGCCTTGGTGTTCAGTCACACTTACCAGCTGGATAATAATATGGCACAGTAATAATTGGACACCCTTTGATAAGGGTATTATTAGTAGCTGATATTAGTGGTTGTTGGTAAGTGGTACTACCGTATAGCCTGGCAGAGAAGGGAACATAGTTGGAGAACCTGTGCCAGTCTTCCCCAGGAGTGTTTGTGTGTTTGTATATAACTCATATCCCAAAGTGTGTGTGTGTGTGTCTATTACTTGGGCAGGGACATGAAGCACTGGTTGTACAGAGAGGGTGCTGGAGGTTTTAGCTTGACCACTAGGTTGAGATCTGGACCCTATAGCTGTGCCAGTGGTGAGTCTTACTGGGGTCTGGAGAGAAAGGGAGAAACCAGCTCCAGACTGACTGTGATCTCTGTGTGCTCTTAAGGGAAATTGTACTTTACTGTGTGTGTATTTGTTATCCTTCCCTATGTGGATGCCCCTCACTGATCTTAGTGGTGAGGATTGAGGCTCCTTGATTTCTGGGCCAGTGCATGGGCGTCACAGTTATGATAGCACTTTATTAGCTGTATTGTCAGTATGAATCTCGAAGGTAAGGGGTGAATATACAGTAAGGCCTAAGTATATGTATTCTGAGAGGGAATGATACTGTTATGGTTATCAGTTATTTTGAAGTGTGGAAGCAGCAGCAGTTTGGGAGGAATGGAAAAGAGCATAATTTTTTATGGTTAAGTAACCAAAAATACATTAACAACTACATTCATCTCACAATACACATATGCCCTTGTCAAACAGATCATTTTCCAGAAACAGAATTCTTAAATCCCTGGTAGACCTATTTAACATAGACTAGACACCAATTAACACTCAAATTGAATGAGAAACAGAATTAGAATATTTTTCATTATACTGTTTTCAGAGCCATCTCCCTGCCACAGCAGTTCCCATGCACTGCCTTCCAATAGAGCTCTACACATGGAGGTCCTCCATTCCCCTTTCTGTCAGTTCTAATGGGGGTGAGTCACCATGCACTGTGAGTGGGCTAGGGCTAAGTGAGGGGCTATTGTGATGTGGCCCAAAGAAGGCTTTTCTCTTAACCTCTACCTCACTTTGACATGCTAGGCTGACACCATGAGAGGGAGTGTGTAATGTTGTCATGAGGGAAACACCCCCACCTATGTGTTACCTCTTACACTGTAGCACTAGGTTACTGACATGGCAATAGTGCCAAACCAAACAGTAAACATAGCTCTAGCTGGTAAATGCTGAGGCAAACTGCAAAGTAAAAAAAAAAAGAAAAACACAGAATTCATTCATTATAAATAACACAAGCTTTCACACAATATTTTCTTTGTCTTTTAAAATGTAAGTAGGGAGGCAATTACATGTAGTACATGAAATGTAAAGCCATGAGAAATGCAATGTGCATAGGTTAGTTTTTAAATTATCAGAATTTAACATTAATAGGAAATTGTTTAAATTCAGTCATTTTTTACTGCCAAAGTTTTATGGTAATGCTTGCAATAAAATGCATCTGTTCAGTTACTGATATATATATATATATATATCCAAGAACCACGGAAGCAGTTCACCAGCGATGACCAACACACTTTATTGCAAGTACAGAAAACAAATCACTGCAAAACGTAAACGCTGTTAACATCCACCAATGCGTTTTCGTCTCCACAAACATGTAAGACTTCTTCAGACTAACAAATATAATTTGAAATCACCTAATATACTCACATGTGGTCTATACCAACCAATAAAATTCATTAAATACATAATTAACATTAAAAACATCTGTTTACAAGGCTCATTTAAAGTTACTATTTACAACTGTTAAAACACATTTCGATATTTGATTTTAAAAAAACTCCCTTCTTCATTAGTTTAAAATTCATGATCACTCAATAATTTATTTAAAACCACATTAAATAAATAAATACAAATATGATAAAAACTACTAAATATTTATCCTTTTAAAACCTTTTCTATTCATTTCATAAAAGTTCATTCCTTACTAGCACCATCTGCTGGCCTAAAGAGCAATTACAAATAGAACTAAATCTTGGCTGCTCTTAGTTTTAACACTGAGGTTAGGGAAATGTGGTCATTAAGCCCTGGGAAATTAGTAGCATCTAATAAAATTTGCCACCAGAGCTCCTTAAATTCTAATTTTTCTTCCCAAGGGCCCCCTCTTATTTCTCTTTTGACCTGTTCCAATACAAAGAAGGTGAATTTAGCATTATTGCAATCTAACGTGTGTTTGAACAGAGCATTTGTTTCTTTTTTCTTAGATATCTCGTAAATATGCTCATAAATTCTCTTTTTTAATGCTCTCTCAGTCTTCCCCACATAATATGACTTACATTCCAAACACGTAGCTAAATACACCACCCCCTGTGTATCACAATTAAAATATCCAGAGGCAGTAATATTAATGTCCCTTGTTGGTACCAAAATTTCCATCTTGTTACTAATATGTGGGCACTGATTACAGTGTCCACATTGATATGTTCCATATTTTCTATTTTTATCATATAGTGACATTTTCATAAAAATTTCATTGCTATTACCTATTTTATTATTTTCCAACAAATTTTTAATGCTTCTACCATTTTTATATACAACCTTAGGCATCTCTTTCTTATTATTCAAGATGTCAGTATATGAAACAAAATTGCTCCATTCTTTCTGGAAAATCTTTCTTACTTTAATATTCAAATTATTAAACTCCATCACTAATGCTGAATTATACTGTCCATCATTAACTACATTAATTTTATTTTGCTTATAAAAAGATGGCAAATTGACATTATTTACAATTAATTCTACACCTTTTATAGGTTTGTATTTACCTAATCTATTTTCCTCTACCTCTTTTCTAGTTCTTGAAACAAATTCATAAGGGTAGCCCCTGGCTAAAAACATTCCCTCCAGTGTGTTACATTCCTTGATGAAGTCATCATCTTTACTAGTCATACGACACCCCCTCACAAATTGTCCCTTGACAATATTCTTTTTACAATGTGGGGGGTGCGCGCTAGTGAAATGTAAATAGGAATTGCAGAAGGTGTTTTTCCTAAAAACCTTGGTTTCAAAATCCCTATTATTCACGTTCTTATATATTTCAACGTCCAAATATTGTAACCTATCTACGGACGTAGTAAACGTGAATTTTAAAAAATTAGTAGTATTCTGTAGATAATTCATAAATTCCAATAGTTTTTCACTACCCCCAATCCAAAAAATAACTATATCATCTAGAAACCGCCTGTAAAGAGTCCAATATTGAGTATATCCTGAGTTGTGAACAAAATTGGACTCCCAAGCTGCTAACACAATGTTAGCATATGTGGGTGCGCAAGCCGCACCCATTGCTACTCCACTAATTTGCTGGTAATACTCATCATTAAAGACCATAAAGTTATTCTTTAGTACAACATCCACCAATGCTACCACTGCATTTTTCTCCAAATGTGACAATTTTTTGTCAAGAAAAATCATGTCCTCAAATGATCTCATACCTTCATGGTGGGGTATACATGAAAATAAATCAATGACATCAATTGTCACAAAAATGAGATCATTTGAGAATAAATCTGACTTAATGTCCCTCAATAGGTCCCAAGAATCCTTTAATATATATTTGTTCATGGCCCAAATATGTTTTGCTGTTATATCCACATATTTGGCCAAGCTGGTAGTCTTGGAACCATCCGCTGAAACTATCGGTCTTAACGGTGGGTCACTGACATTCTTATGTACCTTTGGTATCCCAAAAATAATGGGTATCCTTGGTTTAGGTACATACAAAAACTGATGTAATTTGACATCTATTATGCCTTCCAGTAGCAAATTGTCTAAAATGTTGTCTATTTTTTGGTAAGCTAGTTGTACTTCATTTGAGGAAACTATTCTATATTTGTTACCATCACCTAAGATACTATGCATTTTACCATCGTAGATAATGTTTTCCATTATAACCACCCCTCCCCCTTTGTCAGGTTTCATAATCCTGACTTGATTATTGAACCTTAACTCATTTAATGTATTATATTCTTCTTTTGTGATATTATATTCTTTCTCCACAAGTTTAAATTCTTCTCTAATTTTCTTCTCTAATATCAGGTCAAGGTTTCTAATCTGGGGGTGATAAGGGGGATTATATGTACTTTTCCTGATGAGTATATTTTCCTGGCGGTTTTCATCCAACACCTTAGGGGGAAGTGTGACACAAAGATTCACTTTCCTTAGGAACAACTTCATATCTATTAAGGACTGAACCAGGTCACCTTTCGTATTAGGAATGAATTTAAACCCCTTACTTAAAATATCAAACTGTGTTTTATTAATGCAAACATTACTAAAATTATAAATAGAAAAATTATTAAGTGAATATGTAGTTCCTGTACATAGGATGCCTGTGCTTAACTCATCCTCCACTGTTAAGCTAATGTCAGGGCTCACTTGTTGTGTCAAAATTTCCATCTCCTCAGGAGAAAAAATATGGGTGGGTCCAAGGGTATTGGTAACTATATTTAATATCTCCCTCTCCCCCTTCTCCCTCCCCTCCATTGAAAATTTTGATGTCTATTGTCATTTCCATGGTGCTTCGTTCTATTTAATGGTGGAAATTCAGTATCGTAATTAATCCACTCTTCTTCTTCCTCAGGAATATTACTAGAGTCATACCTAATGTTACTCTTCTTATAGCCAATTCTGTTGTTATGTTCCCATTTTATAGCAGGTGGCTTGGGGTAACTAATATCATTCTGGTATTCCTCAATATCTCTCCTTAATTTCTTAACTTTTCTTTGTTCTAAAATAGAACATTTAGCATCCACTTCTGAGCCCATATTTAAATATTTTTCCTTTTCTTTTTTAACTTCAAACAGCATATCCTTTTTAATAAAATCATCCAGGACTCTATTTTCTTCTTCCAAACTTTCTAATTTCCTATTATTTTCTTTTATAATGAGCCTCAATATACTAATACCACATTCGTTAAATACATTCACAAGTTCAGTATGAAACAATGTACCGGTTTCTACATTATTAGGGTATTTCCAGACCCTTAAACCCTTTGGTACTATTTTTTGTTTGATACATTCCTTGAGATAACAATTTTCTATATTCATTGATTTATATCTATACATCATGCCAGACAATTTATTAATTTTCATAGCATAAGAGTCACCATCCACTGGTGCACCCTCTTCTGCTCTGTATAATTTAGTGTCCATAGGATTTTTAAGCCATTCTAACATATCAAAATTGTCAGTAATGGGAGGAACAGTACCTGAGGCTTTTAAACCTGAACAATTGCTCTTGCGATTCCGGTCAGTTAAACCCCGACTCTCGTTGCTACCATTACATTCTCCTAGTCTTTGTAGAATCATTGGCGTATTTGCAGGATCGAAGTTGCTACCATTCGGTTCCGCTTCCTCCGTCCGCCCAGGGCTCCTTTCAAGATTATGTCTTTTCCTCTTACTTTTGGAATGCCCTGCCTCCTCGGTCCATTCGGACGTACCATCCGCTTCTTGGCTTCTTTTTGTAGCAACTAAAGCCGAGCAAAGTGGGGTGAGTAACTCAATTAACTCAGTTAACTGACCTATAAGTTTTCGGGACTGTCCCAAGTCCTCCCGGTTCAAAGCCGTAGCACTGCTATCCATGATGAAGCGCCGTACCAAACAAACACAAAAAAGGCGCCAAATTCAAGATACAAAGCCAATAAATCCAAGAACCACGGAAGCAGTTCACCAGCGATGACCAACACACTTTATTGCAAGTACAGAAAACAAATCACTGCAAAACGTAAACGTTTTGTGTGTGTGTGTGTGTGTGTGTGTGTGTGTGTGTGTGTGTGTGTGTGTGTGTGTGTGTGTGTCGTGAACAAAAAAGGTAGGTGAAGTTTAGGATTTAGGAACATATTAAGTATTAAGAAACGACCACCACCCAGAAGTGTTGCAATGCACATTAAAGAGATGCATAGGGGAGATGTTCATTCTGTAAGATTTTTTGCTGTAAAGTACTATTAATTCTCCAAGAGATGCTCATAAACACACCTTATTGAATAAACTGGAAACAAATTTAATTTTGAAATTTAATGTATTTTTTACAGAAGATTTGAAAAATGAAATTAATTGGTCTTATCTTATGGATGCCCATAACCACCCCGATAGCTGTCGAAAAGTTGGAGCATTATTTTTAAGACTCTCTAAATAAAAGCTCACACATTGTATTTACATGCTCTTGATCATTTTATTTATTTATTTGTTTGACATTTGTTGACTGGGTTAGTTCGACTGAGTCGAAGCCCTTTTTCAGCAGATGCCGAGAAGAAAAGCTCCACAAATATCTATGAACATGTACAATGATAAAAGTATAACATGAACACTGACAAAAGCTGAGATACATAATAGTAAAAGTGATTATAGATCACATCTAATACATGGTTAAGTCTCGGAGTATCTACAAACAACATTATTAATGATCTTTTGCACAATAATTACAGAGGGTAGTACTAAGGTTCAATTCTTAGCTGCTTTACTAGTAAAGTATTAAAGTAGACTAGACCTAGTTAGGTCAATGTTGATGCACAGTTAAGAGTATAGATTGGAGAAAAAAGGTTAGGAGAGAGAGAGAGAGAGAGAGAGAGAGAGGTGTATAGTAGGGGGACGTCAGTCAAGGAGGGTGGTTATAGTGACAGTTCCAAGTTTTGTTTAGATAGTTTTTAGTAGCTGTTTTGAAATGATGTCTGTGATTGATATTTTGAATGTCCAGTGGAAATTTATTCCATGACTGGGCCAGGGAGTAGCTGTAAAGGTTTTGTCCTATTTTAGTTTTAGGCTTGTAGATTGAAAGAAATGTTTTGTTCATGCTACAGAGATATTGGTGGTGAGTAAGGGGAGATGTCAGAGGAAATGCTGGGACAGAAAGAGGGTAGATACAGAATAGAATGTATTATTCAAAGCTGAGAGAGGAGTAGAATGTGAGGAAGCTCTAGCCAGTTTAACTTTTTGAGAGCTAGGCAGTGGTGTGAGTAGTAGGGGTGGTTTGTAGTGAATTTAGCCACTTTGTTGTAGGTGGATTCTAGTTTTGATAGGACAGTGGTGTGAAGGTTAGTGAGGATTTGTGAACCATAGAGTAGGCTGGGGAGAAGGTAGGTATGGGGTATGGCAATTTTGGCTTTATTGGATAAGAATTTTTTATTCATGTAAAGGAGTTCTAGTTTTTGGTGGGTTTTCTTAATGTTGTCGAGACCGTGCAGGTCAAATTTTAGTTGGTCATCAATGATGACCCCGAGTAGTTTGATATGTGATGCCACAGTGATAGGAGTGTTATTGTGGGATTTGATTGAGAAGGAAGATTTAAGATGATTCATTGTTTTACGGATGTATAACAGGAGGTTTGTCTTTTTTGGATTTAGTATTAGATGGTTCTTGGTGAGCCAGTTCTCAATAGATAAGAAGGAAGTCTGGGTTGCAGAATTTAAGTCAGAGTGAGTATCTGCTATGGTAATATCAGTGGAGTCATCTACGTATTGAATGAGTGATGACTGTGTGCAGGATGTAGACAACTTATTGGTGAAGATATTAAATAGTAATGGGCCAGGGACTGATCCTTGAGGAACACCCATCTGTACTGGTAGAGCAGGAGAAATAGCAGAAAAACATTTAACAGATTGAAGTCTGTCATGATGGTAACTAGTGAACCAGGAGATTGTGGAGGTGGATAGGTTGAGTTTGGAGTTTGTGTAAGAGGAGTGGGTGGGAAAAAGTATCAAAAGCCTTGGAGAGGTCAATAAGCAGACAAGAGACCAGTTTGTTTTGGCCTCTAGCTTATGATATGGTGTTAATGAAGGAAATTAGGGCAGTGGAGATGCTATGTTTAGGGTGAAAGCTGTGTTGACTAGGGGGTAAGTAGGCTCTCTTGTAACAGGTAGTGAAGGATTTGTTTGTGCACACATCATTATTGTTATGTTTTGTTAGGTGACCCCCTAAATACTTCAAATAATTTAACTCGGGTCACTTAGATAGTAATGAAAGCTTCATCCTTTTATATCAGTTGATTTGGCCAGTGGCATGGTTCATTTACAAAATGGGCATTAACCTATCTTCATTTGATTAATCAGCTACTATCAGAAACCACTGAAAAACTGCTAAGATGAAACATTTTGTATTTATTTTTATTTTTTATTTATTTGTTTGATTTTTATCTTTTATTGAATGAGTTAAGATCAAACATACCCACAACCTGCCCAACAAGCACAGCAAAAATAAGTAAATAAATGATAAACCCAAATTGCTTCAGCCAGTGTAGGAGAAACTAGTACCTAAATTGCAACTTCACTCTGATAATAATAAAACAAGTAAATAAATGACTAATGGTTGTCAATTCATATAACTTCTTAGGTACTGATTGCCTACTTTATAAACATCTTCATACATGTGATATTTTCTCTGCTACCCTATCTGCAGAAAGCAGCAGCAGACATACTTATTCTTCAACTTTTCCCAGTTACGGGTTACCACAGCAGATCACCTGTCTGCTCATGATTGGCAGTAGAGTGATGAGTTGCCAGC
>NC_056731.1:1796286927-1796289427 GCF_019279795.1 Protopterus annectens | reverse complement strand
TAATAAAAGTTCTGGTGTTGGTCGGATTTGCTGTACGTGACTTTTGTACCTCTTATCTAAGGCAGTTTCTGGTCTCTATCAGATGACTTGGATCATCAATTTGGCTGCGTTGGGGCTACTCATAGTTCCTAGGTGCATCTAGATTCTGTTACTGTGTGATCTTTTTAAAAACATGTTGATCTTTGGAATCTACTGTCTTTTATCTGGGTTATTTGGGCCATAACAATGCTCTTCCTTTCAATTAACTGATAAAAGTTTATGAAACCAGAGGTGATTCCAGTCTAAAAGTGAATGTCTGTGAAATGTACTTAAGCCAGGCTGAGTGAAACAAAAAGCTTTCCTTTTTGTGTTTTTTTTATCTCTTCTGTTCTGGCATGCTGATTTGCAGGTAACACTTTTGTTTGTCTAAATGTTAAAAGACAGAGGAAGGGACTAGTTCTCAATGAGGTTGGCACCTTCTTCAAAGATGAAAAGTATGAAACAGCATTTTAATGGAAGGGTCATTGAAACTCTTTAAGACCCGTTTGGGGTGCAATTAGAGAAGAAATAGATGTGGAGGTGTCGAGACAAACTTACTGTTTTGATGGGTATGGGGTTAGCTGGTTTATGATCATTCTCCATGGTAACAAGGAAGTCACAAAAGGATCTTGGCTATGTAATTGCAATTTAAGGAAAGGTTGTGTTGTAGTAAGTGTGGACTTGCTGTGAGAACTTCTGATGTATGAAAATTAGCTAGTCACTTTTTAAGGTACAGTACTTGTAGCAACTAGGAAACTTAGGCAGCTGGAGTTAGATATTTTCTGTATGCATTCTATCTATGTTTACTGCACTTTACTTTAATTTTCTCTGTGTGCCAACCTGTGTATATTTGTGCTTCTTTCTTTATTATTTAAGTAAAATCCAATATAATTATCTTTAAACTATTGTGGCTAGTATTTATTTATTATAAGTGTATTTATGCGCTGTTGCTCAGCAGACAAGAGAGTACCCATTTAGACAGAGGAATAACAAATTGTAAGGCTCACATCTTCAAAACTGCTTTGGCCAACTACCTGTGAAAGAGATACCAACTGGTAAAATCACAGCATATGGGTAACTGGAAGTCTCTGACTTTTTTCAGACTGGTGATAGTACTACCAGGCCCAGGAAGAAAGCTGGGTGGAATTGGAGAATTCACCAGCCTTCACTGGAAATTGTGTGCATGAGTGTATATGTGAAAAATAATACCTTCTGTGAAAGGCAGTTACCATGGAAAGAGGGGTTCTGGGAGACTGTGGCTCTGCAAGTGAACAGTATGCAGACTAATTTAGGAATGGTGATTGGAGACCGATATCCAGGGCAGTAGCACATATTCTGTCTGTGCTCTTGGTGCCAAGGTTTTATTTTGTGGATTATTCATTGAAACAGACTGGATAATATCTCCTTCCTATTTAGTAGCAGTGGTTGCCATGAGTCCATCATAAGGGTAACCAATTTTAACTATTTATTTTTAATTTTAATGTTACTACTGATTTTATCAGTACTGGTAAAGGTGTTTATGATTCTGTGCTTAAAATTGTGATCCAGGTTTTTTTTTAGTTTAAACAACAAATTTGAGTTCTCAGTACCCACAGTCCTATGCAGCAGCTGAAAGAACAGACAAAAGTGCCAAAAAGATTCTTCATCCATAGCTGGCCTTAGGCATAGGCCAACTAGGCGGCCACCTAGGGTTCTGCTCCACCAGAGGTGCTTTTTCAGTAAACTGGATGGCATAAATAGACCAGGATGGGGGCACCAGGTGGTGTGGGGGGAGTGCTATGGAGCCCTTTTCCCTAGGGAACCACTTGATCTCAGGCTGACCCTGTCTTCATCAACCTTATCCTAACAAAGCTCTAACATTTTACAATGCTACTGTCTTTCTTTTCTTCAGTCAGGCCACCTTGTGGCCTGTAGGCAGTGAAAAAATGGGAAATGACTGGCTGACAGTACAAAAAGTGGATGAGCCATGGTCTTAGACAGTAAAAACTGATGAAGGTGAAATTGTCAGATATAACCAAATACATATCTAGGCTATTTGCAAATAGTCTCAACCAGAAAACTGCAGATCTGTGAGCCATGCTCACATGTTCAAGCCAAAGATGAGAAGGTTTTTAGCTAACCAAAGTATCCTGCTTACATCAGATGTATGGCCAGACCCAGCTATCTGGGATGAAGGTGGAAGTTCTGAGCCCAGGATGAGTCATAAGGCTACCCAGAGTGTCTAAAATCCTCATATAACTGTACCAAATGATACTAAGTCTGGCCACCCAGACATGTTAGAAAAGATTCTAAAAGTCTGACAACACTCATTCTTTCACAATCATGTACCTGTTCAAGTGACGAGTCATGACTGTGAGGTTCATTTGCCAGAAAGATATAGGGAGGACAACTATGTTCATGGGCAGACAAGTGACTGATTCTTTTTACTTAAATATTTCATGATTACTTCAAAAGCTGCTGTTTAAAGTGTGCTACTTAAAAT
>NC_056731.1:1796026927-1796284427 GCF_019279795.1 Protopterus annectens | reverse complement strand
AATGGGGTAATCGTGTCCACATATCCCCTCCATGTAGGCTATGAACCATGTTGGTGTCCACACAGGAAAGGGTGTGCCAATAACTACTAAGCTGATTGGAAGTTAGCTATGCCTGTTTGTGCGGTGCTTCACTGTGCTGAGCGTGGAAGTCTAGGGGTGTGTGTGCACTGAATCCTAAGCTTTGTTTACCTATGAGGCACGTGTTTCCATGTGTTTGTGGGGCGCGCCTCTGCGCTGAGCGTGGAAGTCTGGGGGGTGTGTCCACTGACTGCTAAGAACTGTTTAGCTACGGGGCGTGCATGTGCATGGTGTGCCAAATTGCTGAGAGTATCTAAAAGGCGATGATGTATTAATTTGTTTTGACCCTTGTTTAACTTAAACTAGGGCCATTAAATGATGTTAATGATATACCAGGCAGGTGCAATGCATCATAGGTAGCCAATCCCTCAGGCAGCACCTACAGAAGAGCACTATAAAGTATGCATACACCCTACAATATTATTTTTCCTCCATACTCTGCACCATTGGAGTACAGACTTGGGAATTTTAACTGAGAGAATGCTAGGGGCTGCTGCAGGTCTGCTACATCTGTATGTGCTAGATGCTGAAGTCAGTGCTGTTGCTGCTGACAATAGGCCTAGGCAGAGAAGGATAAGAGTGTTCAGGCCCAGGATAACCTTCCAGGAGTTGCATCAGCTGGAGATTGTAGAGCACTACAGGGTACACAGGGACATACTACAAGAACTCACTGAGCTCTGCCAGCCTCAACTCAGACCCTGAGCCAACAGAGGGGAACCCATCCCAGTGGAAACAAAGGCATGTGTAGTCCTTAGGAGAATAGCCACAGGTACCTTCTGAAGACCAAATGGGGACATGATGGAGGTCTCACAGGCATCAGCATCCAGGGTACTTAACCAATTCCTGGATCTCATGTTACCACATGCCAGTGAGCACATTTATTTTTCCCTCACTGCTGAGGTGAGTGCCAGCAACATGCAACACTTCCACCATGTAGCACACAAACCTGAGGTACTGGCTGCCAAAGATTACACTCATGTACACATCAAGGTCCCACCCAGTGAGGAGGGTAGAATCTATGTCAACCGCAAGGGGTACCACTCCATCAATTGCCAGGTCATGTGCAATGCCCAGGGCATTATCATGAATGTCTGTGCTGGCAGCCCTGGCAGTTATCATGACTCCCATATCTGGCATGTATCACAGCTGTACCAGATGTTTGCTAGGGGGGATACCCCACACAGCCATTTACTGGGGGATGCTGGCTATGCACTGGAACCATGGATGATGACACCCATCAGAAATGTACACACACCCACAGAAGAATGCCATAATGAGGCATACAAACAAACTAGGAACATCATAGAGTGTGTGTTTGAGCTGCTAAAGTCACAGTTCCTGTGCCTTGATATATCTGGGAGAGCTCTGCAGTACTCTGCAGCCACATGTGCACATATGTTTACAGTATGTGCCATGCTACACAATATGATCCTGTGAAAACAGCTGCAGCAGGATCAGCAAAAGGAAGGGATACACAGCCACCCACCAGTGTATAGGTCACCATAGCCACACTCACAGCAGGACTCAGAGGATGAGCCCCCTGATGATGTCTTGCAGGCAGACGTAGGCATGCCCAGTATGCCCTGGCATTGGCTAAGAGACAGTGCATAGCACATTCACTGACAACCTAGGACCCTAGGGACTGACACCTTACTCCTACTCACACACATATATTAAAATAGCTAATGCCAGGCAACCCACACAACCTGTACTTATCCATATATTGGCTGTGTACTGCTTACATCACAGAGTCAGCCCTGAAATACAGGTCTGTCAGCTGCTGCATTCACAAGGTAAGTCTCTAACCTACACACTAATTGTAAGGACTACTATAATATGGTATTGTTTAATTTCTCCAAATCTTTTGGGTTTCTAATACCATGACAGGAATAGACCCCATTCCTAAGTCAAAGTATGATTAAAGTTCATGAAATTAGTATTGTTTCACTCTTTGATGTCAGCCAAAAGTGCTCTTCACAACAACCGCAATGTGCCCAGTAATGACTCCATCTACAATTTGTACAGAGTTACATGGATTGGTAGCATATCTAAATATGGTTGTAGACTCTTTTTATAAGACTCATTGCTCCTACTACTATTGGAACTATCTGGGTATCTTTCTTCCACATTGCTCTCATTTCTGCTTGCAAATCCTGACTTTGTGTCTCTCTGTAAGCAGGACACTGTAGTCACTGGGTGTGGTGATTTCAGTGATCAATGCTACTTTTGTCTTCTTTTCATGGACCACTATAGCTGGTTTTCTAGCATCTCTCTTTTGACCTGTTTGTAACGGGCGATCCCATGTGATATAGATTTCATCATTTTCTATGATACTTTATGGCTCATGTTTCCAGTGTTTTTCAGCCACTTCAGTACTATAATGTTTGCACAATCCCCAGTGTAACAGTATTGCTACATTATTATGCCTTTCAGTATATAGTCCGTCTGCCATTAGTATGTCACAACCAGCAACAAGGTGTGGACTGTTTCCAATTCTACTTTGCAAAACCTACATTATTTGTCTGTTTCTTCCACATGTTCAATGGACTTTGTAAACCAGTGTGTACGTAGCTCACTGTCATGTGCTGCCAATATTAACCTTTCATCTCTTGGTTTGAATTCACCTCTCCTTAACCATTCATGCATTTGTTCCTGATCAACATGAGGTTCTTCCAGAAGTTTTATATATTTGCAACTATATTTATGCATCTTCCACATTTCTTGCCTTCTCATCTGGTCCTTCACCTTAAATTCTTTCTTTTTTTTGGCACATTCAGTTGTTGCCTGTTTTTTATCTACTTCTGGTTTGATTTCCATTTCTGGTTGATGCCGATATGCTTCTGCTAGATTAAGCAGAGAAATCATTTTAGATTTATTCTCCTCATGTTTCAAAACTTTCACTATGTTTGGGTCTTGTGAGGTCAGCAGATATATGTGGAGTCCCAAAATTGCAGATCTATACATGTAATCAGTTTCAAGGAGGCCCATCCATCCTTCAGAACAGTGAATATATAATCTTGGTATGCACTTATTTTTATAAATCATTTGGTGGGCATGAAGTATCCTTCTTGTTTTCCTATCTAATCTATCCAACACATTTTGGAGACAGTCAGTAACTTCAAAACTGTAAGTTAGGACAGGAAGAGCAAATTAGTTTATAGCCTGGATTTTGTTCCTAGATGTCAGTGCTGTTTTCAGTATTAATTTAAGTCATCTGAAATATTCCTTACTAAGTTTTATTCGGATTTGTTCGTGTTTTATTGTTGATCCTTCATCAGTGCCCAAATATTTATAGACTCCTTCTTCCTCAAGTTCTTTTATATCACATTCATGTCTCAAACTGATGTTTTCCTGGTGTTGCAGTTTTCCTGCTTTAAAGGTTGCTTTTGCACATTTATCAAGACCAAATGACATTCTTATATCATCTGAACATTTTTTGACAATGCAGTTGTGCTTTCAGTTCCTCATCTGATGAGCTATGCAGTTTTAAATCATCGACAAAGAGAAAATGAAAAGTCTTTACACTTTTGTTGTTTTCTAAGAGCCAAATTATAGCCATGGCCTAAGCCGTTAAGTAGACAGCTTAATGGGTTAAGTGCAAGGCAGAATAGCAGCGGTGACAAAGAGTCAACCTGGAATATCCCCCTTCAAATTTTTATCCCTGGGATAATAAACTGTCCTTTATCATGGCTTAACTGCAAAGTGCTCTTGGTCTGCCACTGCTTGATGGTCACTGTAATGTCATCACTCAGTATAGGATCTTATACATTTTTAAACACTCTATTATCCATGAATGTGAGATACTATCAAATGCTTTTTTGTAGTCAATCCATGTCATACTTAGATTCTTCCCCTTTTTACAGCTCTCCACTATGACTTTATTTAACAATAAATGATCCTTTGTTCCATATGATATATATAAAATGAGAACATGGACACTATTTGGTCATCTGCCAGGTCATGTATTACAGTCTAATAGTAATTTGCAGCCTGTATGGGTGCAGTCCTTGTTACAAGCAGGGACTTCAGATGTGTATGTTCATTGTTCAGCTGTGGTAATCTGCACTGTGATTCTGAAAGGATTGCATGGTGCACTCTGATATTAGTGGCCCTCATTCACAGTACTTGAGTTGACATTCTTTGTGAATGCATATTACTGCATGATGTGACAATTTATGCACAAATATATTCGCTATAAGGATATGTGAAGTGTTTTCCTACCTGCAGGACTGTGACTTCCATCAGTTAAAAGCAGTTAATTCATTTAACATGTATTGTATGGATAAAGATGCATGACTTTGTCATTAATTGCTGGCTTCACCATCCTGAAAATTTAGTGCTACACACCACTGGATTTGAACCCAGGACTGTGTGTGGCAAAAATGTACTGTTTATGAAGAATTTAACAGACTGAGCTACTGTGTCACTGCTGCAGCATGTGTATTTGCAAGACATATGGGCACACCTACAACTGTGATAATCATGTTCTACATCCATCAGTATGTGCAAGGCTTTATATAGATGTATTTCTGCACCAGGGTCCCAGTTGCACATGTATTTTCCCATTAATGCCTTAGCAGGTGTCTTTCTACATGTTGCTGATAAAAGGGTACATGTACCTGCTATCAGAGGCCTCGCTTACATCCATTATTATGTCTTTGGCTTTATAGTGGTGCACTATTGCACCAGAGTCCCAGGAACACTCCCATGTTTTCCATTTACTTTTATTCAAGTTTATGTGGTGCAGTGTGCCACACAGCTACACTGAAAAGTGCATAATGACTGTAACTGGCAGTTACTGTGTCTTTTTTTAAAACACCTATTTTAAGTAAGAATTGCGTGGCATGGCAGGTTAATGCACTGGTCTGCAGGTGTGATGGTCTTCGGTACGAAACATGGGACAAGCTTTTATTTTGTAAATGTGTAATAGAATTTTAAGGACACATATAATTAATATAGTTCTATTTAGCTAAGCTTAGTGAAGCTGTGTGCTGGAGTGTGCCGTGCATCATTGTGCTAAAAACTATAAAGAAAAGAAAAATGGGGAGATAGAAAATTGGTGAAATGGGGTGGAAGCAGGAAGAAACACATAATGGAAGGCAGGTGGGGATATGCAGGAAGGATGTAAGAAAGAACCATAGCTATTAATTTATTGTACAGCAACAACTGTGCACTTTGACAGAATATGTACATGGATTTGAACTCTTACCAACAGAGAGATGGGTGAGGACAACATAACTGTGTTATCAAGCCAATAAGACCAAATTACTTGTGTCCAGTGGACACATGGACAAAATGGAGAGCTATGTATGGGGTGATAATTTTTTTTGGGACAGGTGCCCATTTTTTTTTAAGGTGTGAGTGGAATGTTGGGGAAGAGAGATAGGTACATGTGGGGGAGGTAAGCTGGGTAGGCAAGGATGCATTTGGAGACAGACAAGACAGCAGACGGGTGGTGTGTGACACATGCGGGTGGCAAACACCTTGGAGAGGGAGAGTGTTGTGAAATCCAAGTCCCATGTGCCTCCAGAGGGCAGTAGTGTGACTCACATACACACCCATGGGACTGTTGGCACTGCTCCTTCACTGCCCCAAGGATGGCAGTGCTGGAGACTGGGCACTGGGGTGAGGCTGTCCTGCCAGGTTGGCCAGCATGACCTCAATCTGGCGCAGGTGGTGGTGAAACCCACGGTAGACTGTCCTGCACACCATGACTGGCAGCTCATCCTGCGTAATGATACTGCCTCCAGCACTGCTCCCAGAGGGGGGCTGGGCCTCATCCCATAGGGCAGTATTACCCGATGCCACAGGTAGTGCAGGAACAGCAGAGGGGGCACTACCAGTCTGGGTCCCAGATGTGATGGGACACAGTGCCATGGCCAGTTGAGGCAAGGTAGAGGAATCAGTTGCAACCGGCCTACTTTGATGTGCTGTGGCAATTGAGGTATAGCAATAAGTTGAGGTTAGTTATGAACAAATCATTGTTAGTATTAATAGCATTGAACATCATTTTATTTAACCCAAATACATAGCAATGTATATCATGTGTGACACAGCATGAAATAACAGAACAGTCAGTATGTTAACAGTATGCCAGTAACAGTCAAAGCATAAGAGCAGCCACAGGGTTAATTTAACTAGTTATGTTAATATGAATGCATAATAATACATAACAGTAATAAACTGCATAAGGCAAACAAAATGGTTAATTTAACAAGATATGTCAGTATGAAAGCGTAATAACACAGAAAAATAAATTGCATTTCCCAAAACATAGTTATTGTAGCAAAATATGTTAATAGTAAACCATAATAATAAATTACAATAAGAAATACATGAAGATAAGGGGTGGAGAGAGAGAGGAAAAACCGTCCATTAGTGACATTGCAGATTATATCCCTGAAAACAGATCTAATATTTACTCTACAGGTGTATATTGTCAGTTTTGTGTACAGTGACTAGAAGTCTCCAATGGGTGATGTAGCATGTACATACCTCTCAAGCTGTTTGCATGAGACTGTATGGGCCAAGCAATAACAAATGCAGGTACACAACTAGACAGAACAGTTGCACATCATGTGGAATTATATACCAAGGTGTTATGTAAGCAGATTTGGTAATACTTTGCATTACAGGTAATCATTTCTGTGGTAATCCTGTGACAGACAGATTATGCAATATTAAGTACAGTACAAGAAATTGTGACACTTGAGAAGCATGTTTGTGTACAGTACATAAACTAGACAGCTGTCATGCTTTAGCTGCCAGGCATGAGAATAAACCCCAATATCTGTGACTGCAGGGGGCATCTGCAAATAATGTAATAATTGACTGGAGCAACTTGGTACAGGCATGCAAGGAATACAGCCACAGTGGAAGTAGACATATTTATTTATGAATCAACAATGTCGGTGAACACGTTATTCTTATTGATTTTAACACTTTGTGAAATCTAAACACAATATCTGCTCATATGGGCTACCTCACTCATATACCTTTTGTTCTAGGGAGAGAGAAAAATGTAAGAATTATGTGACTGATAGTGGACTGGAGATAACCTTGAACCATACTATGAGATGAGCAATACAAGTTACAGGACATTCTTTTTGCATGCTAGAACTATTACAGTATTATAATTGTAGTGACAGTAGAATTCACATGTATGGAATACAACTGTAATGCATATATTAATACAGCTTTATTTTAGAATCAACACTGCTGGTGAACACTTTTTACTGGTACTACCTTGAAATATCTATGAAGTACACACACAATATCTGCTCATAACGTGGGCCACCTCACCCATATACCTTTTGTTCCTGGGGTGGGGGAAAATGAGAGCATTACTTGACTGCTAGTGGGCTGGAGATAACCTTGAACCATACTATGAGATGAGCAATAGAAGTTACAGGACATTCTTTTTGCATTCTAGACCTATTACGCAAGCAATAATGCCTGACAGGGTGTGTGTTAATGTGTAATTAATGCAAAAGGCCTCTACAACCCTGGAAGGGCATTAATTACACATTAACACACACCCTGGAGAGCATTATTGCACTTAGAGAAAGGGCTCTCTGTAAAATTGTTGTTTTTACTTACTTATATATTTTTTTAAGTACTATTTTATTTTTCTTTATATATTTTTGATGTAAAATCGTTCCTCCACCTAATGTTTCATACTTACTGTAGTATATGTTAGTGGTGTTGGAGGAAGCATTTTATATCCAAAATGTACTTTATATTTTTGGTCCCTTACTCCTAAAATGTTTGGTTTATTGCTAGTCATTGGAGACAGAATTTATTAAATAATTACATACATTTGAGTTTCAAAGTTTTATTTCATTCAGATAATGAGATACATTTGAGTTTTAGATTTTATATCCTTCAGAAAATACATGCTAACAACACAAATCCTGTTCTTCTAGCAAGTTTCAAAGTTTATAAGAGCAATATTTAAAATGTGGCCCTGTTTCTTAGCACCCCTACCAGTTATGTTAGGCTTTGTCTAGATTTTTTGTGATAAGAAGTTGACAGGTATGTAAGAGGTATGTAAGAGGTCAAGAGGTACTTAAAACTGTTGCTGCTGCCAGGAATCATTCTCTCTTCACTCTAACACACACACACACTACCAGGGATTGTTCAATTGCTTTCACACTCTGTCTGTATCTCTCTTTCTCTCTCTCTCTCTCTCACACACTCATGCACACACAAACACAGTCTCTCTCTGCCTACATGTATGCATTCACTCACACATGCAGACAGTAACATAAACACATGCACAATCATCTCTCTCTCTCTGTCTTACTTTCATACATGCATACACTCTTTCTTTTTCTCTCTCTCTCTCTCTCTCTTGCAGCAATACTTTGGATTGCATTCTCTTAGCCACATATTGTTAAGTGGTAAATTACGTTTGGGATATAGAATATTGTTTGATGAAGAACTAAGAATATTACAGAATTTAGACATTATGCACACTGAGGTAAGCCTTAGGAGAAGAAAGTTGTCATACAGGACAGAAGAAAGCAATGCTATGAGGAGGATGAAGTTTGTTACACAATGTGTTCCTGAATTATGGAATAAACTGCCACTATGTATTAGGAACAATTCAAGCTTGGTGTCCATTAAGACAGCGCTAGTTTGTTGAAGAGCTCAATTGGCATATTCATGTACACCAGAATCTGCGTTTTCATATAACCCTTGAATCTTAACACAACGTAACTAAACTTGTATGGTTACATCTGTTATGTCAGCTGTAGAACTTTTCTGCATAGGCCTTTAATGAAAATGTGCTTTGAATAAAAAAGATTACCCTGATATACAGCAAATGGAATGCACACACACACACACACACACACACACACACACACACACACACACACACACACACACACACACACACACACACACACACACACACACACACACAGTTTTTATTTTACACTTGCTAAACAGCAAACGCGCTGCTTAGCCAGTGTAAAATAGTAATTTAACCAAGCACTCACTCATACTCATACAGGCATACACTTTCATACACTGAAACATACACACGCTTTTATTTTATTTTACACCCGCTAAACAGCAAAAGCGCTGCTTAGCAAGCGTAAAACCGTAGCTCAACCAATCTCTCTCTCCCACTCACACATGCATACACTTTCACACATACACACAGTTTTTTTTAACCTTTATTTTATTTCAGACTCTCTAAACATCAGAAGAGCTGTTTAGCAAGCGTAAAATAATGGCGGCCGTACTGTTTTCTCAGTCTGAGCTCCAAGGCGGCTTGATATGCTGCCATGGAGCAGCAGACTCGTTCTTCTCAGCAGGAATTACTTGTACATTAATACTTTGCTGCATAATGCTCATTCTCCAATTAGGGTAATGATGTACAATAAGCCCATTGTCTAAAGTGTTATAATTGACTGCACTGACAGTAGAACACACATGCATGGAATACAACCATACTGCATATATTAACACAGCCTTATTTAGTATCAACATTGCTGGTGAACATTTTTTTGTTTTGTTATTGCTTTGAAATATCTGTGAAGTGCACACACAATATCTGCCCATGAAGTGGGCTACCTAACCCATATAACTTTATTACCTGAATTAGGAGGAACAGAGGGCATTATGTGACTGATATTGGCCTGGAGAAAGCCTTGGACAGTACTATGAATTAAGCAATACAGTTTGCAGGCCATTACTTTTGCATTCTACAGCTATTAGAGTGTTACACTTGACTGCAGCAACCATACCATAGACAAGCAAAGCATACAGCTCTACTGCCATGGTTATGACAACACAATCCCTTTTTGCTTGCTATTATTGGTATTGCTTATTGTATATTAAACTTCAGTTGTTATTGTTTATATATAGCACTACACCTCTAATTGCCCATTTATTGCACTACAGTTTTTCTTGTGTATACTTTATTGCAGTAAATGCTTTACTCTTTCTTGCTTATTGCACTACAGTTAGCCTACTAAATCCATACTTACCATGTTTGCAGTGCAACCTGGCCAGGTGTCCGGCATGGGACTCGTCATTGAGAGCCCTCTCAGCTGCAGCTGTTGAGAGAGAAGTATACCATTATGCTTATCAATTTTGTAGACATTCAGCTTGCATTTTGGTAAGACAGAGGAAGACATACTTACATACTTGTGGGGCATTCTCATCTCTAGCTTCTTGGACCCAGGTGTCCAACTTTCCCCTCTTTCTCCTTTTCAGGTCATCATAATGATGATGACACTGCTTACCTGTGTGGGGGAATACCAGTAACACTGGTGAGTTCCCTGGTCAAATGGTCCCAGGCCTCAGCCTTACACTCTGATCCCAGGAATCCACCCTGCATCGGCCGGGGTGCATGATTTTGTACCAGGAGCCCAACCATGACCCTGGACTCCGAAATACCTCACTTTTGTGCTTGAAAGCTCACACCTTCACCAATACTGTCTGCCATACCAACAGTTGATTGAACTCCAATGAATGATGCAAAATTCCTGCTGACTGGGCTTAATATAGGCTGTTTTCTCACCCTTACATGTCATTGTGCAAGATTTAAAAAAAAAGTCACGTTGCTTAGCAACATGCAAACCAGCTAAGCAGTGCTGGGCAGTGAAAAACTTGCAGAACCATGGTTTTAGCGAAGCTTAGCACCACACAAATATTGGTAGCCGTTAGCATGTTTATGCACTGTTTAGCATGAATGAACAGTGCTTAGTAGAGTGCAGCAGCGGCAAATTTCACAATACTTAAATTATAGAAAAATAATACATTAATTTACAGACATATTCTGCTTGTTACGGACCTGAACCCAACACCTACTACACATAAGGCTGTAAGTCTACTCATGTAGCTAGTTGGATGTTATAAAAGTTTAAAAGCTGGTATACCTTTACATATACTGCTAGACTACCTGTTAGTGATGCTGAGCACCACGCCGTACAAACATGCTTAAACACACCTATAAATAAATAATTAATTACATCTGGTTTCTATTTTTAGATATCTGGTAGGTGTCGGCTATGTATGTATAAGTTCCGCTTGGCTTTGCTGTGCTCCTCACAAATGGCAATTAAAAAAAATAAAAATAAAAAAATATATAAAAACACTTTAATTATGGTAATTAATTACATCTGATTTCTATTTTTAGATGCCTGGCAGGTGTCAACAGTCTATATGTGAGCACAGCTTAGCATTGCTGTGCTCTGTGCCATGCAAACATGAAGACAAAAAAAAAAAAAAAGGTCATAAAAATGACATATTTAAACAATAGCTGACAAGGTGGTGTGGTATTTTGAAGAATTACCCACTTTTGGTGTGGTTTAATCAAGAGGGCGAAGCCTGAGTGATTAAATAAAGCCAACCGTGGGTAAATCTTCACTATACCACAACCACAGAGTCGGTTATTGCCATTATACAATGACATTATTTAAGAAAAAAAATACTTATTTTCTTAAATAATGTCTTTGTATAATGGCCCATTACTGGTCTTCCGCAGGTGGTGGTATACTGCTTCCTTGTGTTGATGTACTGCGCATGCATATGGGACTTGCGTTCCTAGACCTACGCATACCCAGTACATCAATGCTTTGAAACAGAAGCAACGGAGAAAAGAAAGTCTCCGTTGCTCTGTTTTTTTTTTTTATTAAAAGAAAAAAGATTTGGACACTTTATACCAATGGAAAAAAGTTTGGGTGACCAAACTTTTTTCCGTTGGTATATTGTGGGATTTACAATGGGGCATGCTGGCCAATCAGCATGCACTTTTGGAATATTAATGGGGGGTCATTGTACAATATACATTTGACACACTTCACAACATTACAACAGTGGTGGGGGGCATTACAGGGAGCCTCACACTAATCTGCAGTTACTGGTAGCCACTACATTTCTCCCTACACTGATTCAATATCCCTCCTCAGCTCTTCCTCAGCAGCACACTATCATTAATATGCATGACGCGCTGCTGAGGAGGAAAAGTGGCCATGTACACAGACACATTCCATGTAGGCTGTCCATGGTGCCTACACAGATTTTATTTATTTGTTATTTTATTTATTTATTTATTTTACATTTGTTTACTGGGATAGTATATATTTTATATATATGTTTTTGCAGGGGAGCAAGCCCCCTGTACACCCCATGTGGGGTGCAGCACCACCCACGCCCCCTGCTAATTATATATACTTACTCCAAGATCACACAAAAACAGGCTAAGGGAATATTTCCCACCCTTGGGAATTGCATAATCTTGCACAGCTGTTGACCATCTGCTTAGTCAGTCATTTGCAATCAACTAAATATATGTCAACCCCACACACACACACACACACACACACACACACACACACACACACACACACACACAAAAAACACTCTCGGCAAAAGCAAGAACTCACATTTTATATATACATGTGTGTGTGTGTGTGTGTGTGTGTGTGTGTGTGTCTGTGTGTGTGTGTGTGTGTGTGTGTGTGTGTGTGTGTGTGTGTGTGTGTGTGTGTGTGTGTATGTGTGTGTGTGTGTGTGTATGTGTGTGTGTATAAGTAATAGGAGGTGGGGGCTTACCCTCCTGCAAAAAAATAACTTTAAAGGAGAACAACAATTGCCAGCATTTGCTGTTCTCACTTAGTTTTATTTTTCTAATTTCAGGACTTGCAATCATGGGCCACATAATTACAATAGAAAGCCAATGGAATCAAATCCTGAACTATATGTTGCACCTCATTATCAGTTCATAGAAATAATACCCTGCTCTAAATGCCAGTTAATGAATTTGACACTGGTATACACAGTACTTAATGCACAAGGGTTATCTATGTGTATGCTTGCCTGCAGATTTTCTGGGCAACCTTTCCAGTTGTTCCGCAGCAGAGTGGAATGTTTTCGGTGACTGACTTCAATCACATATCCGTCCTTGCACTCCCAGCACTAGTAATCAGCCTCCACCACTGTACCAGTTGTGATACTCCCAATACATAATGCTCACTTATTTGCATATCTAGCATATACAATGTACCATTATCTGTGTGTCTGTCTGTCTGTCAATGCAGTAATTACACATTTTTTTTATGACAGCAAGCATGAATGGCGCTATAATAAGCAGTTAGGACTTGGAAAGTATGAAGCATGAAATAGGGTAAACCTTTACGAAGTGGCATGCAGACATTGTCTAGTAATAATTTCCTTTTATGATTTATACTGAGGTTCAGATTATTTGGTGGTAAAGAGCTTGATCAATCTGTGTATGTGTGTGCATTCCCCTTAGTTATGATTGTATGTTGTTTGCCAGAATATACCTTTGATTATCAAGCTGATGGGAGTTTGTACAAAGCAGTAAATGTTTAATATATTGCTGATAAGACCAAGGCCATTTACTTATGGCTTCATATAATCCACCCTATTTAGAATGAGTGAGAACTTTGGTTCTGTTTATTTTTTCTGTTGACTTACCTAGTTTATCAATATTATTTGTAATTCAGCTGCTGACTTTCAGTTCACGCTAATAGTAGCTTTGCTTGGTTTGTGCTATAATGGACTGTACTTCTCTAGAAGAGGTTACCAGTGTGACAATGTTGATGAGGTAAGCATCATTGTAGATGACTAATGACATTGATTATATGATTATAGGAAGAATTGGATTTTTGGGCTGAAATCATTAAATAATAGATGGTCAGTCACAAACAACTTTCTACCAATAAATATAATAGCTCAAGAGTTTTAAACTTTTCTGGATTTATCCACTGGTCGGTATCCTAGTCCCTTCTACCAAATCGAGTTTATGAAATCCCAAGATACTTAATTTTCTCCACCTGAAATAGCTGCTACCTTCCATTCCTCTTAACATGCAGTCATTGAAAATAGGTACAAATGACCTTGAAAAGTAGATACATCCAGCCAAAAATCTGGACATGTGATTCGTAAAAAATTTGAATACCAACACCCCAGGAATACATTTTACTATGGTACTGCATCAACGTACCTCTCTTCCATCTTTTAAAAGCAAGCTTGATATTTATGTGGTGTGTGTGTGTGTGTGTGTGTGTGTGTGTGTGTGTGTGTGTGTGTGTGTGTGTGTGTGTGTGTGCACAAGATATCAACATAGGGGAAATATATGGTGGGGGCACAAGATATCTACAAAGAGGAAATGGCTGTTCAACTTCTTATAGTTAACCAGTTTGCATGCTTCATTCTATAATTTAAACCTGCACTTCCTTCTGAGCCAAGTCAAATTAAGCATGTATGTATTTATTTACTTATTTCTAACTGTTAAAAGTTCTGATGGGACATAACCTACTTTTAGTGGAATTCCAGGAGAAAACTTTACAATTGCTACATATCAGGAACACAGTGAGCAAAAATAAATAGGAAACTGCATTATTAAGATCAAATACTAGCTATGTAATATCAAAAATATTGCACTATATGCACACCTAGCTCTGATAAAGCAGTGTAAGTATGTACAAGAAGTGTGAAGAATACTTAAAACAACAGATTTATGATTCAGGCATCTCCTATGACGCCTTATCTAACAAACTTATTTAAGTTCACACAAGCTTTACACTCACTGGGTACAGTGCTCACAAAATAACCATTGGTGTTCAGTTGAAGACCTAGTATATGGGGTCATTTGCCTGCCTCAAATATCACATAACTGTACCTGTTCAACTGGTCTGTGAACCATGGTATCACTACCTTCACCTTAAAACACATCCATATTTTCTACTCTATTCAGAAATTGCTTAAATCAGCAAGTAAAGTATACAAACAAACTGAACTCACAATGAATATGCCTAATTAAGAAAATGCACTCCTATCACAATGAACCATCATCAACTGTGAATCAAAGTGCACAATAAATATTACCTACAGGTTGTGCATTAGCTTTGCTACCCCTTTTATTTGGCCATCTGCTGAGCCAGTCTTCTTTTTACGAGCCATTACCCAATTCTATAATTAGCCTGCTTAGCATCTTCATCCATCCATCCATCCATCCATCCATCCATCCATCCATCCATCCATCCATCCATCCATCCTTAGTATCTTCATATCTGGCTTTAAATTCCACACAGGTTATTGTGTCATAGCTGAAGTGTTATATTCAGGCAGAAGAGCTTTGCTGATAGATATTTGTTTACTTATCTTTGAAGTGTAGACTGGTCAGCCCACTTACATAGTCATTACTGTACTGACCACTTGGGGTCAATAGGAAGTTGTCCATCCATCAAATGCATAACCCTATCTAGGTTTTATTGTTTGAAAGTGTGGGGTATTCAATGGTCTGTCACATCTGTTCCAGACTCTGAAGAGAATGATGGTAAGTCATTTTTTTCAAATTCTCATTCAGATGAGAATGTTCACATGGCTTAAAAATCCTTTAAAATCTAACACATCAGAAATGCAACCCATTGAAGTGTGGATTATGATGAGATTTGTTCAATCTTAGCTAGAATGTTTAATCACTTGGGCATCTTCAATAAAAAGCCTAGCAGATAATGAACAATACCCCAACAACCCACACCATTTGTAGGGATTACTTCTGTGACATTTATTGGCTGATATTGAAAGAAAAGTGCTGCAACCTCCAATGTAGCACAGAGGAAAACAATAAAGTGCAATTCCAAATAAAATTAAAAAAAAATATGTATGTATGTATTGATTTATTTAATTAATTAAAAGATAGCTAGATGACAGTGCACTGATCAATACTGACCAATTTTAGACTCAGCCGGGCTGAAATACAAAACATTTCACAAAGAATAACTACAGAAGTGTAATCAATTACAGAGTAGTTCAGACTAGTTAGATAGAAAATCTGTATATTTGCATTCTAATGAACAAGCAAAGTGCAATGTATGATATATAAATTAGTTTCTAAAGTGGGTCAATATTCACTAAATCTGAAAGAGGAGAAGAGAACTGGAAAGGAGAAAGGGATAGTGTGCTAGGTGATATGTCCTGTGTTTAAAACAGGGGAAATTGGCTTGGAAGAAGAGGTGTTTTTGAGTTGCATTCTGAATCTGGGTTAAGTGCTGATTTCCCTTAGGTCAAAGAGTAGGTGCCTGAGCATTGAATGCTTATGTAGTGCTGTGGAGTTTGATTTTAGGGATACTAAGGGTTGGTATGGCTTGTGAGTAATATCTCAAGTTGTCTGAGGAGTTTTTTTATGAAGTCTTACTACAAGGGCAGTAAACGTGTGGACTATGAGTAGTTTGTAAAACTGGGATCCTAACAGTAGGGTACAGCGTTGTCTTATGGGTAGTCATTTGGCTTTTTCTAGAATGATACAGTGACGCTCACAAAGAGGTGAGTTTGTAATGAATGGGCAGATGCTATTAGAGGTCATCTGGAGTGTGGCAGTGTTTTACTTGGCAACAAAAGTGAACATGGGAAATCCATATTCATACTGCGAAAGGAGAATGTTTTTGCCAGTTGCTGCTCTGACTGGTCAGGATAGAAAAGGGGAGATCTTTTTGGCCCAAAAGGGGAGGGAGTTTACTTTTGCTCTCACTCTATGTAGAAATGGACATTTAGTGACTGATCAACCCATAGTCCTAGATATTTAAAGGTGGAGGTTGTTTCTACAGAATGGTTGTCCAAGTCAAAGATAGAGTCAGATACTTGGTGAATTTCCTGTTGAGTTACAAAAATCACAGTTTTGGTCTTGATGGGGTTGTAAAATGGTATATGGTTTATGAGCCATTGATAGAGTACATGTAAGTCAGACAGGGGTTGGCACTAAATGTTTGTGTTGGACTGACCTGAATAGTAAATAACCATGTCATCATCACAGAGGATAAGTGGAAAATTGGAGAGGTCACAAGGAAGTTTATTAATGGATATGGAGAAGTGGAGGAGGAAAGAATGGATCCTTATGATACATCTTTTGTAACATGTGAACCATTTTGATTGGGAGGATCTTATTTTAACTCCAAAGTCTCTCTGAGGAAGTTTTTAAAGCAGTGAGGTATCTGGAATGATATTTATTTATTTATTTATTTTTTATTTATTTATTTAACGTTGGTTGACCTGGAAAGTCCAACTAGGTTCCATGGATCCTGTTTTCAGCGGAGGCCTGGGGAGAAAATGCTCCAGATTCAATTATAGATTCAAGATATCAATTTCATTTAGTTTGTTTTGGAGGAGATATTGTTTAATGAGGTCAAATGCCTTTGTCAGATCTGTAAATAGACCACGTGGAAGGAAGCATCTGCCATGGTTTTGCAGGATGTCATCAGTCAGGGATAAAAATGCCATTACAGCATTTTGTCCAGGCCAGAATTCATGTTGTTTGAAAGAGAGCAGGTGGTACTGCTGGATATATATATATATATATATATATATATATATATATATAAAGAGAGAGAGAGAGAGTTGGGTATAGATTATCTTTTCTAGAAATTTGCCCAGTATTGAAAGGGTGGATATTGGACAGAAGTGAGAGCATTTTTTGTTCATTCAATAAACACAGAACCAAATACATGCAATTATGTTCTTCATCATGCATTCTAAGCTTTATTTGTCCATGTATCAGCTGAAAAGAATAGAAAATAAATTTAAACTACATGCACATACAGCCATACAGCATTCAATAAATATACTGCTATCGCTCAGATTTTTCTGTCATGATCAAATGTAGCCAGTGATGAGTAACTCTCGTCTAAAGCCACACCAAGCCATAAATTATTGCTGTAATGTTCACTTGCTCACATCGGCTGCCACTTTTGAATACTACCTACATTTCATTGCAACACCTTCTTCCCACCTGCTCACTAAGGTAACAGGAGTGTGTAGAAATGTACAGTAGGCAAGAGATATGTTTAGTTGGCTTTAGTTTTATTTGGTAAGTCTGTTAGATTGTTCTGATTCTTGACCTTGCTGATATTTTGCATTGGTGCTAGTTTTTATGATTGAAAATTACCTCCTTAATTTCTGTAGGAACTTTCAGAAGTCAAGCATCTGAAAATATTTTAGCACATTGGATACTAAGTTTGGCTTGGCTGTTCTAGTTGCTTTTATTTTAATAGTTTGTGTGTCAGAAAAATATGGTTCTTGAACTCTGTAACTAGTTGAAGCTGTTCACTTTTTCTAATCTTTTGGATTATATACTACTAGGTGAGGTGTGGTGCCAGAACATTTGGAAAGGGAAGCTAAGTGTTATGTTTATGATGAGTTTTAAGATTTTCAGATTTCCTGTTAACCAGATTTCAGCATTAAAACGTTCCTTAATAAAACAAGTTTTACTCTTTACTTTTTATTATATTTGAAAGGAATTTCCTTTTTCTAGATTTGTTTTACTTTTTTTTCTCTCTCTCTTTTTTTCTCCCACACATCCAACCATTAGCTGACCTCTTCTTGATTGCCAGATCCACCTCCTCTGGCCTTCGTGGACTTGTTCTGTATTAGGGTTGAAGCTGGAGAAGAGACTAAGGGCTCCTGTGAAAACATCATACTGCTGCTGTAGGCATATTTTACCTGTTTACCTGTAATTACTATACATGGCCAATACACCCTTAGGGTGAGATGTGCAGTGGGGATCACCACTGGACCACCCTCACTTTTGCAAGGGGCTGATGTCAGCAGGACACTCGCTTGCTGGAAGCACCTTACTTTTGTTTCTCTGGTCTACATCAAGGAAACTGAGCTGTAAGGTGCATCCCAAGTGTGCGAGCCTCCAAATTCCTCCATCCCTTAGGTTGGGCACGTCCATCCTCCCCTCCTAAAAATCTTAGATGCCCACGCTGCTAATCAAACCTAGATCACTAGGACTTAGTCAGGCCTTTATTCCTTTATGCCATCATGCTGGTTTTGTTTTCCTTAATTCATTCATGGTGATTTAGTTTTCTTTTAATAGCTAAAAGTATTCAGACTATAAACCCATTTTATTAGCAGAGCTTAATTTAATTGTAGTGCATGGAGTTACCCTCTGATATTTGGAAAAAGACAAAACAGTTAAGTAACAGAATGACACATGACTTGACCTAAACAAATATTAAGTACCCCCTGTTTATGCTGTTAAGGGTGGGTCCCACAATAAGCAGTAAAATATGCATGTAATGACTAGCAAATGACAGTGGCAGAACAAAACACACAGAGGCGCTAGAAGACAAGCATAAAGTGTGTCTGTTTTACTACGTGTCTGCTCCTTGCAGCAGTACTAACAGTTGGGATTATATTTCCATTTTGGATCCTAGTCATTGCATCTATTTGTTGGAGAGTTGGTGTGGTTTCTGTTGTGGTTTTTAAAACACTTATTTCTGCCCGTGGTCCATGCCCTTAACATGTCCCTAACTTCCTGTAAAAGAAAAAAAAAAATTAAGAGTTGATATAATAACAGATTGTGTATTCACCTGCAAAATTTGAGGAATGTGAAGGCTGAAACTCAAGTGTATATCATTATTTAGTGACTTCAGGCCTCAGCGATTTGTCCGAAAACCACATATTTTATGAGGAACAAACCAAAAATATGAAGCAGTAATCTGAACATCTTGTTTCACTCTGAAAGTTAATTTCTTGGCATGCATGTCTGGAACACATAAGTGAATTATAATCAATAAGACAATCATAATCCTCTATGTTTTCGTCATCATCATCTTCTTTCGGCTGTTCCCGTTAGGGGTCGCCACAGCGGATCACCTGTTTCCATTTCTTCCTGTCCTCTGCATCTTGCTCTGTCACAGCAACCACCTGCATGTCCTCTCTCACCACATCCATAAACCTTATCTTAGGCCTTCCTCTTTTCCTGTAACCTGGTAGCTTCATCCTTAGCATCTTTTTCCCAATATACTCCACATCCCATGTCCAAACCAATGTAATCTTGCCTCTCTGGCTTTGTCTCCAAACCTTCCAACCTGGGCTGACCCTCTAATATACTTATTCCTAATCCTGTCCACCCTCGTCACACCCAGTGCAAATCTTAACATCTTTAATTCTGCCACATCAAACTCCTGCCTTTTTGTCAATGCCACTGTCTCCAACCCATATAACATAGCTTGTTTCACTACCATCTTGTAATCCTCTATGTTTTACACCTCAAAAATTGATGCATAGACATTTGTCCTTTTTTGCTACCAGTGACCCAGGTCCAAGCACTGTCCAGATAGTAATACTAGTTGTAGTAAGAAGGATTGAAAAGCCCTGTAAATGTGCTCCTATCTTAGAAGGGATTTACCACTGTACAATTATGAGTTTCTACTGTAATTTGATTGTGAGGCCAAGTCATGGCTGAAATAGGTTTTCAGACCAGCCCACCTAACTTGTTAATGAATCGGAATAAATCAAATAAAAATCTGTCTAGAAGTGATGCCTGCCTGGCAGTAATACTACAGAGGTAGGCAGACCAAATTTCATTAATACAGGAAAATACCCTAGAAGACCATGTGCTGAAGCAGACCTCCACCATCTTGATGTTACTGAATAGCAAGCTCTCAATGTCTTGCTTCCAGAATCAGGGGCAACACCAAAAATAATCAGTGAGAAAGGCTATCAATTATAGAAACTTTAAACATTTTAGTAGCACTAAATTTGAAAGTTAACAGTATGGATTAACATCCATTTTCTTAATAACAAAGGAGCAAACAAACAATACTAAGCAAGTGACCATATGGACCATAAGATGCCTTGCCATATACAGAATAAGCAGACACACTTGAAAGTACTTGTCACCCTTCTTGAGCACTTAATCGTCCTCACCTACCAAACCGAGTAGCTATTTTACCTACCCAATCTAGTTAGCAAGACTAGCCTGAACATTAGCCAAAGCAGTGCTTTGTTTGACCTGTAGTGGTAACTTTATTCCATAGGGAATATGCTGAGTTAGGAATTGAGTCTCGCTTACTTGCAGGTGCAGCTTTAGATCTGTAGTGCAGGTGTTTGTAGAGCCACTGGTTTTGCAAAGAAATAGGAGATCAAATAAGATTGTGTCTATCATGGCTAGAAAAAACTAGTTAAGTAAAAGAATTCTAACTCTAAATATCATCATTATTTGTTGATCATAATTTGTATAATGCAACAGTATTTTTCATAAAAGCATCACGTTCCTAAGAGATAGAGCAAAGCAAATGTTTGAGCTAAAAGTAAGGAAATCAACGATGCCTCTGGAAAGTAGGGAGACTTAAGAAGTATGCCCTATAACCACTGAACATTCTGCAAATGACATTATTTTATGATACTGAACCCCATGTTAAAGCTTTTAAAAATATGACTAGAACTCCAGTTGTGTGAATTGTAATGATTAAAATGATTGTGTGTCAATATATTCAAACCATCCATTCTGTGAAAAAAAAATAAATAAACCTAATACCATAAGCATGTTACATGTATAAGTTCTAGATGTGCTATGAAGTAAGTACATTGTCAATCATATCTGCAAACTGTATTTTCCATTAATGCAATTTGTAAGGAGGGCTAATTTGTAGTTATCCCTTGCCTAGCTAGTTTTGAAGGAGGAGGATGTTTAAGCATGCCAGACCCCTGATAAAAAACAATTATAGGAAAATGCGATTTGCAGATATGGTTAATCATGTATTAGTGTGATTCCATAAGCGGACATGCCTTTTAGACATCTGCAGCTCTTAAGTTATGTTGCATATTTCTGGATAAATATAGCAAAATAATATCCTGCAAATGTCTTGTGCTGTTATGGGCCTTTCTAACCTTAGTGGTACTATTCAGGATACTGGAAATAAGAGTGGGGGCAGAAAAATAGATGTCTGAAACATGGAAAGCAGTTTGTTAATAGATAAAAAACTCTTTCTTAAGAATGATTAAAAGAAAACATGTATTCGATGAAAACATGCATAATACTGCAAACTGGTCTTAAGAATAATCCTGGTCCATAGGGGTTAGTAGATGAAACATTCCCTTTGAGTGAAGTTGACACTACTTCACTTGCTAGTAGTGACTCCGTGTTATAGGCGTGGGTTGCAGCAAAAAGAGTCTATAGACATGTGAGTTGTTTAATTTTATGGTAGTCATTTGCAGGAGTTTGTCTGCACAAGGATTATGACATTGTATGCTTACACCTTGGGTGGGATGCATGCACCGCAGTAATATAATTATATGCTCACATCTTGTTAGAGTGTCTGTGCCATAATTAAGTCATTGCATGCTTACATCTTGGTGGGGGCACTTGTACTAATGCCATTGCATGGTTACATTTTGGTGGGGACACCTGTACTACACTGATGTCATTGCATGGTTACATTTTGGTGGGGTACCTGTATCACACTTATGTCATTCCATGCTTACAGCTTGGTAGGGGTGCCCATGCTGCACTGACATTGCTGTATGCTTATATCTTGAAAAGGCAACTATAGCACACTAATATCATTATGTGCTCACATCATGGTGGAACTTGCTGGAACACTTGTACCACACTGATGTTATTGTATTCTTGCATTTTGGTGGGGGTACCTGAATCACACCAATGTCATTGCGTGCATAGATTTTGGAGTGGTGTCTATATTATACACTGCCATCATTGCATGCTTCCATCTTGGTGGGATGCCTAAACCACACTGATTTCATTGCACCCTTACATCTTGGTGAGGTACTTGTACTAAACTGATACCATTGCATGCTTACATCCTGGGGCAGTGCTTGATGTCAAGAGCTTCAAATGCAAATTTATGTTCATTAATACAACAGATTCATGAAAAACATTATATAGACCCGGAAAATATGGACCATTTGGAAAAAAAAACATTATTGAGGAAGTGTGAAAATATAAAGAATATAATCTAGAGATTTTTGAAAGGTATAAAAAATATGGACATGGAAAGAACGAGAGATCTAATATGGTGCAATATTTATGTGAAGGAGAAAGCCAACCTAATTAATTCAAAGAAGCAATTCTAAAGATAATCAAAATACAGACAAAGGCACCCAGATATGGAAAATTTCACAATACAAAAAGTAAGACCACAAAGTAGGAATGTAAAGCATAAGATTAATAAAATAAAAGGTAAAAAAATAGAAGCTGAAGTTATGAAATACCTGTGAAGTGCAGGATTTAGTGTAGAAAGTCTAACACAGGTTGTATCACAGCATGATGGAACAATGAGTCCCCCAAGTAAGGAGAAACAGGAGGAGTGGGAGACATCTGAAGAAGAAATATGGGCATGAGAAAGAAAAGAGATTTAATATGCTGCAATTTTTATGCAAAGAAGAAAGCAAAACTAATCAATATAAAAAAGCAGCACCAAAGATATTTTCCGAGAAATACAGGCAAAGGTATCCGGATATGGAAAATTATACAATAGGAAAAATAAACTGATGCAAAAAACAAAAACTACTAATTAAAAAAAAAGGCAAACATGGAAAACAAGGTTCCAAAAGTAAAAAACGATATTTTTAATAGCGAAACCAAATAAAACCACAATACTTGACAATAAAATACGTGATTTCATCCTGTAAATAAAAAACTTCATCACAATAGAAAAAATAAGAAAACAAGAAGAAACCAGTGGTGCAGGAAGCATCTGATCAGTTGCCATTTGAAGATACTTTGGAGCCTTCAGTAGGAAACCAGAGGTTGAGATACACATACCTCTTAACTGCTGCTGTCACTGGTCGATCTTTCTCACTGTCTCACACACACATACACACACACACACACACACACACACACACACACACACACACACACACACACACACACACACACACATGCATTCTTCATTTTTTAACATTCTGTGTTCATTTTAATTTTGTGCTTGCTAAACAGCAAAAGCTTTGCTTAGCAAGGGCAAAATAATGATACTTAGTTTCCTTACTGACTGAGCTCCATGGCACCTTAATATGCTGCTGTCAGGCAGCAGACGTGTTTTACAGTGGGCATTACCTGTATGTTGACACTCTGCTGGAGAATTCGTTCATCAATCAGGGTGCTGCTGCATGGGTTGCTCATTCTCTAATATAATATGATGACAAGAGGATTTGGTGCTGATCGAGCCTCCTAGCATCACAGTAGGCTGAGCAGCATGACAGCAGTGAAAAGGGATCATTGTGCTAACAAGCACGGCACTATTGTGTCTGTAGTGCACAGCTGCTGACCTGTAGGTTACCCCATGAAAAGGGATCACTGTGCTAACAAGCACTGCAGTATTGTGTCTGTAGTGCACAGCTGCTGACCTGTAGGTTACCCCATGAAAAGGGATCACTGTGCAAACAAGCACAGCACTATTGTGTCTGTAGTACACAGCTGCTGCCCTGTAGGTTACCCCATGAAAAGGGACCACTGTGCTAACAAACATGGCACTATTGTGTCTGTAGTACACAGCTGCTGCCCTGTAGGTTACCTCATGAAAAGGATCACTGTGCTAACAAGCATGGCACTATTGTGTCTGTAGTAGACAGCTGCTGCCCTGTAGGTTATCTCATGAAAAGGATCACTGTGCTAACAAGCACGGCACTATTGTGTCTGTAGTGCACAGCTGCTGACCTGTAGGTTACCCCATGAAAAGGGATCACTGTGCTAACAAGCACGGCACTATTGTGTCTGTAGTACACAGCTGCTGCCCTGTAGGTTACCCCATGAAAAGGGACCACTGTGCTAACAAGCATGGCACTATTGTGTCTGTAGTACACAGCTGCTGCCCTGTAGATTACCCCATGAAAAGGGTTCACTGTGCTAACAAGCATGGCACTATTGTGTCTGTAGTACACAGCTGCTGCCCTGTAGGTTACCTCATGAAAAGGATCACTGTGCTAACAAGCACGGCACTATTGTGTCTGTAGTGCACAGCTGCTGACCTGTAGGTTACCCCATGAAAAGGGATCACTGTGCTAACAGGCACGGCACTATTGTGTCTGTAGTACACAGCTGCTGCCCTGTAGGTTACCCCATGAAAAGGGACCACTGTGCTAACAAGCATGGCACTATTGTGTCTGTAGTACACAGCTGCTGCCCTGTAGGTTACCCCATGAAAAGGGTTCACTGTGCTAACAAGCACGGCACTATTGTGTCTGTAGTACACAGCTGCTGCCCTGTAGGTTATCTCATGAAAAGGATCACTGTGTTAACAAGCACGGCACTATTGTGTCTGTAGTACACAGCTGCTGCCCTGTAGGTTACCCCATGAAAAGGGATCACTGTGCTAACAAACACGGCACTATTGTGTCTGTAGTACGCAGCTGCTGCCCTGTAGGTTACCCCATGAAAAGGGACCACTGTGCTAACAAGCACGGCACTATTGTGTCTGTAGTACACAGCTGCTGCCCTGTAGGTTACACCATGAAAAGGGTTCACTGTGCTAACAAGCACGGCACTATTGTGTCTGTAGTACACAGCTGCTGCCCTGTAGGTTACCTCATGAAAAGGATCACTGTGCTAACAAGCACGGCACTATTGTGTCTGTAGTACACAGCTGCTGCCCTGTAGGTTACCTCATGAAAAGGATCACTGTGCTAACAAGCACGGCACTATTGTGTCTGTAGCACACAGCTGCTGCCCTGTAGGTTACCCCATGAAAAGGGATCACTGTGCTAACAAGCACGGCACTATTGTGTCTGTAGTACACAGCTGCTGCCCTGTAGGTTACCCCATGAAAAGGGACCACTGTGCTAACAAGCATGGCACTATTGTGTCTGTAGTACACAGCTGCTGCCCTGTAGATTACCCCATGAAAAGGGTTCACTGTGCTAACAAGCACGGCAATATTGTGTCTGTAGTACACAGCTGCTGCCCTGTAGGTTACCTCATGAAAAGGATCACTGTGCTAACAAGCACGGCACTATTGTGTCTGTAGTACACAGCTGCTGCCCTGTAGGTTACCCCATGAAAAGGGATCACTGTGCTAACAAACACGGCACTATTGTGTCTGTAGTACGCAGCTGCTGCCCTGTAGGTTACACAATGAAAAGGGACCACTGTGCTAACAAGCATGGCACTATTGTGTCTGTAGTACACAGCTGCTGCCCTGTAGGTTACCCCATGAAAAGGGTTCACTGTGCTAACAAGCACGGCACTATTGTGTCTGTAGTGCACAGCTGCTGACCTGTAGGTTACCCCATGAAAAGGGATCACTGTGCTAACAAGCACGGCACTATTGTGTCTGTAGTGCACAGCTGCTGACCTGTAGGTTACCCCATGAAAAGGGATCACTGTGCTAACAGGCACGGCACTATTGTGTCTGTAGTACACAGCTGCTGCCCTGTAGGTTACCCCATGAAAAGGGACCACTGTGCTAACAAGCATGGCACTATTGTGTCTGTCGTACACAGCTGCTGCCCTGTAGGTTACCCCATGAAAAGGGTTCACTGTGCTAACAAGCATGGCACTATTGTGTCTGTAGTACACAGCTGCTGCCCTGTAGGTTATCTCATGAAAAGGATCACTGTGCTAACAAGCACGGCACTATTGTGTCTGTAGTACACAGCTGCTGCCCTGTAGGTTACACCATGAAAAGTGACCACTGTGCTAACAAGCATGGCACTATTGTGTCTGTAGTACACAACTGCTGCCCTGTAGGTTACCCCATGAAAAGGGATCTCTGTGCTAACAAGCATGGCATTATTTTGTCTGTAGTACACAGCTGCTGCCCTGTAGGTTACTCCATGAAAAGGGAACACTGTGCTAACAAGCACGGCACTATTGTGTCTGTAGTACACAGCTGCTGCCCTGTAGGTTACCCCATGAAAAGGGACCACTGTGCTAACAAGCACGGCACTATTGTGTATAGTACACAGCTGCTGCCCTGTAGGTTACCCCATGAAAAGGGTTCACTGTGCTAATAAGCACGGCACTATTGTGTCTGTAGTCTACAGCTGATGTCCTGCAGGTTACCCCATGAAAAGGGATCACTGTGCTAGCAAGCATGGCACTATTGTGTCTGTAGTACACAGCTGCTGTCCTGTAGGTTACCCCATGAAAAGGGATCTCTGTGCTAAGAAGCATGACACTATTTTGTCTGTAATATGCAGCTGCTGCCCTGCAGGTTACCCCATGAAAAGGGTTCACTGTGCTAACAAGCATGGCACTATTGTGTCTGTAGTACACAGCTGCTGCCCTGTAGGTTATCTCATGAAAAGGATCACTGTGCTAACAAGCACGGCACTATTGTGTCTGTAGTACACAGCTGCTGCCCTGTAGGTTACACCATGAAAAGTGACCACTGTGCTAACAAGCATGGCACTATTGTGTCTGTAGTACGCAGCTGCTGCCCTGTAGGTTACTCCATGAAAACGGTTCACTGTGCTAACAAGCACAGCACTATTGTGTCTGTAGTACACAGCTGCTGCCTTTAGGTTACCCCATGAAAAGGGATCACTGTGCTAACAAGCATGGCACTATTGTGTCTGTAGTATACAGCTGATGTCCTGCAGGTTACCCCATGAAAAGGGATCACTGTGCTAACAAGCAAGGCACTATTGTGTCTGTAGTACACAGCTGCTGCCCTGTAGGTTACCCCATGAAAAGGGATCTCTGTGCTAACAAGCATGGCATTATTTTGTTTGTAGTATGCAGCTGCTGCCCTGCAGGTTACCCTGTGAAAAGGGGTCTCTGTGCTAACAAGCACAGCACTATTGTGTCTGTAGTATGCAGCTGCTGCCCTGCAGGTTACCCCATGAAAAGGAGTCTCGGTGCTAACAAGCATGGCACTATTGTGTCTGTAGTATGCCGCTGCTGTTCTGCAGTTTAACTAGATAAACCTAGCACTCCAGTGGTTCCAGGTTGTTGAATAACATATGATTGGAGGAGTTGCTTTACATTGGCTCTCCATACAGTGCTTATATAATGCTTATACACTGAGGTAAGAGCACAAATGTGATCTTGTCCCATTGCATAAAACTCCTTATGAATTGCTAAGAGCTTTATCATGCAGGTATACTATGCACCAGCCCTGCTCTTCTGACTACCAACATCCTGGTAGTCACAGAAACGTGGCTAAAGATAAAGTGAAGAAACTCCAGCTGTATTCGGTTGCATACCACCTACTCAGAGGTGATCACTGCCTTACCTGCAAGGCCATGTCCAACCCAGAATTGATGGACATGCTCCACCTAAAGTAAACCAAATCCCCTCAAGCCACATGCTCTAGGGATCTAAACCTCACCACAACAATAAATAGGATGTGCTGGAGGGATAGATTCCTGTCCCAGAGACTTCCCATGCTTTGGAACAAGATTCCAATCTACATTAGGCAGAGCTTCTCACTAACACTCTTCAACAGAAACCTTGACGAGTGGATGGGAAACAGTAAGTTTACCCCGGGGATCACTTCAGTGGCTCTACTGGACAGAGGCACAGGGAACTAATCTAAGGGGGCGGCGAAAGCCAACACATTCTGGCTAGGCTTATAAATGCCTTCTGGCAGATAGCCTAGTACCTACCTATGAACCTATGAACCTATAAGGCAAGAAATCAAAGGTGAGGAGATTCTACCACCAGGTTATAACATATGAAGAAATGCAGAACTAAGAAAGAAGGTGGTGGCTTAGCCATCATCTACAAAAATCTTCTTAATCTTCCCATCTCCCATAACAGCTCACCTATAATAAATAATGCAGAGATACTATTATCTTCTCTACAAGTCAACAAACACAAAAGGCTGCGTATAATAGGAATATACATACCCCCATACATACTATAGAAGGATTTCTATTCTGGATATCATGTGACATATCACAATAAACAATCACATTCTGTCACTTTAACATAGACTTGCAAACCATAATTCTGGATTTCCCTTCCAATGCCAAAAATGGATATGGTTTCTCTCAACTAATCTCCACCCCTACCAGCTGTAGCAAACCAACTAACTAACAGGGCAACTATAATTGGCTGGATACAAACTAACACCTCAAAAAATATCAATAACTGGAACCCTTCCAGATGTCTCAAGTGACCATCACCCTGTTTTTAGCATAAGAAATAAAAAAATCATAACTCTCTACAAAAACAACACCATTTTAACAGTGTACACAACCTTTCCTCCTTCAATGTTGACTTTTTCAACTCTGAACTAAAAGCTGTCAACTGGAAGGTGATACAAACAATCCATCTGGACAAAGCCATTGCCCTTTTTAACCCAATAGTCATCACAAATATTAAATACCTATACTCCAATCAGAACAAAAGAATTAAAAATAACCCTGTACCATGGTTTTCTAAACAGAGTAAACATTTAATGAAAAATTGAGACAAAGGATGGGACTCATCGAACCAAAATAAAACCATCATCAGTCATTAGGAATATAGACATCTTAGAAATATGAAATAAAAATAAGATCAGATATGATAAAAAAAATGTCCACACTAAGCTGCAGACTGAAGACCAGTACAGCCCTAAAGCCTTTTGGTTAGAAATAAACCTCTTAATAAATCCAGGCCAGATCATACAACCCACCCCAATCCCAAATAACCAAACTGCCAGCATCACCAGTCAGTTCAGCTCTCACTTTATTCAGACAGTAACCTCACTTATCATCACTTCAACTCCCATTGCCAATATCCCTGAAACACACACACACAAAAAATTCTCATTCCAACCTGTGCCCACATCTACTATTAAGAAGCCAAACCCTCTACTCTTGCACGTGACAACTAACAAGCCTTGGCTTGCTCAGTTTCTATCCTGATAAACCACTACCTTAAATAAAGCTAAGTCCCTGCCCTATGGAAAAATCATGTAGTTTACCTTTGCATAAAGGAGGAAGCTCCAATGCTTATAGACCTATAGTCATGTTATCTCCCCAGTCAAAGGTTTTAGATCAATATATAGAAACACAAGTCCTTAGTTATATTACTGACATGAACCTGCTCTCCCCAAGTCAGCACAGCTTTACCCTCATCATAGCGCTGTTACAACTCTTCTTAACTTTATCACATTAGTCAATCAGAACAGGAATTGTACTAATTCTGTATCAGCTGTATTCCTTGACCTATCAAAGGCCTCCGACACCATCTCACATCACAAACTACTAGTAAAACTGTACGCATTAAGACTAGGACCATCATCACTTTCTTGGTTTAGTACCTACCTAAGTGAATTTAGGCAGTGAAATGACAAAATGAACCTCCCCTGTAACAGTCAGAGTTCCCCAAGACTCAGTTCTGGGTTCTCTGCTATTTAAAATGTTCACAAATGATCTGCACACTACAACCATACATGCTTTTATTATACAGTATGCAGATGATTGTACTGTTATTTGCTCAGCCAAAAGACTTGATAAACTGAAACAGCTTCCTCCGGAATACCTTTCTTCTGTTGAGGCTTGGCTACCTGCCTCACAACTACTGCTTAATCCCCAAAAAATCTAAATTGATCCTGTTCATTCCCAGGCCACTAACTGCCTATAAAAGACACCACCATTTTCTCATCCATTGAACTAGCTAACATTGAATTAGTAACCTACACTAAACTATTAGGAGTCATCACTGATGAAAATCTGAACTATGACCACCAGACATAACAGGCAGTAAAGAAAACCTGCCAGAAGCTAGGCACCCTCTACAAGGCCAAGCCATATCTAACAGACGTGGCTACAATAAGCATAGCATTCACCTGCCTACTATGCAGCCCCCCCTACTCATTAACCTTCAGTCTACCTTAGTCTCCTCATTTGTGCCATGCTATAATAAAGTAGCCAAGTGTGCCCCTCACACAGCTACAGGGATCCGAGACATTGTTTGATACACTCACATCTAGTGATTACCCACAAACTTGTATATTATCCTGATAAATGTCGAAGCCTAAATAGCATTCCCCAGCGATATAACCCAGTAGACCACTGCCATCTCCTGATAAACCACTGCTGGCAACAACCAAATGCAAACATTCTGCAGGATAGTCACTGTACTCCTTTCCCTCTCAAAAATCTTGAACTCAACTCCTTCCCTTGCTGTCAGACAAAATGGAAATGCAAAATCCTTTAAAACTCACTTAAAACAATACTTCTCTGACACATGGCCATGCTCATGCTGTACTGCCACCTATGTCTCTGCGTCACAGCCTCACCTCAGGCTTTGTCTCTACCGAATGGTACACTGCTACAGTCATCCTTCTCCATAAAGGTGGAGCGACTACAGAGCTTGGGAATTATTGCCCCATTAGCCTGATGAGTCTGATATGTAAGGCTATGGAGCGCATCATCATTGACCTAATTAACAAGGATATAAGGAATCTTCAAACTCTAGATCCCACTCAATTTTGTTTTGTGAAAGGTAGATCATGCCTGCTCAACCTGGTTGACTTCTGTGAGTCAGTCACCAGAGCTGTGGATGAGGGCAAGGCAGTTCAAACAGCCTACCTCGATCTGGCCAAGGCCTTTGACACCATTCCCCACTCAGGAATTATTGATAAACTCACCAAACTAGGCATCAACCCCTTTATCACTAGGTGGGTTGCAAATTGGCTCACAGATAGAACCCACAGTGTGAAAGCAGCGGACTCCAAGTCATACTGCCTACCAGTCACGAGTGGAGTCCCACAGGGATCTGTCCTGGGTCCTCTCCTGTTTGGCATCTACTTCTCAGAAGTCCAGGCCAACACAGAGGGACTCTGGCTGACCAAGTTCACAGATGACTGCAAGCTGGGAGCCATTATTAATTCCCCAAGTGATGTAGATATCCTACAGAAAGGCCTCACTGAGACCGATGACTGGTGTCGAAACCATGGCCTTAAGCTTAATGCCAAAAAATACATTGTCATCCCCTTTGGGAAAAACTCAACTCCCACTAATTACCACATCAATGGGAGCCCACTGAACACTGAAGGTGTTATAAAAGATCTGGGGACACAAGCTGACAGCAACCTCTCCTTCGACCACCACATTGCCACAGTGGTCAGAAAGTCCTTCTATGTGGCACATCTCATTACCAAAGGTTTTGCATCCAGGAAGAAAGAGGTCAACATCTCTCTCTACTCTTCCCTCATTAGACCAATTATTGAGTATAATGCCCCATTTGGCATGTACCTCACTAGATACAAGCAACAGCTGGAAAGGCAACAAAAGTACCTCACAAAGAGGATCCTAGGCCTTAAACACATGTCCTACATGGACAGACTCAAAATACTCGAGCTATTCTCTGTCTCATATCACCTACTGAGAGGCGATCTCTGCTTGACTTACAAAGCCAGGTCTGACCCGGCTCTGTTAGAAATGCTACATCTAAAGAAATCTCAGTCCCTCCACACCACATGCTCCAGAGACCTCAGCCTCATTACCACAGTCAACAGAGCATGCTGGAGGGACAGATTCATAACCCAGAGACTGCCCATGCTCTGGAACAGACTTCCCATACATGTCAAGCAGAGCACCTCACTGGCCCTCTTCAAGAGAAATCTTGATGAGTGGATGGGAAAAAGAAAGTTCCCCCCAGGGATCACTCTAACGTTGGGTGGCAAGATGCCAGGGCACTTCTATGTGCTAGGCTTGTAAAGGCTCCAGGGCCATTAGCTTAGTACACACCTATGAACCTATGTTCAAAAACAAATCTCAAATTGCACCACAACCACTCTACAAACTTTCGGTCATTTATGTGATACTTTCTTGTTTTTCCACAACTTACTATTTACTCATTTATTTACTTTTCATAACATTCATCCCTTACATACTTCCACCTGCCTTTCACCTAGTCCCATCCTAACTTCGGCTACATCACAGTACTTTATAACTCTTTTTAACTTACAGATATACTGCTGTCCTTAAACTATTACACTCTCCACTCATCTATCAGCAGACTACTGTCTCCTAGCTTCCATTTCTCTCACCACCTTCTCCTCTCTTGCTGCTAGCCTGTATAATCTCCTCCCATTTCCCTCCTGTACTAAATATTAGATACATTTCTATTTCAACCAGTATTCTTAGTTACCCTACCCATTGTCTGTTATATTTGTACACTGTGGATAGAAAAATTGCTTTTTCTTCATTATTTATGAACTTGGTACCCTGTATAATGTGGGTCTATATCATATGAGTGAATCGCACAAATCGCAAACGCCCATAATATTGAATGTACCGGACCTCGAAGTGCTTTTTCTGAGATCGCGGTACAGTAAAGAATGGGATATTTGCCCTTTCCTCACTGTAGTACGATCTTGGAGTTGGAATATATATTTAGCAGGGGGTGTGGGGGGCACAGCCTCCCAGAACAGGAAGTTCAAGGTCCAGTACATTCGATATTATGAGTGTTCGCAATTTGTGTGATTCAATCATATGATATAGACTCTATAATGTAATTAGAAATATCACTTTTCTTGTTTTCTCACCATGTATACTGATTGTATTTATTGTTATGACTTTGGACTATATGTTTTTTTTTTAATTATATTTTCTAAGTCGATTGTTATGTTTTGGAATTTTTCTCTGCTGAAAAGCGGCACCTTTTTATGCTCTGTCGGACTATCTCAGTGAACAAAATGCAATCAATCAGTCAGTCAATCAATAAAGAAACATTTATGAATAGGGTAACAGCTGCAGCCAGAGTCCCATTGATTTCAAGACCCTTACCTTGTACGTCTTCTCACTTTTTTCTTAAAACATCCCTTCTTATTAATTTATTATTTGTTGTCATGGTAATGCTGCCTCCCTTGAATGTTCTGGCCTTAATTCTCAGGTCACACAGCAAGGCAGATCCTTAAAATGTATTATATTTTAAGAGCGTAAATATATTTTTAGAACTAAAGTAGACACTTCTAGCAGGGAGCAGTTCAGTAAATCAAATCTAATTTCATCAAACTCGGTGGCTGTTTAAAACGGAGGGATACATTTTTAATGTAGTGGTCTTTATAAGGTACACTAATTCATTTCTCTTAAATAATATAACGGTCAGTTTAAATAATCAAAAGATAGGATTAGTAATCAGTGTTTCCAGATTCCTGTCCCGACCATTCATGTCTTGTTGAACAGACATTCAGCCTCTGCACTATTTACCTTTCACCCCTTTATTTATCATGAGTTGTTCTCCGTGTTTTAGTTATTATTCAACCAAATGTTAGCTTTTTTTGTTGTTTTGCAAGATAAGATCTTCAGAAATGCTTTGAACTTTATGAGTGAAAGTTGTGTATTTGTCCTTGTGCTAGCATAGTGTGTTCTTTTTTTTTTCCAATCCCAGACAGCTGGGGCACACTGCAAGGAGAATATCCAAACAATATGAGGGGAAGAGTGGCAGTGCAAATCTAAAATACACTTCACCATCATTTTAACGTTTTTAAACATTTCTGACAGCATTTTTGTTGGCTAGACAATGAGAGTAGCAGGACTGCAACTCTGCTGAGTTGTCTTTACTGCACAATTCCAGTATCAGAAGGAGTTGTATGGTATTGTATTTTATTCAGTCCTTTTCATTGAATGATTTCAGGCATTTTATTGGTTTCTCTCATAACGAAGTCACCAGTAAGCAGCTCTCCTACACTTATGTTATTTAAAAACCTTTTCATTTTCTATTACCATTGGGGTGGCTATGAGGGTGAAGCCGTTATCTCTCCACCATCTCTCTCAACCATCCAGATTTTTACAAAATGTCCAGATTTTTGCCTCATAGTTTTCTGAAATAATTCTGGCAAATCACCATGAATTGAAGTCACTAAATAATGACATACATTTGAGATTCAGATATTTATATCCTTCAGAAAACACATGATGACACAAAACCATTTATTTTAGCAACATTTTAGGTTTGTAAGAGCAATATTTAAAACTTGTCCCTGATTTTGGCCCTTTGTCCCGCCCATTATTGTTAGCTTTGTCCAGATTTCTTGCACTTAAGAGGTTAAGAGGTATGCTCCCCACTGACCGAATGATCCAGCAAGTTGGCTTGAATGTGAGAAGGCAGAACTTTATGAAACATATTCATATTGCTTCCCCAGTTTTTGTCTTCTACTTATATGGTGGGATTTATGTTTGTTTCTGACCTGTTCAGTGGTAGCGGATTCCATGCACAGTAAGAAGACCATGTTCTCTAGTGCAGACATAAGGCCTATTCTGGGTGCCACTAGGCATCCATGACTGTGATGTGGTAATCACCAGTAGATGGTTCACTTGGAACATATCCTGCAACATTCTGAGCAAATTTATAAGCCCTGGTCAGTGGCATAGCAGCATAATGTGCTAGCTCTGTGCCTCTAGTTTGCAGTTGCCAATACCACTCACCTAGGAAAATGCATATTGTCTGCATGTGCAGAGCTTTTTATCCCAACATAACTCAAGCTGCACAATACAATAATTTGCTCCAAATCAGTTTCAGAATATTGCTGAAAACTGGGTACAGGTAGAATATAACTATTTATTATAGCTCTGAATGTTAATTTGTCTTTCCAGAAGTTTGATGACTTGGTCAGGTTATCAACTGCTGTTCCTGCCCTGCTGTGTCATTTGGTAGTAATATTCTTTGTCTTATGTAATTTCTTTGCAATGAATTAACAGTTTTGATACCTGAAATTTCAGTAAAGAAAATGGTGTGTGACAATTGCCTCTGAATAAATTGTGGAGTAAAGAATCTATAAAACACATCAGCCTTTATCATTGTATCTTTTATCAAGAGTTAAGACAGTCACTGGGAGGCAATGAAGAGTTACCAAATAGCTGGGTAACTACAGCAGAGCTAGTAAGGGAGACTGCTAGAAAGGTGCTTGGTGTGACATCTGGACAGAGGAGGGAGGACAAGGAGACATGGTGGTGGAATGAGGAAGTACAGGAGAGTATACAGAGGAAGAGGCTGGCGAAGAAGAAGTGGGATTGTCAAAGAGATGAAGAAAGTAGACATGAGTATAAGGAGATGAGGCGCATGGCAAAGAGAGAGGTGGTGAAGGCTAAGGATAAGACATATAGAGAGTTGTATGAGAGATTGGACACTAAAGAGGGAGAAAAGGACCTGTACTGATTGGCTAGACAGAGGGACAGAGCTGGGAAAGATGTGCAGCAGGTAAGGGTGATAAAGGACAGTGAGGGAAACGTACTCACAAGTGAGGAGAGTGTGTTGAGTAGATGGAAAGAGTACTTTGAAAGGCTGATGAATGAAGAGAATGAGAGAGAGAGAAGGTTGGATGATGTGGGGATAGTGAATCAGGAAGTGAAGCAGATTAGCAAGGAGGAAGTAAGGACAGCTATGAAGAGGATGAAGAATGGAAAGGCTGTTGGCCCAGATGACATACCAGTGGAAGCATGGAGGTGCTTAGGAGAAATGGCAGTGGAATTTTTAACCAGATTGTTTAATGAAATTTTGGAAAGTCAGAGGTTGCCTGAGGAGTGGAGAAAAAGTGTTTTGGTACCTATCTTTAAGAATAAGGGTGATGTGCAGAGCGGCAGTAACTACAGAGGGATAAAATTGATCAGTCACAGCTTGAAGTTATGGGAAAGAGTAGTGGAAGCTAGGTTAAGAAGGGAGGTGATAATTAGTGATCAGCAGTATGGTTTCATGCCAGGAAAGAACACTACAGATGCAATATTTGCTCTGAGAGTGTTGTTGGAGAAATACAGAGAAGGTCAGAAGGAGTTGCATTGTGTATTTGTGGACTTAGATATGACAGGGTGCCTAGAGAGGAGTTGTGGTATTGTATGAGGAAGTCGGGAGTGGCAGAGAAGTATGTAAGAGTGGTACAGGATATGTACAAGGGTAATGTGACATTGGTGAGGACTGCGGTGGGAGTGACAGATACGTTTAAGGTGGAAGTGGGATTACATCAAGAATCAGCTCTGAGCCCTTTCTTATTTGCAGTGGAGATGGACAGGTTGACTGATGAGATTAGACAGGAGGCCCCGTGGACTATGATGTTTGCAGATGATATTGTGATATGTAGTGAGAGTAGGGACCAGGTTGAGGAGACCCTGGAGAGGTGGAGATATGCTTTAGAGAGGAGAGGAATGAAGGTCAGCAGGGCTAAAACAGAATATATGTGTGTAAATGTGAGTGAGGGTAGAGGAATGGTGAGGATGCAGGGAGTAGAGTTGGTAATGGTAGATGAGTTTAAGTACTTGGGATCAACAGTTCAGAGTAATGGTGAGTGTGGAAGAGAGGTGAAGAAGAGAGTACAGGCAGGGTGGAATGGGTGGAGAAGAGTGTCAGGAGTGATTTGTGACAGACGAGTACCAATAAGAGTGAAAGGGAAGGTCTACAAGAGGGTAGTGAGACCAGCTATGTTATATAGGTTGGAGACGGTAGCATTGACGAAAAGGCAGGAGTCAGAGCTGGATGTGGCAGAGTTAAAGATGTTAAGATTTGCACTGGGTGGGACTAGGATGGACAGGATTAGGAATCCGTATATTAGAGGGTCAGCTCAGGTTGGTTAGTTTGGAGACAAAGTCAAAGAGGCAAGATTGCATTGGTTTGGACATGTGCTGAGGAGGGATGCTGGGTATATTGGGAAAAGGATGCTAAGGATGGAGCTGCCAGGTAAGAGGAAAAGAGGAAGGCCTAAGATAAGGTTTATGGATGTGGTGAGAGAGGACATGCAGGTGGTTGGTGTGAAAGAGCAAGATGCAGAGGACAGGAAGAAATGGAAACAGATGATCTGCTGTGGTGACCCCTAACAGGAACAGCCGAAAGAAGAAGAAGATGATCCATCAGTTTTCCAAATGGAGTTATCTGACCTCTTTAGGCCCTCCCCCATCTTATGCACACCTAGAAGGACTGGTGCTGCTTCAAACAGCTGTTTCCAAAAAATATCACAGCTCCTGACTGCAGTAAAGCAGCACTGAGGCGTTTCTCTTGCAACAATTGCATTATTCTACAGTGTGGTACTGAATTTCTAGAGTCTGGTATTTTATATAACTTTTTTCTTCTTCTTTACACTTTTTAATCTTTATATCATACTACTTTAAAGCTTTTAGTCTGGCAGTTAGTGCAGTGGACTAAAGCTCTGACTTGCTTCCGGTGTCCTAAGGTAGGGGGTTTGATTCCTTCTACCTTTATGCGCCTACTAAGTAAGTCACATAACCACAGGGTACTCCTGGGTTGTCCCTGGAAAGAGATACTTTACCCAGTGGGCTTACCCGGTCAACAAATAGAAAAAAGTAGACATCCTTTGGTATATTAATGGTTCACACTGGTCCGTCTAATCCTTGTATATATTATAAACCTATTCACAACTTTTCTCCAGCACTTCAATGAGCCCCTGTTTTGGTATTTTTTTTTTTGCAGGTGACTGTAAATCTGTGCATTCCTGCAATCCAGGTGATCTGACAACCCAGAAAGCTTTTTCTTTGGAGAAATGTAATCCTACCACATGTTTTTTTTTTTTTTATCACCAAGCTTGTCCCTCAAGTTGGACTTTCCACACAAAATACTAAAGTCAATCCTATGGAGTTTCAGTCATCTTTGGCTTAGTGTGATTTCATATTTTCCAGTTATGATGACTTATCTATGTATACACGACACCTGTCAGACGCCTGGCCCACTAGCCTGCTTTAGTCCTGTAGAGATTAGCTCAATCCAGTATTGCATTAGATCATTGCCACTTCTCTTCAGTATGTGGTCTTTCTATCTAAAATAAAGAAGGCATGGTGGTTCCTGTACTGAAAAAAGTTTGACTTTGACCTGACGATTTTGCCAATTTCATAGCTATCACCAAATTTCCCTTTTCAGATAAAGCTTTGGAGAAGGTGTTTTATGTCCAGTTGAATTCTACATGCAAGGAAATGACATGCATGACTCATTGCAGTCAAACTTTCACTCCAGACACATTACTGGAACAGCCGTTACAAGGTATTTAATGATCTCTTCCTCACGATGAGGGACCAGTGTTATTACCAAATCATGCTACTTTTGAAGCTCTCATCTGCCTTTGGTAAAGTGGATCATAGTTTCTTGTTCGACCATTTGTGATCCTACCTGAGCATCACTGGTGTAGTTCTAGACTGCTTTGACTTCCACCTCTCCAGATGTATAGAGGTAGGATTATGGGGCTGAAAGCTTCTGCTTCTTACTCTGTCAGTTGTGGTATTTAGCAAGTTTCGAAGTTAGGAACACTCTCATTCACTGTTTATATACATCTCAATATCAGATGTTATTAGACGGAGGGGCTAACACTATTATTGTTCCGTTGATGACACAGAGCCACAACTCTCCTTGCCTTAATAGTCTGTGACTGATGTTAGAATTCTGACTGCTGATTCGTAATACATCCATGAGTTCATGGCAGCTACTCATAGTATGTCCATCACCTCAAAGATGGCAGCCTTGCCTATACATGCCACATCGAGGGAGCCAGTCCTGTCAGGAAATCATGTTGGAGGTGTATAATCCTGGTGTTGTTTTCAACAACAAACCAAACTCTTAAGGATGACATTTCAACTATTCCCAGATATTCTTGATTTTAGTTTATGGTTATCATGGTAATTAAGCTTTTTATTCCACATGCACACTTTCCTCTAGTGGTTTGTGTCATTATTTCCTCCATAATGGACTTTTATAATGCTATGTATCTAGGGCTTCCAGTCTGTAAACTTGACTACCTCCAGCATGTTCAAAACTTCACAGCCCAGCTGCTTATAATAGTATCTCATTACCAGTATATTATGCCAGTCTTGCATGAAATATACTGCTTATCAATTCATTAGTGGAGCATATGTAATTAATAACTGATGAGTGAGTGGCGTGGGTATATTGACGATTTACCCATGGTTGGCCTGGCTTGATCACAAGGGCTGCTAACCTCATTCTTACCTATGACCCTATGATAGCTTTTATTAGTTACTCAGTCTCTAACTTCCTTTGCTGACCTTTTGATGGTATCTGTCTATTCCTAAACCCATATCTGTGGCATTACTGAAAGTATAGGTCCATCACATAAGTCTGTGATAGATGCCTTGATTCCAAAAGACTTGATCTCAGTGTAAGTGATTTACTCCGATGTAAGCCTGCTTTATAGATGGTCCTTACACTGAAGTAAGTGACTTAAATCAACATCAGTTTTTTCAGAATCTGTTCCAGAACCTTTAAGAAGAACACATTTTTTCTTCAGGCTGTATAGGAAACACTTTTTTTCTGCACTCACACGAAATAGCAAATTCAACCACTTTGAGATGCCACTTACAAATATAACTGCTTACAAAGAAGATAGACAATAAACATAATGTAGACAGATAAGTTTGATGACGTATTTGCTCAGGTTACGTGTTTTTATAATTTTGAAACTACAACAGAATAAGTCAGAATGGTGTTACTTTTTATTTTTATTTTAAAAATCTTGTTGCAGAAAATATATAGGATCCGTATGTTAATAACTGTAACATTTTTTAGCAGAACTGCATTACATTTATAGACTAGATGCTTGTTTTCCACAGTAACAAGATTCCTTTGGTTACCGTGACCTTTTTGAATATACTTGTTTTAACTCAGGAGATTGAACCTAGAAGCAGAAATAATACATTTTGAGCAGAAGAGGTCAGAAAGCTTAATTTTTAACAGTAACCTTCAACCCATTAGAAATGTAGTGTTCTGATTAAGATGAACTTTATTTCTTTATTTATCTGATTAAGATGAATTATAAATATCAGCTATTTATTCAGTCATATGATAACTGGGTAAATGTACTTTTCCAAAAGGACTCTTTTTCAGTCAATACAGTTAATGACCTTTTCATTTCCACACTTCTGTGCCTGTCTACATATTGTAACATTACATTTTAACATTTATTTAATAACTACATTTTAATTACTATCACTAACATTTCCAAGCTAAGTAGAAAGCATTTATGGTGAGTGTGAAAAAAACTTTTAGCCAGTGCTTCACATTTTCATAAGTCCTAAACATTAAATTTTTCAAGCCCTACCTCCAAACCAAGGTAATGAGAGACATTATATATATATATATATATATATATATATATATATATATATATATAAACACTGATTATTTATTCACTGCAAAATACAAATAAATAAATAAATAATGCAGCTTTATACAGCATTCCTCAGTTACTACATATGCTAATTTCTGAACTACATCCTTCAATAATATGAAACACGTGTCTGCATTTAAGGAGAACCTATGGCAGCTAGTTTGCAAGGTTTTTCTGCACACAAGTCAAGAAAAGAAGCCAAACCAAATTTTATTTGTTTGTTTATTTATTTATTTATTTATGTATTTATCACTGATCCAAGAAGACAAACTTCAGGCTTAGCAATGATATAAATGAAATTCATGCTTTGAAAGTATGACATTAATGTGAAAGAATTAGTACAACAACAAGTAAAGAAGGCAGTGCAGTAGTATTGACAAACGCATATATGTAGCATATATGTAGCATTGTATCAAACTATACAAACTCATTTACAAATGCAGATAACTGGAATTCAAGTATTGAGCTGAACTGTACAGTCTGATATATAATCACACCACAGTGGGGAAAGGGCCAATATCCTTATCCCGGCTGTGCCATGATCGCACAATATACAGGCATTGCACAAATGATTCTATGGCTTCCGCAGGTTGATCAGGTTGATCAGGCTATTCAGCAGGTTTGGTTTCTATAACGATGGTGTTGATATTTAAACATTTCTAAATTGTAATGATCTCTGGTGATTGTATTTATTTAAATCCTTGGCAGATGTTTCTTATACTATGGACATACTCTGGAATGTTGACAGTATAGGACTATGGGTAAGTAATTAAACAGAGCTATTTTAAGCCGTCTGAGTCATGTTGCAAATCATCTTGATGGACATTACTATACCATATACCTGGTGGCACAGCTCATCAAAACATCCTAACACACTGACATTTTGAAGATGACAAATCTCAATCTCAAGTCCCTGTTTGGTCCATTTTCATGGAGATTAGGATTTTCTCTTCAGGGTTAAATCTGGGCATTACATTTTTGCCATTGTACTTTTATGATGCTAGACAATTAATGATGCTTTTCAGATGTAAATGTACTACTAAAATTCAGAAGCTTCTGGATCAATTTCTATGGCAAGGAGAGAGCTACAGTAGCCAATCACATTTTAAATTCCTCATACAAGGATGTGGGTCTGGGATTTGTAGACCTGAAGACATACAATGCATCCTTATTGTTAATCCATTTATTTCATAATTCAAATACGAACTAGACCCTGTAGGTCCAATTGAAACAGGTTGTAATGAATGATGCATGTGTAACTGCCTTGTTCTGATGCATTAAGAAACATACAGCCCGTTTTGGTTTCTGGAACATGCTGAAGAGTAAACATGCAGCCCTATGTCTTGTTAGTAAGTGTGCAGTACTGAACAATGTTCTGGAAGCAAATGTTCCTTACTGGAAAAATAAGTAAAGAAAACTTTATTGAAAGGAATGCAGTAACAATGATATAGATGAGGCGCCAGATGAGGCGTGTGGTACAAGGTTTTATGTACTTTCAGTTTGATAAGAGACTTAGCACTTAGAAAATGACTTGTAGATTCACTAGGTAATATAATGTGTAAACTACCTTCAGTTTTTACAAGCCATGCTACTTCTCTGTGCCTGATAGACTGATCCTTCCAGGGGGTAAATGCCTGCCTTTGTAGATAAATACAAAACTGACTGGGCGATATTATCTGACTCCTTTCCAGAATAAGTGTACTAAATTTGCACATTATGAGTATATGCATTCTCTTTTGTGTGAGATACATTTTTTTATATTACTTTTTATTCTGCATTATATTTGTACATAGTTATATTGATGCTGTTTCTCATTTCCTGCTTGCTTTTCTGTTTCTTTTTCTCATATAACTTATTATGTTTGTTGTTTAATTTATTCAGCAAAATGCTTCATTAAATAATCTTGCAAGTTAATTGCACTATACTTCTGTTCTGTTTTATATTTGTAATACAAATCCGACTGAGTTGAATATAACAGATTTACATTTGAAGAAGTGGACGCAAGAATTCCAAATTTTAAATTTTTCTTAGTACTAGATGTATATTGCTACAATTACAAATGGAAGTGTTATATGCAAAGATGTTGGCATCATTAGCTTAACAGGTAGCGCACACACCTTTGTGGGATCCATTCCTACACCAGGAAGTTGGATTAATTTTTCAGTACTGATCTGCAGTGCTGCATAATGGGGGTACTGCACCCCAGAGTGGGGTGTTCTTTGGATGAAATGCTAAACTGAGGCCCTATCTGCCTGATTTGTGGTAGCTCAGGTGGATGTAAATGATATTATGGCAATTATCAACAAGAGCAGGGGAAGTTTCCCCAGTGACATGGCCAAATTTCCCCTAGTCAGTATGAATACCAGTTTGGTTCTCCATTGAAGTGAAGCTATTGGCCTAGTGAAACTATCCAGTCAATAAAGTATAAATAAATTAAAAAAAAGTGCTTTTAAAAGAAAAAGCTAAATAAATCAAACTCAAAATTGTGCATATTTAATAAGCTGTTAGGACAGTACAGATTTCTTAAACTTATATTTGGTAGTACATTAACTGAGCCATTAGTGTAAGGTTAAACAAAACAAGGGTGTCTGAACAGACTTATAGAACTGCTGAACAGATTAAAATAGTATAAGTTCCTGGCAGATTGATTCAGTGCAAACTTCACCCCCCTCTCACCCCCTAAAAGCCCCATCTCAATACCGAAAGATTGCCAAATTCCAGTAATAACAGCTACACAGGTAAAAAACACACTTTCCAAAGCTAAGAATACAGCATCCATGGGACCAGATGACATCCCAGGCTGTGTACTACATGAACTACAGAATGAACTGGCACCTCACCTAAGTGTCATATTTAATCATAGCCTCACCTCAGGCTTTGTGCCCACTGAGTGGCGCACAGCTACAGTTATCCACAAGGGGGGATCCACCTTGGATCCCGGGAACTACTGCCCCATCAATCTGACGAGCCGGATCTGCAAGGCCATGAAACGCATTATTATGGAACTTACAAACAAAGACATGACAACTTTCAAACACTGGACCCCATGCAGTTTGGGTTCGTGAAGGGCCAATCTTGTCTCCTGAACCTGATTGACTTCTTCAAATCAGTCTCCAGAGCTGTGGACAAGGGTAAGGTGGTCCACCTATATGGACCTTGCCAAGGCCTTTGACACTATTCCCCACTCTGGAATCATAGATAAACTTATGAAGCTGGGCATTAATGCCTACATCACTCGATGGGTTGCCAACTGGCTTACTGACAGAACCTAAAGTGTAAAAGTAGCCGACTCCAAATCCAGCTCCAGAAAAGTGACAAGTGGAGTACCTCAGGGTTCAGTCCTCGGACCGATCTTGTTTGGTATCTACTTCTCTGAAGTACAGGCCAACACTAAGGGACTCTGGCTAACAAAGTTCGCAGATGACTGCAAACTGGGTGCCATTATTGAATCCCCTGATGATGTGGATATTCTACAAAAGGGCCTTACAGAAGCAGATGCTTGGTGCCAGAGCCATGGGCTCAAGCTCAATGCCAAGAAATGTATAGTTATCCTCTTTGGGGAAAAAATATGTACCCATGATTTACCACATAGGTGGCAGTACAATAAACACCAAAAGTGTGATAAGAAACTTAGTTACACAGGTGGACAGTGGTCTCACCTTCGATAACCACATTGCCACAACAGTCAGGAAATCCTTCTATGTGGCACACCTCATCACTAAGGGCTTTTCATCCATAAAAAAGGAGGTCATTGTCCCACTGTACTCATCCCTCATTAGACCAATTATAGAATACATTGCCCCATTTGGCATGCACCTCCCAAGACATCTGCAACAACTGGAAAGGCCACAGAAATACCTCACTAAAAGAATCACAGGCCTAAAGCAGATGCCCTATGCTGACCATCTAAAAAAAACTCCACCTATGCTCTGTTGCATATCGTCTACTCAGAGGCAATCTCTGCTTAACATATAAGGCCATGTCAAACCCATAGCTGTTGGACATGCTACACTTAAAGAAATCCCAATCCTTCAGAGACACACACTCCAGGGATCTAAACCTTGTCATCACAATGAACAAAACATGCTGGAGGGATAGGTTCCTGACCCAGAGACTCCCCAGACTCTGGAATAGACTGCCCATACATGTCAAGCAGAGTGCCTCTTTGGCTCTCTTCAAAAGGAACCTTGATGATTGGATGGGAGATAGGAAATTCACCCCGGGGATCATGTCCGTCGCCCTGCTAGACAGGGGTCCAGGGAAGTAAATACTGTGGGAAGGAATAGCCAGGGAATTGTTATGACTAGACTTGTATAGGCCCTAGGGCCGCTAGCCTAGTACCAACCTATGAACCTATGTCTGAAATACATTGCTCATATTCTAATATCATGGAGACTAAACCCTGATGTAGAAAAAGTGAGAGCACTTGTGTTAATTCCATAGCCAGAAGACAAAATAGACATTAAACTGGTTTCTGAAAATTATGCATCTTCAAAGTTTGCACCTAATATGTGTGAGATAATTACGTTTTGTTAGAGCAAGATGTCGCCTGTAGACTAGAGCTGTGAACAAGGTATGACCATGGGTGTAATTTTGGTTTAAATGTTAGGGGAGAACCACTACAGTCAGTCCCAGGCAATATCAAAATCTGTCTCCCTCTCCCTATATATATATATATATATATATATATATATATATATATATATATATATGTGTGTGTGTGTGTGTGTGTGTGTGTGTGTGTTAAAACTGAATATCAGATTACCAAGCCCAGTCTATTGAAAATCTTTAAACTGAAACACCAAGGATAGACTTAAACATGGGTGCTAAAGCAGATATCTGAAAATGTAGAAAAAGCTAGATGAAGCAAACGCAACATTGTGTATACTTAATAAGTTGTTAAAATAGTACAGTACAGACTCCTTAAACATCTATTTGGTATTACATCAACTTCAGAAGAAGATATCTGTGCAGTTACTGAGACATGGTTTAAAGCTGCAGAGATTACCCTGGCAGTGCAAGGCTTCAGTAACTTCCACAAATTTAGACCAACAATTACACAGACAAGAACTAAAGGTGGAGGTATCACCATCTACATTAATAACAAGCATGCATTTAGATTCTTTAAACATGATGATACATTGGAGTTTCTCTGTATGCAGATTACCATAGATAGAGTCCCATACCATATCCCAGCAAGCTATATGTCACCCTCTGTGTCACAAGAAACCCATAATTCATACTTATACCTGCTGGAGACACTCCCCATTCAACCACATACCTTACTCATGGGGAATTTAATTAGCATTCTATATACTGGAAATCCTATACAGCCTCAGATTTGCAGGCACAAATATTCCTGGACTTTGTAAACACATAAGCTCTTAAAAGAGATAGTGCATATGCCCACTTGAGGTTCAAACATATTGGATATAGTACTCATGAATATGTGAAGACACTGTACCCTCCAGTGTCATGCCCTTCCTGGTAAGGTCAGATCATAAAGCTGTATCCTTTGAAATAAAAACCAATTTGCTTACCCCAGTAAACACTGTAACAGTTGGGAACTGTTCCAAGGCAAACTACCTTTTATTAGGCAATAACGTGGAAAAATTCTATGTCCTTCCAAACCCAGAAAACACAACAACCTATGCAAAATTATTTAGAGAAACTTTGTACAACCATATCAGTGACTGCATAGCAGCTGCTGTACTTACCAGAAGCAAGTCAAAAGCAACCTACCCTGCTGGAATCCTAAATTAAAAGGTTATATATATATAAGGAAGAGCTAAAATTAGGAAGCAAAACACACAAAAAGATAGGAACCCTTTCATAAAACTTAGCAGACAACTAAGAAGCTTAATTAACTCCAGGAAAGCCAATTTCAAAATACCTTTCAGGCCAAAGACAGCAGTAAGGCTTTATTTAGCTATGTCAGAAGCCTCAAAGGCAGCACACAACAGTGTGCTGAACTGGTGGTTAATGGAGCCACACTCACTGAGCTGGGGGATATAGTGAATCTGCTGGCTCACAAATTCAACTCCAACTTTAACCCCCACTCACCCTCAGCCATCCTCCAGAACATACCTCTCAACTTCTTAGTCGAAGAAATTAGGACAAACCCTAAAGTAATGGGGGAACAAAGGCTTATAAATAGGGTCAGAGTTTAAATACTGCTCTTATAAACTTGGAAAGTTGCTAGAATAACAGGATTTGTATTAGTATGCATTTTGTGATGGATATGAAGTATGAGACTCAAATGTATGTGATTATGGAGTGACTTCAGTCCTCAGTGATTTTACAGAAAACCACAAATTTTATGAGGAACAGACCAAAAATATGAGGCAAACATCTGGACATTCTGAAAAAAATTGGACAGTTGAGAGCTATGCCCAGGAAATACTTTCAAACATTACCTCTCCAAATATAAACAGGGAACATGTCCTGGCTGAGAAATTTAATGCCAAAAACACAGCCTCTACAGTCCCCAGTAACATCTCAGGTTGCCTCATGAATTGCTTATAATATGATCTTTCAGGGCCACTGAAGTCACTGTTCAACTATAGTCTCAGAACAGGCTTTGTGCCACAGGAACTACAAAGCCATGGAATGAATTATCATGGAAATGATTAACAATGACATAAGAAACCTTCAGACACTGGGTCCAGCTAAGTTTGGCTTTGTCAAAGGCAGGTCATGTGTATTAAACCTGGTGGACTTCTTTCGAGGAGATCACCAAGGTAAAGGATGTGGGTAAAACAGTGCATGCTGCATGCCTTGACCTGGCTATGGCATTTGATACAATACCCCACTTGGGCATTGTAAGCAAACATATAGAATTAGGGATAAACCTCTGTATAACATGGTGGGTAGCCAGCTGGCTCACTGATAGGCCTCAGGAAGTTAGGATTGGTGAGACCACCTCCACAAAGAGGCCTGTCACCAGCAGAGTCTCTCAGGGCTCCACACTGGGCCTGTTCCTAATTGGCATCTCCTTTTCAGAAGTCAAGGCCAAAGTCAAAGCCCCCTGGCTGACTAACTCACAGATGACTGCAAACTAGGAACAGTCATAGAACCCCCACAAAACACTAACTTTTTACAAAAAAGATCTAACACAGACAAATAACTGATGCCAAACCCATGGCTTAAAACCCAATGCCAAAAAATCCATAATTGTACCATTTAGGAAGTTGGCCACCCTGGGAAACTACATCACCAGAAAAAACAGCCCTAAGACTAGACCTGGTAGTCAGGGATTTGGGAATACATTTAGATAGTTACCTGGCCACTATCTAATATGCATACAAGGTAGTAAAGAAATTCTTAGTCGAAAAACGTATAAGTAAGGGCATGGCATCTAGGTCCAGATAAGTCACTGTGCCACTGTATTCAGCCCTCATCAGACCAGTCATTGAGTATAATGCCCCCTTCAGTATATACCTGACCAGGCACATGTGAGAACTGGAATATCCACAAAGGGTCCTCACAAAAAGAATAAAGGGTGTTAACACAATGTCCTGTGCAGATTGCCTCAGTGCCCTATCTCTGTATTCTGTTTCCTACAAACTACTAAGTGGTTATTTATGCTACTTATACAAGACTTCCTTGCATCCTGCTCTGATGTACCTTTTGCACATCTTCAAAATGAACAGCATTAGTGTCACTAGATCTAAGGACCTAAACTTTGCTTGCAATATAAATAGGGCATGTTGCAGGGACAGATAGATATGTCACTGGATACACTAAAACTTAAACTCGCACACAAAAAATGGAGAAGGGAGCAGTTGCCAAACAGAGCACAGCCCGAAAATTCAAAAAGTTCAGAGCACACCCAAGATATAAAGTTAGCACGATTAGTTTATTCAGTATGCGCTTTCGGTAGAGTAGCTTACCCCACCTTCCTCAGACTACAATGACATCAGTATAGAAACACTTCTACTTAAATATTGTAACCATTTCAATTATCCAATTACACACAATTACTAATAAAATCAATTAAATACAAAGCATACACGGATTTAAAAACCTTTTTTAAAAACCACATTAAAACAATCATAATCATTTATTCCAAATGCATATGACTTAAAACACAAACCATAAATCATGAAACATGAAATTAAGGACACGCAGCAGCATTAAACCTTTGGAAATAACTTTGTTTCCAATATGTATGAACACGTTTCAATTACTATTTCATATATTATATTGTATATTTACTATTTCCTAGCTATAAATAACTAAAAAATGCTTGAACATAATTTTATGCGTAATTTACTGTAATAATTCACCATCCCACTAATAATACTAATATGACGATGCTGATTTGACTCATGTTCAAAAAGGCCCCCTAAAAATATGTCGATATATATTAAATTAGAAAAATAGAAAAGTAATATTAATTCTCAGCCACAAAATAATTAACTACAAAATTGCATAAATATTAATAGATATTAACCTTCTATACACATATCGACATAAAATAAGATAAGACAGGACATCTGTTACCCTGAAAGTAATCCAATTACCTTACCTCCTAAGGGCTTTCAATTTAAGTATACTCTTGATGGACACTAATTCATTTAAACCTGGAGGAATATATGCTGATGAGCGAATCTGCCACAATACCTCTTGTTCCTCTAAAAGCAATTGCCATGGGCCCCCTCTAATGTGTGGTTCCGTCTGATATAAAACTGAAAACTCAAATTCATGATCCAGATATTGAGTAATGTGCTTCGCTAGTGCGTTATTTGGGTCACCCTTACTAATAGCATATAAATGCTCGTATATTCTTTTCTTAAGTGGTCTATCGGTCTTGCCGATATATAAAATGCAGGACACTGTCTGCAAAGTGCCACATATACCACTCCTTTAGAATTGCAATTATACTTCCCATTTATCGCATAAACCTTTTCTGCCATCGTCATATTAGTATTATTAGTGGGATGGTGAATTATTACAGTAAGTGGCGCATAAGTTAAGGCCAGGCATAAAGATTAAAACTATCCTTCTGTTAACTAGCAATGCAATTGATTAATTTATAATTTCATATATTTATGTATGCATTATAAGCACAAAATTATGCATAAAATTATGTTCAAGCATTTTTTAGTTATTTATAGCTAGGAAATAGTAAATATACAATATAATATATAAAATAGTAATTGAAACGTGTTCATACATATTGGAAACAAAGTTATTTCCAAAGGTTTAATGCTGCTGCGTGTCCTTAATTTCATGTTTCATGATTTATGGTTTGTGTTTTAAGTCATATGCATTTGGAATAAATGATTATGATTGTTTTAATGTGGTTTTCAAAAAAGGTTTTTAAATCCGTGTATGCTTTGTATTTAATTGATTTTATTAGTAATTGTGTATAATTGGATAATTGAAATGGTTACAATATTTAAGTAGAAGTGTTTCTATACTGATGTCATTGTAGTCTGAGGAAGGTGGGGTAAGCTACTCTACCGAAAGCGCATACTGAATAAACTAATCGTGCTAACTTTATATCTTGGGTGTGCTCTGAACTTTTTGAATTTTCGGGCTGTGCTCTGTTTGGCAACTGCTCCCTTCTCCATTTTTTGTGTGCGACAGATAGATATGTATCAATTCTCTGAAAAATGCTCCCAATCCATGTAAAGTTCAGTCCTTCCCTAACCCTATTGAAGCGCAACCTGGAGTAGTGGATGGGAAATCAGAAATATGCACCTGATCTGACACCTATGTCTTTAATAGACAATGTCAGTAATTAAATCATGCCCTAACTATCATACACCCCTTATAATAGCATCCAAGATATAATAACTTGTGGAATACATTTAGGTTAGAAGTTTATAAAGATCGTAGTAGTTGTTAGCCTAGTATAAACCTATGAACCTGTGGAAACAAGTCCTGTCTTCTGTGCAGCTGCAACTGATCAAAGAAACCTTTGATATATTGCTTGGTAATCTGATATTTGACCAGAGTGTAATTTGATAAAATACATCATAACCATATGGGGTTCCATGTGATTTGGTGAGCATTCAGTTGCTTAAAGGATTTTCTTGTGTCAGAAGTGGTTGAATGCATGGTTTGTCGAGTGCAGGAATAGTCAAAGCATGCAATAGCAAAGGCAAGTGGGAGTGGGTAGTAAAGCTGAAAATGTAATTTATGATCAAAGTTTAGGCACTGGAGTTGAGTATATGCGTGTGTGTGTGTGTGTGCATTTGTGTGTGTGTGTGTGTGTGTGTGTGTGCTTGTGTGCATGCGCGTGTGTGTGTGTGTGTGTGTGTGTGTGTGTGTGTGTGTGTGTGTGTGTGTGTGTGTGTGTGTGTGTGTGTGTGTGTGTGTGTGTGTGTGTGTGTGTGTGTGTGTGTGTGCGTGTGTGTGTGTGTGTGTGTGTGTGTGTGTGTGTGTGTGTGTGTGTGTGTGTGTGTGTCTGTGTGTGTGTGTGTGTGTGTGTGTGTGTGTGTGTGTGTGTGTGTGTGTGTGTGTGTGTGTGTGTGTGTGTGTGTGTGTGTGTGCTTGTGTGCATGCGTGTGTGTGTCTGTGTGTGTGTGTGTGTGTGTGCATGTGTGCGTGCATGTGTGTGTGTGTGCGTGTGTGCGTGTGTGCTTGTGTGCATGCGTGTGTGTGTGTGTGTGTGTGTGTGTGCATGTGTGCATGCATGTGTGTGTGTGTGTGCGTGTGTGCGTGTGCGTGTGTGTGTGTGTGTGTGTGTGTGTGTGTGTGTGTGTGTGTGTGTGTGTGTGTGTGTGTGTGTGTGTGTGTGTGTGTGTGTGTGCAAGTGTTTGCAAATTATGGTTAGAGTAAGGACTAGTAAGGGGATATAAATGTGTTGGTTTGCTTCAGTACTGGAAGGTGTGAGCTTGCACACGTGCATTTGCGTGTGCGTGTGTCTTGTTTAGTGTTACTTTTAGGGAAAGGGTGCTTAATTCTCTAATGTTTACTAATGGGATTAGGGGCAGAGGTAGGTTTAGAGTTATCACACATGGCTAGATGATGCAGGGGGTCAGAGTACCACTATTTAGATGGTATGTGGCTGCACGTTACTAGCAGAAATCAAAGTTCATATTCTTGGGTCAGGAGATACTAGATATTGGATAATGGTCTGCAATGCAAAAGAAAGGAGTTAACAAGATGTATGCATGAGTGGGAAGCCAGATATCTAATCTTTAGTCCACATTACCTTTTGTCTAACAGAAAAGTGGGGAGAATTAACACAATAACAAAAATCTCACAAGAAGAATGTGTAGCAAAAGTTGTGAGGTCTCTCACATCAAAACTACCCACTCCTACATCAGAAGACAGGAATACTTCATTGTAGAGATGTAAGTCTCTCACCAGCCCATCCGTTAATGGATAGAAGGGTAGAAAGTAGATTATCTACACCTGCAATATTACTGCCACCAGAAAACTGGCACAATGTGAAGGCAATGCAGGAGAGAAATCAGAGGAGACAGAAGCACTGCTATGGCAGAAAATGCAGAAGACAGCCAGATTTACAGCTTGGACATAAAGTACAAATGCAAAAAAAAGCTGGAGTTACAGGAGGAAGAGCAGGCAAATCTCACAGGCACTTCTAACCATGATAGCCATAATGTGCAAAGAACACTTGTGAAGTTGTGTCACCCAGTAAAGTTGTAGAGTAGTAGGAACCGTCCCAAAGGGAGGATCAGATGTCTGGTGTAACTGTTCTTGTTAAATACTCCTTATGGCTCATAGGTAAATATTAGGCTATTAGTTTGTAGACTGTTGTAAGCCTAGCCAATAACTATAGGTCAGAATATAATCCTGTACCTTCTATTTGTGAGGTTAATACCTTAAATATTATGCCAGCCCCCATGAAAACTCTACCAGGAGTAAGCTATGACTCCATGCAGATTTACATCTATTGGAACTTAAGCTCAATGCCTTAACCACTTTGCCATCCTGCTGTCAATGGTCCATCACTGAAGAATCCAGGCAGATCTTTTTCTTTCTATAAATATATATATATTTTTGTTATTTTTTTATTGTTATTTGTTAACTGGGTTAGTCCAGCTGAGCCAAAGACCCATTTTCAGTGGAGACCTGCGGAGGAAAGCTCTAGAAAATAACAAGATATTAACATGCATAGATTAAAAAAAAAATGTTTACATGCATAAATTAAAAAAACATGAATATTACATAATTCTATCATACATTGAAATGCACGAACATTTACATAATTATATCGTTGCACATATTTACAGTATCAGAAGTTGAATAAAAAGTATATACAAAAATAAAGATGCTGAGAGAACAGCAGATAAGAGTTGAGAGAAAAAAGATAGATTGATGTCTCCACTATTCCAGATTTAATGATTCTAAGTACTGAAAACTTTAGTTTATTAGAACTGTCTCTTGAATGTTTGCAAAGCAAAGAGCTTTATATAATAACCTATTACATGCTTGGTATAATGTTAATGTTAATTTAAAATGACCACACACACACACACACACACACACACACACACACACACACACACACACACACACACACACACGCACACACACACATGCATTAGATGTGGGGTGCAAAGCTAACTGGTTAGTTATAATGATTTGTGTCTTATCTAGTGCATAGTTCTTTTAGAGAAACCTTTGTTTGAAAACACACCTCAGTGAGGCTAGACCAAAGATTTTGTATTTCTCCACTATTTATTAAATGTTCTAATATGTGATAAGCAACTGAAAGTAATGGTATAATTGTATAATGAAACAGTGAAGTCAAAATGAGTAAAACATTTCAAGGCATAATATGTGAATCTCTTTAAATATTGGAAGATGGAGGTAAGTGATCTATTAATTTTCCACAAGGATAAAATCTTAAAAAATAAATGAGGTCCCATATTTGGCTAGGGTAATGGACTAATATGAATATTCTGGCAACAAAGGAGGCCTTGAACTGTAACACTTGTTACACATTAGTGACAACTCAAATACTAGTTAATCAAAAAGAACTCTTAATGGAAAACTTCACCCTAGAACTAAAAAAAAGTCTGTTTTTTTCAGTCTATATTTTCTGTCTCTAATTACCCTCATTTGTGTTTGGCTCAGGCCTTGTTTTACACTATACTTAGAAGTTATCTAGTTACAGCCAGAAAAGTAGCTAAATTGCAGGCTTTTGTATAGGGTTTTCTTTTGTAGTTCAAAAGGAAATGACAGTCCCCCCCCGCACTACTGCAGAGGTGTTACAACTGTCACTATACTGACAGACCCTTGCACAATCAATTCCTCTTGGCCTACAAAAGAAAACCCTGAAAAAGGCCTGCGATTTAGTTACTTTTCTGGCTGTCTCTGAATAACTTCAAAGTATAATGAGGGTGATTAAAGACAGAAAAGAAGCAGTCCTTTCACAGAAGGTATAGAAGATGACAGTGACTCACACAAATCCCATTATATGTCAATGGCATGGGAATTCACAGTTACTTCCTTATATCTGGCATGAGTTATACAAAGCATTATGGAAAAGAGAAAGGGTTGAGGGAGAATAAGATCACGTTGATACATCAAGCCCCACTGGTAGCCATGTTGTGGAAAACAGGCTAAAATTACAAATAAAGCACTTAGAGTGGTTTTGAGGTATTAAAATAGGTCAGGAAACAAAGACAGAGTGAAAAAAACAGATTTTTTTTTTAATTCTAGGGTGGAGTTTTCCTTTAAGGGAAGCCTCCACCCACATGACAAATGCAGTTATTTTCTACCACAGTTCCATTTTCTCCATACACTACCCCAGTGTAGTTTATTTCGTAAACCTCAGCAATGCATTTTTATTCTCACATTTACATGTTTATAGGTTCATAGGGTCATTGTAGGTGTAGGCTAGGCTAATGACCACTAGGGCCTGCATAAGCCTAGCCATGCAACCCAAATGTGTCCCACAAGTGAAGTCAAAATGAGTAAAACATTTCAAGGCATAATATGTGAATCTCTTTAAATATTGGAAGATGGAGGTAAGTGATCTATTAATTTCCCACAAGGATAAAATCTTAAAAAATAAATGAGGTCCCATATTTGGCTAGGGTAATGGACTAATATGAATATTCTGGCAACAAAGGAGGCCTTGAACTGTAACACTTGTTACACATTAGTGACAACTCAAATACTAGTTAATCAAAAAGAAGTCTTAATGGAAAACTTCACCCTAGAACTAAAAAAATCTGTTTTTTCAGTCTATCTTTTCTGTCTCTAATCACCCTCATTTGTGTTTGGCTCAGACCTTGATTTACACTATACTTAGAAGTTATCTTGTTACATCCAGAAAAGTAGCTAAATTGCAGGCTTTTGTTCAGGGTTTTCTTTTGTAGTTCAAAAGGAAATGACAGTCCCCACCACACTACTGCAGAGGTGTTACAACTGTCACTATACTGACAGACCCTTGCACAATCAATTCCTCTTGGCCTACAAAAGAAAACCCTGAAAAAGGCCTGCGATTTAGTTACTTTTCTGGCTTTCGCTGAATAACTTCAAAGTATAATGAGGGTGATTAAAGACAGAAAAGAAGCAGTCCTTTCACAGAAGGTATAGAAGATGACAGTGACTCACACAAATCCCATTATATGTCAATGGCATGGGAATTCACAGTTACTTCATTATATCTGGCATGAGTTATACAAAGCATTATGGAAAAGAGAAAGGGTTGAGAGAGAATAAGATCACGTTGATACATCAAGCCCCACTGGTAGCCATGTTGTGGAAAACAGGCTAAAATTACAAATAAAGCACTTAGAATGGTTTTGAAGTATTAAAATAGGTCAGGAAACAAAGACAGAGTGAAAAAAACAGATTTTTTTTAATTCTAGGGTGGAGTTTTCCTTTAAGGGAAGCCTCCACCCACATGACAAATGCAGTTATTTTCTACCACAGTTCCATTTTCTCCATACACTACCCCGGTGTAGTTTATTTCCTAAACCTCAGCAATGCATTTTTATTCTCACATTTACATGTTTATAGGTTCATAGGGTCATTGTAGGTGTAGGCTAGGCTAATGACCACTAGGGCCTGCATAAGCCTAGCCATACAACCCAAATGTGTCCCACAAGTGAAGTCAAAATGAGTAAAACATTTCAAGGCATAATATGTGAATCTCTTTAAATATTGGAAGATGGAGGTAAGTGATCTATTAATTTCCCACAAGGATAAAATCTTAAAAAATAAATGAGGTCCCATATTTGGCTAGGGTAATGGACTAATATGAATATTCTGGCAACAAAGGAGGCCTTGAACTGTAACACTTGTTACACATTAGTGACAACTCAAATACTAGTTAATCAAAAAGAAGTCTTAATGGAAAACTTCACCCTAGAACTAAAAAAGTCTGTTTTTTTTCAGTCTATCTTTTCTGTCTCTAATCATCCTCATTTGTGTTTGGCTCAGACCTTGTTTTACACTATACTTAGAAGTTATCTAGTTACAGCCAGAAAAGTAGCTAAATTGCAGGCTTTTGTTCAGGGTTTTCTTTTGTAGTTCAAAAGGAAATGACAGCCCCCCCCCCACACTACTGCAGAGGTGTTACAACTGTCACTATACTGACAGACCCTTGCACAATCAATTCCTCTTGGCCTACAAAAGAAAACCCTGAAAAAGGCCTGCGATTTAGTTACTTTTCTGGCTGTCGCTGAATAACTTCAAAGTATAATGAGGGTGATTAAAGACAGAAAAGAAACAGTCCTTTCACAGAAGGTATAGAAGATGACAGTGACTCACACATATCCCATTATATGTCAATGGCATGGGAGTTCACAGTTACTTCCTTATATCTGGCATGAATCATACAAAGCATTATGGAAAAGAGAAAGGGTTGAGGGAGAATAAGATCACGTTGATACATCAAGCCCCACTGGTAGCCATGTTGTGGAAAACAGGCTAAAATTACAAATAAAGCACTTAGAGTGGTTTTGAAGTATTAAAATAGGTCAGGAAACAAAGACAAAGTGAAAAAAACAGATTTTTTTTAGTTCTAGGGTGGAGTTTTCCTTTAAGGGAAGCCTCCACCCACATGACAAATGCAGTTATTTTCTACCACAGTTCCATTTTCTCCATACACTACCCCAGTGTAGTTTATTTCCTAAACCTCAGCAATGCATTTTTATTCTCACATTTACATGTTTATAGGTTCATAGGGTCATTGTAGGTGTAGGCTAGGCTAATGACCACTAGGGCCTGCATAAGCCTAGCCATGCAACCCAAATGTGTCCCACAAGTTATATGTTTTAGACATTTATATTGGGGTGATTGTTGGTTACGATATGATTTACTGATTGCCTCTGTCCATCACAGACATGGGCACCAGAACATGGATGACCTTTTTATTTCCTCTCCAATGGCCCAAGTTATGTTTAAATAGGGTTAGGGAGTCTGTTCTATAGAAACCATTATGCCAGCCTCCACCAGTCCTAAATTCCTGGGTCCTATATGTGAGCCATCTGACTATCCATCATGTTATATGAGGGTTTATGCTTACTTCCATAAGTTTGTTAACAATGCCAGAGTATGGTCTTGCATCAAATGCCTTAGCTAGGTCATAGTAGGCAGTATGCACTTTTTTACACTCATCCATTGCACTGGTGACCTTCACAAAGACATCCACCAGTTTCATTAGGCATGATTTTCCTTTGACAATGCGAAACCTGGAATGGATCCAATGTCTGAAGGTCTCCTATGTCTTTTCTGATAATTTTCATGATAATTCTTTCCATGCCTTTGCATGTAAGACTAGTCAGACTATTGGGTCAGTAGTTTCTGGGATCTGTTGATGGCCCACCCTTGTGAAGAGGGATGATTGTGGCAGTTTTCCATTCTCATGGCATGAAGTCTGCTTTAAGACTATAGTAAAATAGTAATCCCAGTGGCTCTAATAGGTCATATGTTTGACTATTCAGGAGGCATCCAGGGATATTATCGGGGCTCACAGAGGTTGTACTTTTGGACTTAGCGAGTGCAGCAAGGGCATCCTTTCTATTTATAGTTGGTGGGGTTATATTTGAAGGTATTTCTTGGGGTGGCTGGGGGGTGAGTGGAGGGTAGAATTGGAACAGAATTTGTCAGCCAGCAGATTCGCTATGTCACCTGGTTCAGTGAATGTGGCACCATTAACTACCAGTTCAGCTTACTGCTGTGTGTTGCCTTTGAGTTTTGTGACATAGCTGAAGAAGGCCTTATGATTGTGTTTTTCCTTATGCTATCTTGACCTCAAAATTGGCTTTTTTGGACTTAATTAGCCCTCTTAGCTGCTAGTCTACTTTGATGAAAGAGATGTTATTCGTATGACAGTTACACTTCCTGATTTTAGCCATGACTTTTTTCCTTTTGATGTATAACCTGTTTAATCTTATGTGTTACCAGGATGGTTTGTTTTTGGTGTTAGTTTTGGGTACTTCTGATAGGTACAGCAGCCTCTCTGCAGCCAGTGATATAGGTGTATCAAGCTTCTGTGAACAATTCCGCATATTCTGCTGTGTTCTCTACATTTGGAGGGGCATTGAATTTTGATAGACCATTGGTTAATAAAAGGTAGTTTGCATTGGAATAGTTCTTAACTGTTACAGGGTTTACTGGGGTTACCAAGTTTATTTTGATTTGAAGGAGACAGCTTTATAGTCAAACATTGCCAGGGAGGACATTACATTGGGGGTGGTGCAGCTTTCTTTCATATTTGTGAATATGAGGTCCAGTTTGTTGGAATCTCTGTTGGGTGCATGCACTAACTGGTTAAGGGTGTTTGTATTTACAAAGTCCAGAAATATCTGTGCCTTCAGATTTGGGGTCATGTAGGATTCACATTCTATAGAAGGGTAATTGTTGTTCCCCATAAGTGAGTTGTTAGGTTGGATGGTGAGTGTCTCCAAAAGGTTTAAGTATGCGCTATGAGTTTCATGGGACATAAAGGGATACCTATAGCTTGCTAGGATATGGTATGGGATTTTATCTAAGGTGACTGCATATGGAAAAACTTGAGCGCACATTCCTGTTAAACCAACCTAGAGGTATCCTTGTTATTGATGTATACTGAGAAACCTTCACTTTTAGTTCCTATCTGTGCAGCTTCTGGTCTAAAAGTGTAGAAGGCAGTAAAACCTTCTACTGTTGTGGTATTCTCTATAGCTTTAAACCATGTCTTGGTAACTGCACAGACCTCAATCTTGTACTCACAAATATGGAAGAATGCTGCATATTTTCCAAGGTGAGGTGGGCTTGGAGGGAGTCTAGATTTTGCTTAGGCTCCTGGCATTGAGCAGTAACAGCCTGAGGTTCAACTGAGCTGATTTTGCTTTTGGTAGGTTTGTCAATTTGGCATTGCCTAAGAAAGGCTCTGTGGGGGGAGTATAAAGCTTTAGCCTGTATTTGAAAGCCTAGAGGGGACAGGTGCAGACCATCCTTGACAAAGCAACAGAGTTTCTTAGCCATGTCTTTCCATGCTGACAAATATTGGATACCCTTAGAATTACACCAGAAACCCAGCCAGTTGTTAAAATTAATCATCATTTCTTGATACTGTGGCATCATCCTTGGTGAAAGCAATATGTGTTAAATGCTAGGCTCTTACCAGCCTGAGACACATAGAGAGCTCTATAATGTCTGTCCTCATATAGTCTAGGGAGGTATGCAGTGGCGGCTGGTGACTTCAAATCAAAGGGGGGCTGCAGGAGACAGCTGAATGGGTGGGACCAATGGGAAGGGGTGTGGACAACTAGAAAGGGGAGGAGCTATGCTCAAAAACCACAAAAACTGGAACTTTAATTAAATACACTGCCCTGGGTATCAAACCATCATTATGAGAGTCCAATCAAGACAAAATGAAGTGTAGAAGAAAAAAAATATTTCAGTGCATTGGCTGCAAGACAGCTTACTTAATATCTAGATGGAAACAAAAAGGTTGTGAGGCATGAAAAAATAAATTACTTTTTAAATACATTACTGGATTACCAGTCAAAATCAAGTACAAGACAAACAAGCAGCACTCATCTCAAACCACTTCTCCTTGCACTGCAGTTCTAATTATAATTTATATTCAGCTTTATAAAAAGTACCAAGTAACATGCTGAAAGTAGCAATGATACCCCCCACTAGTAAAAATGTTTCTTATCCAAAAAAGACCTGCTGATTGACAACTATCTACTTGCTTCATGGGGAAAACATGATCAAAATAAAAAATGAACAGCAAACAAGAAACAAGCTCAAGATAAATTGCTTAAAGGGTTACTGCACAGGTTATGGACCACACATGATAGACCGGCATTCTGTTTAGTTTATGGGTAAAGCCTGCAAAGATGACGGCAATGCTCCAACAAAGGTAATGAGCGTCTGAAAATACTGTAATCCTGTCCTTTATTACCAATACTGTCATATGCATTTCAATACCCAAGGCTTATACGTTATCTAGTTATGTAAGTATTCTCTGCATGGCAACAACAAAAAGGCTTTCAATGTTGGTAACTCTTTAACAGTAAGCTTACTTGCATCTTACAATCTCAGACAAGCTTACCTGATGGTCATGAAATCATTGCTACTTAAACACAGAGCAACAGGCACTTTCTGAATAATAAGAAGCATAATCAACAGTATAAAAATATGACAGAAAACCAGAACATTCTGCAAAATCAAGCCAGACAGATGAAAAGCCACTGTAGTACTTGTGTCTGCCTTGGATGGGGGGGGGGTGCTCTTCACACTTACACTGCATAACTGCTCCTTGCCTTGCTTGGACACATCCAGAGTCACTACATGGGGGAGTGGGGTGCAACAAGTATGTCACAACCTGAAATGTCTCTGGCTGACTGCAATGGCCCTGACACATTTGTCATACCTCTCAACCTCAGAGCTAGAAATCTGGACAGTCAGGCCCAGAATTAAGGACAATATTTAAATATTGTTCTTATAAACTTTCTAATAGAATAGTAGGTCTTGCATTAGTATGAATTTTCTGAAGGGTATGAAATCTGAAACAGAAATGTCCGTCATTATTTTCTTACTTCAATCTTTAATGATTTGCCACTAATTTGCTAGAAAACCACAATTTTATGAAAAAATGGATCAAAAATGTGATGCAAAAATATAAAATAGCCACAAAATACAGCTGGGAACCTGTCAAAGAAGGGACACTTTTTAGTATTAGCACTGTTAGCTTGAGCAGCTGACAAAATAAAAGAATCTACATGCATTTCTGAAATAAAAGTAATCTATAACTCTGATTATTACAGTTATTTCTTAATTGTAAACCCTCCACGTTTTCTTCCAAAATTGCCATTTTGCGGTGGGATTATTAGGGGAAGAGCAATATTTTGAGCCAAAATCGGGGACAGTTGAGAGGTTTGGATATGCCTAATTCTTTAAAGCAATTTATTTGCACATATCTCTCAACCTGTTAATGCAGGAAATCTGGACAAGGCCAAATATAATGGGGGAACATATAAACAGTACTAAAAATTGTTGTATGCTTTAGTATGCATTTTTCTGAAGGATATGACATCTGAAACTCATTGTCTGTCATTATTTAGTGACTTAATTCCTAAATTATTTGCCAGAAAACCACACATTTTATGAGGAATAAACCAACAATAAGAAGCAAAAATCTATTCATTCTGTGAAAATCTGGACAGTTGAGAGGTATAGTTCATCCGGGGCTATCTTTGAGTTTGCTACCCTTCCCCCTCACAAACTCAGGGTTGAATGGAGCCTCCCCCCTGCAGCCATTCCAATGAACCATTACTTGGCTATTTCACCCCATTTACCATAAACACTAATATGCATACTGCTTTACTTCTACGATGATTTGGACTTCATTTGAAGGTTTTATTTTGCATTTTACAGCAGAAACACTAAGACATCTGTTAAACAAAGCAATGCAATCTCACAACGAAAATAGACTGAGCATTAAAACTTCTCTGCCCTTGAAACTCACATTCATTGAAACAGCATTGAAACCCACATTCAAAGAAAATACATTCTGCCAGTGGCAGATAAAGATTAACTTTGGGCTGTTTTCAAATCATAGGCCCCTTGCACACGAAACATACATGTGGTCTTTGATACACCTTTCTGATTGTATTAAATTATATTCCTTGTACAATATAGTACAGTTGTAGAGCGCGTTTTAAATTTGTTTTGAACATTTACCAGTAAACAATGAAACAAAATGCATGCACCGATAATGACAAAACTGCCCAGTTCAGAACATTTCTATCATAAAAGTTTACTCAAACTTCTACAGTCCACCAGTATCAGTAAATATGCACAATCTCTGAAGTAGTAAAAGTCATCTAAATAATTCCACATTAAAGAAATCTGTAACTAATGAAGAGGTTGCTGCTAGCAAACAACTTTATATAAAGGGTCTGTTGCCCTTGAGGAATAAATTGCCTGTTTCATTAAAAAAACGATAAGCTAGTAATATTGCAATAGGGAATGGATGGCAAACTGATAACAGGTTCATAGTTACTAGGTATCTTCACCAAAAGGGACTGCAGCATCCACCCTCTTTACAATACAGTACAGTATCAGCAATGCAACTACCTACTGCGGGAGTAGAGCCCACAGCCTTCTACATCAAAAGCAAGTACAAGGACCCAGCATAAGCATCACTAAACTTTTGTTCCCCTGCAGCTCTCAGCTTCTTATAAAATCTACTTGACTCTCAGCTGTATCTCTGAACTTTGCAGCATAAATTTGGAAAAAGTCAAAATTTAGGGGGGGGGGTAAAATACCAAAAAACAGGGACACATTTTAAACATTGCTTGTATAATGTTGGAAAGTTGCTAGAATAAAATGCTGTATTACCACCATACATTTCACTGCCACGTATTGAACCCAGGAGCCTGTGCAAAACAGTCAGAGCAACATACCACTATGCCAAATCAATCATCTGTTTTATGAAAGAGGAAGACTGAAACTTAAATGGCTGCCATTTATTGAATTCAGTTTTCACCATAGCTGTCAACATCTTAGCACTGACTCTAAACAGGTTTCATTTTTTTGCTTAATAAATTGTTGCAATATCCCATTCGTCAAATTATGCCAAATGAACATTTTGGGTAAATGTCCCCCTTCTTCAGTTGTAGTTCGGGGCCGGGGTTTCAATCATCAGCACATTAAGTTTTGTCCACTCATAAGGGAAGCATCCTAGTCAGGCAATGCTGAAGTTGGTTTAATATTTAATTATTTTTTTCACTACCACACAGTGTTCAAATTCAAATAAAGTGGCATCACAATTAAAGGCATTCGGCATCAATGCTTCAACTTCCTGTAACTCAACACAGGTTTCAGACAGTAGCGACAATAGCATTCATTCAGGCTTTGTGGTCTGGTCAAACATGCTATTCAACAGTATTCAACTATTCAACATTCTCTGTATATGTTTTTAATATCACCTCCCCTTTCATTCTTATTTAAGACTTGAAGCATCATAAATTTAAAATCTTGTTCGGGTCCTTCTGACTCCTGATATGCAGCAAAAAAAAAAAAAGGGTACAGAGCCGATTCCAGCAGACCAGCACAGCACCTACCTCAGTTAGTTGTATCTATTCTCACTGGTGACTCTGTCTACTTCCTCTCTCACCTCTCTCAATGTGGATTCAGTACAAGCCCTCCTTAGCCACCCAAGAGTCAGTCCAATGTCCAAGACAAAAAAAAAAAAAACAAAAGAAGCAAGCAGTAATTTAATTAGCACCACCAACGACCTCTTCATCAACACAAGTACTAGTAAGCAAGTGCTACTGATTGTTTCTTGTTCTCTTTTTTGAGAGGCCTATCCACTTTGTGTTAACGTGCTCATTGAATATGTAAGCTGCTAAACAAGCGTACACATTCAGCAGCACCTTTTCATGGCCAGAACACCTGCTAGCAGCCACAAACAGCTGCACAGATACTCAAGTGCACAATATCAACAAGTTCAACAACACATTGTATGTACACGCAACCCAAGTAAGTGAGCATGCATGGATGGCACAATACAAGACAAGGATGACTCGAATTACATAAATAAAAGTCAGGAGTATTGCATATATTGCAGGTAATTTCCAGAATAAAACCAGAACCTTTGGTGTTCAGACTCACCAGATCAGTTTAATAGTAAGTCAATCACACACTGTCCATCTGATCGAACGAAGTTGGGAAATGAATTAGGTTAGTTAGCCAGCCCTTAGCCTCAGGACAAGATGACATATTTGAGGTTTCCCTTTATGCAAAAATGCAGAGACGTTAATTCAGTGCTCACCAGCTGCTACTATTTGGTTCTTACTCTTTTCCCAGCACATAAAGCCCGGGAAGAGAACAAGAACCTATCAGCAGCCATTTAGCTCATGCACGTCATGTATGTGCCTGCAGACGTCGCAGTCCAAACCCCTTCCAATTCTATGCGGTTTGGAACCGCATAGACTGCTGGGCATCAGACTGATGCCTTAATTTGCTCTCCGGACTGCAGCGCTGGAGTAACTTGGATCTAAGAAAGACAAAAAAAAAAACCCCGGAATTTGAAAGTGCATATGCTCAGTCAGTCGGCGTAAAGTAGCCAGCTGATAAAAGGTGAGCGACTCAATGTAAACTGACAGTAAAAAAAAAAAGTAAAATTAAAAAGTTAAAGTACTTTTTTCTTTTTTCTTGAGGGGGCTGCAGTCCGGCAGACCGATGCCATGAGCCGCACCTGGAGGTATGTCTCAGGTCATTTACACCTACATGGATTATGATGATATCGTACTGATACCTGTGGTGCAGTATCTTGAGTACATGCATAATTTGGTGGATCCCGGCTCCAGATAGGCAATTAGCCATCATCCTCTCCTTGTTCAGCCTGGTTAGAGGAGCATCAATATGTCTTACAATGGAGTTCTTCTATGACTAGAGTCCTGGGAAGTGTGTTTGCTTGCCATATGGATTTTGTATTTTTGACTCCATTGATTGAGGTTGCATGTATGTTAGGTGATGCTTTTGTTGAGTGCTTTTGGGTTTGCTGAGGATAATTTCTGATGGGTGTTCTAGAAGGTCTTTTTTTTTTTGGAAGATTACACTTTTTTATGTGCCTCAGCGTATATTTGTCTATGTGTGTGTCATTTGCTATATGTGGGGAGTGCTATGTGTGTGGTTCTGACAACCTGATATATGCTTTTATGCATGAGTTTACACTCCAGTGACATTGTGTATGTACACCTCTCACATACTGCATCTATTATTTTAAGGATTAAGTGGTTGTCAGTAAACATGAAACAATTGGTACATTGTCTCAAGATACCCATATCCACAAGGCTGGCTGCAGAGAAATTAGGAAATTGCATATACATATTGGTGAGCTACAAGGGTGTGGTATATAGGAGTTAATAGAAGGTTATTAGGTGTTCTTTTTTGCGAGGGGTTTAGATGCAGACAGGCTATAAAATACTAAATTTAACAGTATAACCACTCAATGCACATCTAGCTACTCCAAGCTTGTCAGTGTGCAAGATATTTGCTCTATACTTACTGCTTTACCAGGTGTCACTTTATAGGCAGTTCTAAAGGGAAAATTTACTTCTCAATGTTTGCACCTGTACAGGACACTGGCATGGGGGGAGGTCTGAGCAAACATACTGAATTAATACCAGCACTGGGAATACTGAAAACTAACTACTTAGCCCTCTCACCAATAAAATGACTACATTTAGAGCCCTTTTCTGTGCTTCCCAACTTATAGAGACCAGGCAAATACCTACTGCCACTAGATGAATAATCCCAGTCCTCCTAATGTAAAAGCACAATAAAAGAGTGTTCAAAGTCCAAACAAACTTTAAACAGCTGATAAAAGTGTGATTATCCAGTAAAAGTACTTTACTTTGTGGAAATGAACCAAGAACAACTGAACTGTGCAGAATTTATAAAGGCACTAAAAACAAGTAAGCTGATTAGAAAGCCCTCTGGCCAATATAAGAACTACATACAGGAATCTTTACTGTGTTCCTGAACTATACAGACCAGGCTACCAACCACTGCCACTAGATGGAAAAAATTCAGTTCTCTTGATGTGAAAACACAGAAAAGAGTTTTCCAGACTATAAAAATACACTATTTTTTCCAACAGGTTGATAGATAATGAATTCAGAGCAAGTAAATCAGTAGAACAGACAATGAGAGGCAAAATCCACTTTTTTTTCAAAATAAGCACAAGGAATGTCAAACAAATAATTCAAGATATCAACAGCAGTATAGCAAGGGAGGAGCTTATAAACCTCAATTTACAGTAAGGGTAGGCAAGTTAAAATCACCCAGTTTAAAAAAACAAATCAAGGAATGGGAGGGTAGGTGGGAAAAATCATCAGCAGGGAGGGAGTCACCTACAGTGCTTGTAATTTTTGTAGGCCTTGAGCCTTATCAGAAAAGACAAGGCATGCTCTTTGCTGATGACATATTATTAACATTATCCAATACAAAAGAGACATTAGAAACATTAGTTATTTTAATTGACACATTTTACAGGACTTCGGGACTCCATTTCAATAAATCAAAATCAAAAGTTTAATTTTTAAATAAAAAAAGAATTGCAGACGAAGGGGAAATCACATTATAGGGAAACAAGAATCTACCTTAAAATACCTAGGAAATGAGTTATGCAAGGATAATAATGAACTAGTCTAACAAAACTACAATAATATCATCAATACAATTAAAATCTCAGTGGAAAAGTGGAACAAAATAATATTAACATTTGAAGATAGGCTACAGTTAATAAAAATGATTTTACTACCCAAGATTCTATATATAGCTTTGTCAATACAACTGTTAGCAAAAAGGAATATACACAAAGAAACAAACCCATGCCTAATAATATTTGTATAGCTTCCCAAAAGAAACAGAATAGCTTTAATACATCATATCAGACCACGAAAACAGGGGGGATTAAACTTTCCTGATATAGAAACATATATAAAAGTATCAATATCTAAAACAATTTCATATTGGATAAGTCCAAATTATTCTGCAAATTGGAAAGAATTATTAACTGTAATATCAATAAATGAATTTGATTTACAAAAAAAAAATTCAAATAACAAATAAAAACAATTTTCCATGGCACATATTATGTATTAGTATGCAATATAACATAACTAAGCCCACTAAAACTCATATGATTATAATTATTACATTGACTCAATTAGGAACATTATTAATACAAATATAGATTTAAAAATCTGGTTTGATCTTTTAACACCATTCATAGTTGCAAAGAGCTATCCACATAAAATATACAGAGAAATAATTAATTCCTGGGAACAGAAAGGATTTGTTTGTTGGTTTCAACGTATCAAAGAACTAAAAGTTCTGGATATGCAAACAATAGAAACAACATACAAAATTCCACAACAAGATTGACTAACTGTCCAAAGCATTCTGATGTATTTACAAGATTTATGCAGAATAATTAGTAATTCTTCATTTAAAGAAATACCTAAACTTACAAAATACCTATATGAAATCATATATAATGATTATGACATGGAAAATAGTATTTCAAAATTGTACAAGATATTGATAAATTATAAAACAACACCCAAATCCTCATATTGGAATTATACAACAAAATGACACTCATTACAGCTAACTGAAGAAATTAAATCAAATATTTTATCATCAATAAAACATACATCCTTTACACAATACTGGAAAGTTTTTAATTGGAAAAGCTTGCACAGAGCATTCTTAACTCCTGATAGAATTACTGAAATTAACTTTTCCACAAAGGGAATATGTTGGAGGTATGAGCAAATGCATAATGCAGATTGGAATCACATTTTTTTCGACTTTGTTAAAATTAAGTCATTTTGGAATGGTATTAAAAACTTTTTGCAAGCTTTATTAATTAATTGTTTAACTTATCTAAAGCTCTAGTATTATTAAATGTGTACAGAGATCCTCATTTGAATGAGTCAAATATGTATCTAGTTTGGACAACACTTGCAATCTCAAGGAGGTGTATAACAAGCAGATGGAATACAAACACGATACCAACTTTGGAAGACTTCTACAGTCTACTGAAGACCACAGCATTGTTGGAAATTAAAATTAAAGAATTAAGAATTCATCCTAAGCCATTTATTAACAATCCATGGAAAAAAAGTCTTATCTTATAACTGAACAGATACACTCTGATGACTGGATTGTTATATGTATAAATTAATTGTATATATTGAGCTCTGTTATACTCTCAAGCTGTTGTAAATAGTGTACATAGTTATTTAAGATGTTATATACAAATACTATGGAATTTATTCAACTGCATTTGAAAAATAAAAAAAAATTGAGAAAAAAAAAGAAAAGACAAAGCCACATATATACACTGTGCATTTAAGCATCACTCAATAAACAAATTAACCAATGAAAAAAGCTAGTGAAATGTGCAGTCTGGGTAATTTGTGTCTCTCTGCCACGTAGAACAAACACCAGGCCAAACAGATTACAGATTTCTCAAAACAGAAAACAAAATGGAACAGGTAGAACAGAAAGCAGCTCTATCGGTTTAATCAAGTTGCAGACAAAAAAAGACCACTTTCCTTGCTACTTTGTACAAAATCACCAGCAGAGTCACCAACAGTATTTGCAGTTTTTGCAGAACTTGAGTATTATTAGAAAAGACAAGGCCACAGAAAGAGTCTATGTATTTAAGTTTGGCAGCTGTAGCTCCTGAACACATGCTCATCTTTGACAGTGTGGCTTTTGTAGCTTCTGAAATTAGTTACTTCCTGATGTTTCATTTCTGCAGTCTGTGTCTTGGTGAAATCAAAGACTACCTTAAAATACACATATAAATTGTTGCGGAACTGTTTTTCTTGCACCTGTTGTTTATAGGAATCCAAATATCAATATTATGAGCCAATTACACACTACGAAATTTCAGTGAGTAATTACTTTCTGGAATGAAGTGTGGATAACCATTTGAAATGTCAGGACCCAATAGTATGAATTAAGCAACATGGAGACTGAATGGCCAAAAACCGGACTTACATATATGAGCATGAGATTGCCATTTCTTGGAATATTCACTTTTCTCCATGGTATGGCCATCTCAGAGTTGGCATATACATATTCCGGATGAGTGGACTTGTCCACCACATGGGGGGATGAACAGGGGCTTGTCACCTTGCAAAAAAAAAAAGTTTAAAGGAGAAGTGAGATTGTCAAAATTCACTGTTACTGTGTTTTCAGTCTTTTTTTTTTTTACTTGACGGCATTTGATATTTTGAGTGCTGACATTTCAATAGAGAGCCACATATTTGTGCGTGTGTGTGTGTGTGTTTGTGTGTGTGTGTGTGTGTGTGTGTGTGTGTGTGTGTGTGTGTGTGTGTGTGTGTGTGTGTGTGTGTGTGTGTGTGTGTGTGTGTGCATGTGTGTGCGTGTGATTTGGCCCCTATGCAGTAAACCAGCGGTTTCCACTAGTATTTCTAACTGATCTTGTTCATGTCCTCAGGACCTAATATGATATCTACCCTTATTCTGAGATGACCTTGAGACATCCCAATGTAGTGTGCATCTTGTGACTACAGCGGTTCTTCTGTTTTATGACCTACCCTATCTCTGCTCCTGCAACCAAAGTATAATGATATAAGCCCATTAAGGCTGAAAATGCCTGTCAGCACATGCTTCAGTATTTACTGTTAATGTTAATTATTTAGAATGTTCTGGTCTGCTGGCTTTCAATTTACCAGGTGCATAGCGAGTATACATAAACACATTACTGATGTTACTGCTGAAGAATTATTAATATATGTATTTATTTAGATACTGCTTCTGTGTGGTGGCTTATTTTTTAAAACAATCAGTCAGGCATTATAACAACTGGAGTAAGGATAGTCTATACTAATTGAAATTGTAATAGTGTGTGTGACTAATTACTTTAAAAAGGCAAGAAATAAAGAATTATTATTTTACTGGTCCATCTTCTCATGTGCCCATTTCTGAACTGCACTAACCAGCAAGATGGCCCAGGTGAGGGAGGCCAAGCATTAATTGTTTTTCATACAAGTAATTGGAAAAAACACTCTTCTTCCCCTTTCTTATCAGTAATAAATAACATGTCAGAAAAAAAAATACCCGGGATTCAATAAACTCTGTGTAGGCTTTGCATGAAGCCTACATGGAGTTTACATGTGTGCACAGTTATGTGCTGTGAGGAGCAGTGCTAATTACATATTCATACTGTGCACTGCGTTTAAACGTAAATAAGCACAGTTTCATGGCTGGCAATAGTGTTGCTGGTCAGGAAAATGTGTAAAGCAACACAAATAGCAAACCTATTTACCTCAGAGCACAGTAGGTTAGTGGGATTGTGTGGAATGCCACAATGATTACCAGGGCTTAACATATAGTAATATATATGATCCAAACACAGTAGGGGACAGTGTATACAGTGAAGAGTATTGTGAAATCTCATTCCAGGCATTCTGTACCGAAGTTGTGTAAATGATCTGTAAGGGTACATGGAATGCCATGTAAAATAAGCACTCAGGGGAACTGTGCTTATTGAATAGGGACACACAGATGAATTGTAGGAATGAACACAGGAAAAGAGGACAGGTGAAACAATGTAATGTACAGCAGATGAGAGCATGTCCATGGAAGACAGTTGTAGTAGATTCACCAACCACATATCGATATGGTACAGTATAGACTACACAGTGAAAATGTATATTATGTGACTGTCACACAAGGTGACACAACAATGGGGAAGATGTATGTGTGAGATAAGCATCCTTACAAGAGCAATGCAGATGACATCTATCAGGGATGTTTACTTAGTACTGAGATAGGATGCACATTGTGAAGCTGTACAAACTGATTTGCCTGAATCTGGTCTTCAGAAAGTGGGAGACAAGTAAAGGCCCTTAGAAAATAGTAAAAGAAGAATACACAATCATGGGCAATATCAGAATAATACTGCCAGTAATCCCATGTCTCTGACATAACATAATCCATGTGACTGAGTGTGATCAAAGATGGTTCTGTACAAACACACTTGTACAACTATTATGACATGTCCGCACTCTATGAGTGTAATCACGCACACTGTCCTGTCACTGTAACATCTGCTGAAGGTGTTAGGAGGGACACTGCTATACCTGTATGTGACATTATGATTAATACAGGCTAGATGACTGGTGTGCATAGCGTTTATATATGGCACAATCCACACTGTCACACATGTTACCCGTGCCATCAATTTTGTCAAACAGCTAGGTATGTAATGTGTGCATCACTGGAACTGGTATCACACATGCATCTGGTGTAAACCTTGATGGGGGTTCTGCATCATAAGACAGTAATGTCTATGCCACAAAAAGAATACCTAGGTATGGCCAATAAAATGTGTGACAACTCACTGTGACAAAGGTGGTACACTTCAGTTGCACATCACTGGAAGATGTGTAGGGAGGGACATAAAGAAGGGTGCGTTGTAATCAGTTATTGGTGTGATGAAGGCTGTGAACTATGGAGGTATTATGGCCTGTGATGTGGATGCCCTTCACATACTCAGTAGTTGCATTGCATACAAGGAGTGGTCAGCACAGTGGCTACATACTGGTGGACGATCCAAATGCAATCTACCCCAGGACATAGGTCACATACCTATTGGTCTGATTATAATGTGTGATGTCTACATTATACTTGGATTGTTGTTTTCCTGACATAACACAACCCCTCACCCAAGGGCGCCCGCAGGCAGGTGCAAGGGGGTCCACTTGCACCCCCCTGGAATCTGCTGATTAGTTAATCTTTTCATTTAAAATTACAAAAAAGTTTTTTGGGCATTCTTCTTTAAGAACACCCTTCAAGTCCAGGCGCATATGCTGACATCATCGCGCGGTGCACAGTTTGCGAGCGGGAACTGAAACAGATGGTTTCAGGTTTTCAAATGGGTTTACTTTACCTGCGACTCGGACTTAACAGACGGGACGCTTGTCAGAGTGAGTAAGGTGTGTGTGTGTGTGTGTGTGTGTGTGTGTGTGTGTGTGTGTGTGTGTGTGTGTGTGTGTGTGTGTTGTCAGAGTGAGTAAGGTGTGTGTGTGTGTGCTTATGATATGATCATGGTTCATTTCTACTGAATCTAACGTCTATGAATAATCACAAATCACTGAAATGGGCGTACAGAAAACACAAGTCATTGAAAACTCATTTTTGCAGTGTCACATTTATAGAACACTTCATTAGAGCAAATGAAACTTCTTAAAAAGCCCTTTGCCTATGTGGGGGGGGGGGGGTTGTTGCCGTTCTCTCTTTACTTAAATATACCAACTCTATGGTTGTGTAACCATTGATAAAAGAGAAAAAATACCCACAGTGAATCATGAAATGCAAACTGCACTGAAAGTGAATGTTTATAACCTTCTGCAATTTCCTAAGAATTGTGACTCAATGAAATGCAGTTTCAGAGAAATGAGTTTTTATTGGGTTGCAGGAGGCTTGCCTACCTTTTGTTTTTTTTTTTTTTGTTTGTTTTTTTTGTCTGTGTTTCATTTAGATGTATGTAGTAGCAGAATATATGGCATTTCCAATAGAAAACTTTCTTAAGAAATTATTAAAACAGACTACACTTATTGCTTTCGGGACTTACTTTTGTTTTTGTCTGGATAAAAGAGAATATTGTCCAGGTCGTTTATATCTATGGCGAGGAAACTGAGATTCTCTCTTCTTTCTGTGAATCTGAATTTTAAGCATAGATTATTAAAAAAGAATTCATTGGAAAAAAAATAAAAATGCCAATTATTACTATATTTTCATGTGTGACATTCAGTAAAAGAACTTATAATTTGTAAGTTCAGAATTTAGCATAAAGTACTTTTTCTTGTTAATAGTTTAACTTTCCCTCATACTTGTTCAGTTCCTCAGAAAATCTGTGGTTTCTGTATTTTTGTGTCCTTGCAAAGCCAGAAGTGCATTGATGCAGCGGTATCTTTATTGCCTGATTCTTGGCTGGGGTGTCTTACCTTCTGTGGGGAGTCTGTAGGCCCTCCCTGTTTTTGTTTCCTCCCCTCTTACAAAGACGTGTCTGTCTGGAGTGTTTCTCCCTGGGCCTCTGTTAAAAATTAGCTTTTGTTCCAAGTCACTTTCCTGGTTAACAAATGTTAAAAATGACACGTATTTAAATATCCAACTTCATATTCTTCAGAAAGTGCATGGTAACACAAAAGTTTTTATTCTAGCAATTTTCTAAGTGTATAAGATGAATATTTGAAATTTGTCCCTATTTCTGGGACTGTATTTCCCCATTATTGGCTTCATCCAGGTTTTGTGCTAAGGTTGAGAGCTATGGTAAGAACTGAATATGTTTGGGGGCTATATCCCCCCATTACTGGCTTTGTCCGGCTGTTTTTTGCCAAGAGGTTGAGAGCTATGGTGAGGACTGAATTCACTGAATGTTTGGGGGCTGTATTCACACATTATTGGCTTTGTTCAGGTGTTTTGTGATAAGAGGTTGACAGCTGTGCTATGGTGAGAACTGAATTCACTAAATGGTAGCCATTTAAGTTTCCGTCTTCCTCTTTCACAAAACAGCTGATTTGGCATAGTGGTATGTTGCTCTGACTGTTTCGTATAGGGTCCCCTGGGTTCAAGACGTGGCAGTGAAATGTATGGTGGTAACACAGCATTTTATTCTAGCAACTTTCCAACATTATACAAGCAATGTTTAAAATGTGTCCCTGGCTTTTGGCCTTTTCTCTCCCCCCAATAAATTTTGGCTTTTTCCAGATTTCTTGTGCTGCAAAGTTCAGAGATACAGCTGAGTGTCTAGTAGATTTTACAAGGAGCTGAGAGCTGCAGGGGAACACAAGTTTAGTGCTGCTTATGCTTGGTCTGCTTGCATTGTTAATAGCACAACAGGTAGTGTACTTGCTTTTGATGCTGAAGGCTGTGGGTTCTACTCCCACAGTAGGTAGATGCATTGCTGATACTGTTCTGTGTTGTAAACGGAGTGGATGCTGCAGTCCTTTTTGGCAAAGATACCTAGTAACCATGAACCTGTTATCAGTTTGCTATCCATTCCCTATTGCGGTATTACTAGCTTATCATTTTTTAATGCATGCAACATAGGCAATTTATTCTTCAAGGGCAACAGGCACTTTATTGTAGATGAAACAATGACATATAAAGTTGTTTGCTAGCAGCAACCTTTTTATTAGTTACAGATTTCTTTAATGTGGATTTTACTACTTCAGAGATTGTGCATATTTACTGATACTGGTGGACTATAGAAGGTTGAGTAGACTTTTTATGATGGAAATGTTCTGAATTGGGCAGTTTTGTCATTGATGTATGCATTTTGTTTCATTGTTTGCTGGAAAAATGTTCAAAACCATAAACTTAAAATGCCCTCTAACACCTGTGCTGTATTGCACAAGGAATATAATGTAATACAGTCAGGAAGGTGTATCAAAGAGCATGGGTATGTTTTATGTTCAAGGGGCCTATGATTTTGAAAACAGCCCAGAGTTAATCTTTATCTGCCACTGGCAAAATGTATTTTCTTTGAATGTGGGTTTCAATGCTGTTTCAATGCATGTGAGTTTCAAGGGCAGAGAAGTTTTAAATGCTAAGTCTATTTTCATTGTGAGACTGCATTGCTTTGTTTAACAGATATCTATTAGGGTTTGTGCTGTAAAATGCAAAATAAAGCTTTCAAATGAAATCTAAATCATTGCAGAAGTAAAGCAGTATGCACATTACAGTGTTTATGGTAAATGGGGCAAAATAACCAAGGAATGGGACATTGGAATGGCTGCAGGGGGAGGCTCCATTCGACCATGATTTTGTGAGGGGGGGGGAGGGTAGCAAACTCAGACAGCCCCGGTTGAACCATACCTCTCAGTTCACCATATTTTGCAGAATGAATAGATATTTGCTTCTTATTTTTGGTTTGTTCCTCATAAAATTTGTGGTTTTCTAGCAAATCATTTAGGAATGAAGTCTCTAAATGACAGACATTGAGTTTCAGACGTCATAACCTTCAGAAAAATGCATGCTAATGCAAGACCTGTTATTCTATCAACTGTCTTAAGTTTATAAAGAGCAATTTTCAGTAGTGTTTGTATGTTCCCCAAATATATTTGGCCTTGTTCAGATTTTCTGCATTAAGAGGTTGAGAGGTATGTGCAAATCGCTTTGTAGAATTCGGAATATCCAAACCTCTCTATGTCCTCAATTTTGGCTCAAAATGTTGCTCTCCCCTAATAATCCCTCCTCAAAATGGCAATTTTGGAAGAAAACGTGGAGGGTTTACAATTATATATAACTGTAATGATCAGAGTTATTACTTTTATTTCAGAAATGCATGTAGATACTCTTATTTTGTTAGCTGCTCAAGTTAACAGTGTTAATATTAAAAAGGTGTCCCTTTTTTGACAGGTTCCCAGCTGTATTGTGTGGCAACTTTATATTTTTGCATCACATTTTTGGTCTGTTTTTCATAAAATTGTGGTTTTCTGGCAAATTAGTGGCAAGTCATTAAAGATTGAAGTTAGAAAATAATGGCAGACATTTAAGTTTCAGATTTCATACCCTTTAGAAAATTTGTACTAATGCAAGATCTACTACTGTTCTATTATCTAAGTTAATAAGAGCAATATTTAAGAATTGTCCTTATTTTTGGGCCTGTGTCCCACTTCTAGTTCTATATATGGCTTTGTCCAGATTTCTTGCTCTGAAGTTGAAAGGTATGAGTGTCAGAGCCATCACTGTCAGCCAGAGACATTTCAAATTGTGACATACTTGCTGCACCCCACTCCCCATTGTAGTGACTCTGGATGTGTCCAAGGAAGGCAAGGAGCAGTTATGCAGTGTAAGTGTGCAGAGTATCCCCCCATCCAAGGTAGACCACAAGTATGACCATGGCTTTTCATCTGTCCTTGATTTTGCAGAATGTTCTGGTTTTCTGTCATATTTTTATACTGTTGATTTATGCTTCTTATTATAAAGGAAATGCATGCTGTCACAGTGCCCTGTTGCTCTGTTTAAGTAGCAATGATTTAATGACCATCAGGTAAGCTTGTCTGAGATTGTAAGATGCAAGTAAGCTTTAATAAGCATAATGTTAAAGAATTACCAGCATTGAAAGCCTTTCCATTGTTGCCATGCCAAGAATATTTACATAACTAGATAATGTATAAGCCTTGGGTATTGAAATGCATATGACAGTATTTGTAATAAAAGGACAGGATTACAGTATTTTCAGAAGCTCATTACATTTGTTGGAGACTTGCAGTCATCTTTTGTTGGAGACTTGCAGTCATCTTTGCAGGCTTACCCGTAAACTAAACAGAATGCCAATCTATCATGTGCGGTCCATAACTTGTGCAGGAATCCTTTACGCAATTTATCTTAAGCTTGTTTCTTGCTTGCTGTTCATTTTTTACTTTGATCATGTCTTCCCCATGAACCAAGTAAATAGTTGTGTCAGGCAGTAGGTCTTTTTTGGATAAGAAACAAATATTGTCTGTATAAGAAGGAGGTAGCATACCCCTCAGCTGTCCAGGTTTTTGCAGAATGTCCAGATTTTTTGCCCCATATTCTTCCTGAAAAGGATTGAAGTTGCTAAATAATGACAATGACAAGACATTTGAGTTTTAGATCTCATATCCTATAGAAAAATGCATACTAACATCATCATCATCTTCTTTCGGTCGCCACAGCAGATCATCTGTTTCCATTTCTTCCTGTCCTCTGCATCTTGTTCTGTCACACCAACCACCTGCATGTTCTCTCTCACCACATCCATAAACCTTATCTTAAGTCTCCCTCTTTTCCTGTTACCTGGTAGCTTCATCCTTATCATCCTTTTCCCAATATACTCAGCATCCCACCTCAGCACATGTCCAAACCAACATAATCTTGCCTCTTTGGCTTTGTCTCCAAACCTTCCAGCCTGGGCTGACCATCTAATATACTTATTCCTAATCCTGTCTACCCTTGTCACACCCAGTGCAAATCTTAACATCTTTAACTCTGCCACATCCAGCCCAAACTCCTGCCTTTTTGTCAGTGCCACTGTCTCCAACCCATATAACATAGCTGGTTTCACTACCCTCTTGTAGACCTTCCTTTTCACTCTTACTGGTACTCGTCTGTCAGAAATCACTCCTGACACTCTTTTCCACCCACTCCATCCTGCCTGTACTCTCTTCTTCACCTCTCTTCCACACTCAACGTTATTCTGAACTATAGATCCAAAGTATTTAAACTCATCCACCTTTGTCACCTCTACTCCTTGCATCCTCACCATTCCTCTAAACTCCCTCTCATTCACACACATATATTCTGTCTTAGTCCTGCTGACCTTCATTCCTCTTCTCTCTAGAGCATATCTCCCTCTCTCCAGGGTCTCCTCTACCTGTTCCCTACTCTCACTACAGATCACAATGTCCTCTGCAAACATCATAGTCCACGGTGACTCCTGTCTGATCTCATCTGTCAACCTGTCCATCACCATTGCAAATAAGAAAGGGCTCAGAGCTGATCCTTGATGTAACCCCACCTCCACCTTAAACGCATCTGTCACTCCCACTGCAGACCTCACTGCTGTCACACTACCCTCGTGCATATCCTGTACCACTCTTACATACTTCTCTGACACTCATGACTTCCTCATACAATACCACAACTCCTATCTAGGCACCCTGTCATATGCTTTCTCTAAGTCTACAAAAACACGATGCAACTCCTTCTGACCTTCTCTGTACTTCTCCATCAACACTCTCAGAGCAAACATTGCATCTGTAGTGCTTTTTCCCAGCATGAAACCATACTGCTGATCACTAATCATGTCCCTTCTTAGCCTAGCTTCCACTACTCTTTCCCATAACTTCATGCTGTGACTGATCAATTTAATCCCTCTGTAGTTACTACAGATCTGCAGATTACCCTTACTCTTAAAAATCGGTACCAAAACACTTTCTCCATTCCTCAGGCATCCTCTCACTTTCCAATATTTCATTAAACAATCTAGTTAAAAACTCCACTGCCATTTCACATAAACACCTCCATGCATCCACAGGTATATCATCTGGACCAACAGCCTTTCCATTCTTCATCCTCTACATAGCTATCCTTACTTCCTCCTTGCTAATCCATTGTACTTCATGATTCACTATCCCCACATCATCCAACCTTCTCTCCCTCTCATTCTCTTCATTCATCAACCCCTCAAAGTACTCTTTCCATCTCCTCAACACACCCTCCTCACTTGTGAGTATGTTTCCCTCATTATCCTTTATCACCTTTACCTGCTGCACATCTTTCCTAGCTCGGTTCCTCTGTCTAGCCAAAGGTCCTTTTCTCCCTCCTTAGTGTCCAACCTTTCATACAACTCTTCATACGCCTTATCCTTAGCCTTCGCCACATCTCTCTTTGCCATGCACCTCATCTCCTTATACTCCTGTCTACTTTCTTCATCTGTCTGACAATCCGACTTCTTCTTTGCAAACCTGTTTCTCTGTATACTCTCCTGTACTTCCTCATTCCACCACCATGTCTCCTTATCGTTCTTCCTCTGTCCAGATGTCATATCAAGCACCTTTCTAGCCATCTCCCTTACTAGCTCTGCTGTAGTTACCCAGCTATTTGGTAACTCTTCACTGCCACCCAGTGCCTGTCTTAACTCATCCCTGAACTCCACCTCACAATTACCCTTTTTCAATTTCCACCATTTGATCCTTGGTGCTGCCCTCACACTCCTCCTCTTCTTCCTCGTCATCCTACAAACCACCATCCTATGCTGCCTAACTACACTTTCCCCGGTCACCACTTTACAGTCTCCAATCTCCTTCAAACTGGCCCTCCTACATAAGATATAATCCACCTGTGTGCATCTTCCTCCACTCTTGTGTGTCACCCTATGCTCCTCCCTCTTGTTAAAATACGTATTCACCACAGCTATGTCCATCCTTTCCGCAAAATCCACTACCATCTGATCTTCTGCATTCCTTTGTTTAACACCATACCTACCCATCACTTTGTCATCCACTCCTCTGTTCCCTTCACCAAAATGCCCATTGAAATCTGCTCCAATCACCATTCTCTCACCCTTGGGTACAGTCATCACCACTTCATCTAACTCGCTCCAAAATTTTTCTTTCTCATCCATCGCACACCCAACTTGTGGAGCATATGCACTAACAACATTCATCATTACACTATCAATTTCCAGCTTCATAAACATCACTCTATCTGACACTCTTTTCAAGTCCAAAGCACTCTTAGCATACTGTTCCTTCAGGATAACTCCTACGCCATTTCTTCTCCCATCCACACCATGATAAAACAAGTTGAACCCACCTCCGATACATCTAGCCTTACTCCCCTTCCATCTGGTCTCTTGCACACACAATATACCAACCTTCCTTCTGTCCATCATATAAAATGCATACTAACATAAATCCTGTTATTCTAGCAATGTTCTAAGTTCATGAGAGCAATATTTATAATCTGTCCCTATTTATGTTGGGCTTTGTCCAGATTTCTTGCAGAGGTTGAGGTGTGTGACAGAAAGTGAAATGCCCTATTTAGAGTTAGCAGGTGGAATTTATTTTCAAGTGTATTTTCAAGGAATTGTGATCTTCAAGGGAAGAGAAGTTTACTGCTGCTCATGCTAAGTCTGCTTAAAATGTGCAACTGTTTTGTTTAGCAAATGGTATCATTATTGTGGTATTGAATTTTAAAGCAGTGTTAGTAGTACAGCAGGTAGCTTTCTTGCATCTTGATGCAGAGGGCTATAGGTTCTACTCCCACAGCATGTAGATTTGTATTTTAAGGGGGTGGAATGCTGCAGTCCTGGCTATGCCCTCCTTTGGATGAGATGCCTAATAACTATGAACTTGTTTTTCAGCTTACCACCCATTCTGTATTGCAAATATACCAGCTTACCATTTTTACTGTAACATAGGCAATGTATTCTTCAAGGGCAGCAGGCACTGAATTTGTTGACGAAATGCTGAAATATAAAGTTGTTTTCTAGCAACAACCTCTTCATTAGTTTCAGATCTCTATAATGTGGAATTATTCAGATGACTTTTACTTCTGCAGAGATTGTGCATACTGACTGACATTGATGTATTGTAATGACAAAAGTTTAAGTGGCCTTTTATGGTTGAAATGTTTTGAATTGGGCAGTTTCATTATTGGCTCATATGTTTTGTTTCATTGCTTGCTGGAAAAACATTCAAAACTATAAATTTAAAACAATCTAACAAGTGGTGCTGTATTATAGAAGGGATGTAATTAAATTATTTTATATTATAATCAGTACAATCTGTACATATTATAATCATGCATAATCATATGTATAAATATGTACACTTCTTATGCATGGCTACTCTTGCTTATCACAGTAACAGGAAGGATACTGTAATGGCTGTGTCAAGAAAAAAGGTCTAAAGCTTTTAGTTGAGCATATAATGAAGTTGTTCACATCGGTGATAATGCAGACCCAGTTTCATATAACTAAGGGTCAACCACACAAAATCAGAAAACACCCAGAATTTCCCTTGCCCACTCAGTAAAACTAATCTTGAAAAAATAATTAATAATGTGCATAGTAGGGCTATTGGAATTATTTATAAAAAGATGAAGTGATTTGCAACTATGTCAATGTTGGGATTATGAAGAAATGCTTGATTAAGTATTAATTAAAAGACATACATCATTTAGTGAATGCACACAGTTTAAGTTAAATATGGCTATAACGTGTCGACGTCGTGCATTCAGAGCACAGAATGCCAGCTTTTATTTAAACAACAACTTGTGTTACTGAGAGTTAATCTTGGAAGGCAAAGAACACTAGTGTTATAAACTAATCTGTTTAAATCTGTATAATCTGAACAGGCTCATGGGACTCAGTTTAGTGTCCTACATGAAAAATACTGCGGTAATGAACACTATTCCCCAGTAGTTGTTTATAAGTCACTTACAAATAAATAAATAAAACAAGGGAAGTATTTTGAGGTAAAACAAATATCTTGTCTTTATGGTAGGTAAAAAGTAAAACTCTGTTAGTACCCAAGTAAATAAAAATGATTATTAGCAATGAATGAGAAATTATTCCAGTATAGAGAACTGAACAGCCAAGCCTTCTTGATCAGAATTCAAAAGGGCTGCCAGCTGAAAGTTCCCTTGAGTTAGTTGCAATGTACATGGGGTATGTAAAAAAACTTATCATGGATTCCTAATTAAATCTAGATACCTGTAATCATTGTAGAAGTAAAGCATAAGACAGTATGCACACTGAGTATTTTGAACAGTGTTTATGGCAACTGGAGAGAAATAGCCAAGTAATGGGACCCTGTAATGGCTGTGTGAGGGTGGGGCTCCGTGGGTGGAGGGGGTGGGGCTCTATGGGTAGAGGGGGTGGTGCTCCATGAGTGGAGGGGGTGGAGCTCTGTGGGCGGGACTCTGGGTTTGCACCCCCTGCAAAAAATCCTGCGGGCTCCCTTGCCCTCACCCCATGTTTTTGTTTCATTGCAGGTGTTGTCATGGCTGTGGAAGCAATCTTTGGCTTGTATGTGTGGATACCATCTGATTATACTAATATCACATTTGGAGCCAATGATAGCCCATGACCTGTAGTCCTTTAGACAGTTGTATGGAGAAAGGATGTGTATGTAATTTGTGACATCTGTGACTTAAATAATGGACAGAAAAAGGTCTAACAGACAGCCCTGATGTACGGACCTGATCACCTGAGATATAGGTCACTTCACACACTTCAACATAGTTAGATGCTACATATGTGATACAGTGATCTCCCCTGATATAGGTGTTTCTGGCCACATCTGACAGTGTTGAGTGAATACCTCACTGCAGATTTGTGTCAAATGCTTTAGGCTTGTCAAGTTCCACAAAATGATAGTGTTGTCATCATGCATACCCTCGATGACCTCTTTGAGGACATCTATCAGATGTAACAGACATGATGTAGCATTAACAACTCACACAAGTCTGTTGCACACAGCCGGGATATTACTAATGTCCATTTATTAAAGGTCCATGATGACATGTTGGTCTACCTCTCAGATGAGGAAAGTCAGGATGTGTCTATACATACATGCATCAGGTGCTGTCCCCCCCCCCTCAACTCAGATGGATGCATGTTGATGTTCAACCTTCTACAGGAATATAGTCTGTGTGAATGGTGTGTTGAAGTGTGTATTCAACCATGTCAGGAAGGTGTATGTGCTGAGTCACATGATAGGTGATCTGTGATGTTGTCATAGCCCATTGATTCTGTGTGATAGGCCTGGATGTAGGTAAGATAGTACATACTGCCTATCCTGATCTGGCCTAGAGTTTGGACACAATCCCCATGCAAGTATCATTGAGAAACTCTCCCATCTAGGGATAAACACTTACTTCACTAGATGGGCAACCAACTGGGTCACCAACAGAATGCATGCTATGAAAGCTGGGGAATCAACCCACACCAGTAGAGCTGTCACCATTGGCATACTCCAGGGATCTGTGCTTGGCTCTTTATTGTTTGGACTCTTATTTCTTGACAGTATATGGCCTTTGGATTACCACGTTTGCTGATTCTTTCAAACTGGGTGCACTCATTGAGTCCACCAATAATGATAACATACTACAGGAGGGGCTAACACAGACAAATAATTGGTGACAAAGCCACATGGTCTACAAATAAATGCAAAAATGTGTCTTTCTTTGTCCTTCTGCAAAGTGGAATTTCCTGATAATTACAACATTGACAACAGTCCCACTATGCTGAAACCCAGTAATGCAAGACCCGGGAACACACATAGATAGCAATCTGAACTTCGACCACCAAGTACCCACACTCATATTGAAAGCCTGTGTTGTGCACATCATAAGTCATGCCATCATAGTCAGATCTGAGGATTACAGTACAGCACTGTACTCAAACATCATCAGAACACTAATAGATTATAATGCTCTATTTTGCATGTACCTCACCAGACACATGCTTCAGCTGGAGAGACCACAGGGGTTTACTCACCAAGACAACACAAAGCTTACAAACCATGCCATAATGTATGTGGATAAACTGAAAACCATGTCACTGTAATTTGTACTATATAGAATGAAGTGACTACTGCCTGACCTCCATGCCAGTCTCTGACACCGCCCGGGTGGGAATAGTGCACATCCACAAATCAGGTATAGCTGATGACATCAGCAGTGTCTGGTGAGGAGACTATATTAATAACTGTGTCCCACATGCTGGTGTAATAGTCTCTCTGTAATGTCAAGCAAGTACACAAACACACACACACACCTCCTCCAGTTGACTGCTGTGAGAACAGAACCCCTACCTATCTAAGTATACAGACTACAGATCTCATTACTTTGCATGAGCTCCATGGCACAAGTCTGACTTTTACAAGGCTGCAGGACAACCTATAATGGATGACATCAGCAGTGGATGTAGGAGAGAATATAAACTATATTCTTATATATAGAATATAAACTAAACAAGGACATACATTTTGAGCCTCAACAGCTGGGTCAGTCCACCCAAGGATTCTACTTGTATGTTTTATGAGAGTGAAGCTATTACATTAGCAGTATTTCTTAGAAGTTCTCAGTGTGCTAATAAAACTGACTGTCGTAGCCTTGTGTCACCCCCCCCCAGCTAGTGCAATAATACTAACTGTCCAATAGACAGTATACATTTAATTCAGATCCCTGTGACTAAAGTAACCATCAAGCAGCCCTCTCAGTGCTTTCTGCCTTAGTTTGTATCACTTGGAGGCCCACCTCTTTATTTGCATCTCTATACATTCCCCTTCATTGCTAATGTATCTCCCTACTCTAATCTGTGCACAAACTGGTTACTAATCAGCAAGTCAATGTGAAGACACACTCCCAACCTTAATAAACTTTGCTGTCTCTTCTCTCTTTCACTTTACAGGTAGTTTGAGTTATTACTTACCCCCTCTGAGGCCTTCACTGATAGATTTCCACTGATTGCCTCTCTGGTTTCTTTGCATTCCACCTGGTTTACACCCCTTGTGCTATCTCGTCCCCCACTACTAAGTCTATATTAGAATCCTGCTGAGCAAGGAGCCATCTTTAAATTTCTAGTCTCCCACCAGGACACAAGTGCTCTTCAGCAATTGCATTCTGCTTGCTGGTAAGTCATTAGACCTCAGGAATTTGTTTAAAGTGTTCAGATTTGTAAAGTAATACTTACTTTTTACTCTTGTGTTGGTGAGCTCTGTCCCGCTCCGTTCGCCCTCGCTAATGCTCATGGTCTCTCCACTCTGCCCTACCCCCTATGCCCTCCCACCCCCACTACCTCTACATTTATAGAAACCAACAAAACAGCTCAGGGTAAGGAAAGCTGCAAAATCAGCAGAACTGTAAAACAAACAAAATGCACCAGTCTTGCACTAACAAACTTGTATTTATTTATAGAATAAGATAAAAAATAAAAATCATAAGCGCTTTCATGATAATTCCTATTACTTCATCAGACCGTTTGATCATTTTTATCTTATTCTGTAAATAAATACAAGTTTGTTAGTACAAGACTGGTGCATTTTGTTTGTTTTACACCTCTACATTTATAGTAATAACAGCCACACCCATAGCGCACCCTTACATCATCTCCACCAATCACAGCTCCTCTAGTCAGATAACATTATACCACACCAACTTGCTCCACACAAAATATTCCCAGTCACTCTCATTCCCACTATGCATTTTTTTACATCACCCACACTACTTACCCATCCACATATAGTGCAACCCTATAATTCCTATTCAGACCCCCACCTAGAACCAACTTAAACTTTATAACCATGACTATCACACAACTAAGTCTAGTCTGTCTTCTCATAATTCTTTATAACACCACAAGTTATCACTCTAGCAATATCCCTAAACTTAGTAGCACAACACTACATTATGCACTCTCATATACAGACACCACACATTATAATAATATTTGCCCACAATTGTTCAAGAACTACATAACAGACCAATTCAGAACTAAACACATATGCTCTAATTCCTTCTCCAAAAAAAACAATACTTTCTCACACTCCTCACCAAACTCCAACATCTGTATCACCATTTTAACACCAGGCTCACCATAAGTGGGGGTATCCACCCCAACCCAGGCCCAAATCCAGCCTGTCCAACACAAATTTCAGAACATAACACCCCCACTATCTTCATCCCCGGGCAAATCAACAACAGCAGCAAACCCAACTATCTTTTAATGATAAATATTAATATTAGAAGTATCAAAAATAAAATACCTGAACTCCAGGCCACAATAGCATGCTACTCCCCAGACATAGTTGCTTTAACAGAAACCTGGGTAAATAAAAGCATAGCTAACTCAGAAGTTCTCCCTACTGGCTACAATATCATTAGACAAGACAGACCACTTTGTAAAGGGGGTGGAACTGCCTTACTGTACGAGTCCAACTTAACTGTACATCAATTACCAAACTCCTACCCCTCCCCCAATACCAACTTCAGCTTCACCCTAAAAAGGCCAGCACCACAATTGTGATCTATATTCCACCTGGTAATAAACCTCCTAGTCTTGAAGACTTCTTATCCTGGTGTTCTTCCACATACTCATAACCCTTATTTTGGGGGATTTCAACCTAGATTGGTTCACCTGTATATCAGAACCACCAAGTAATCTAATAAATCTCCATGGCTACCAGCAGCTAGTCCAAATTCCAACTAGATGTGATAAAAAATCTAAAAGGGAATCCATTCTTGACTGGGTCCTAACTAACAACCCCACATTGTACCCCCATGCAGGCAGTCTCCCAGACACGCTTAGTGACCACAACATAATATATTTCATACGTAGTAGAACAAGCATATGCAAATCCACTAACTATATATCCACTAGAAACACAAAAAAATCTCTCCTGAGGTCCTCAACACTTTACTCTGTAACTGTGACTGGACCCCCTAAAAACCCTCCCGCTTGACCAGGCTGTAGCATATTTCAACAAAACATTTCTACAACACCAAGACACTGTCGCTCCATTGTGCAAAATCAAGGTTAGAACTTCTACAAACCCCTGGCTCAGTAAAGAAACCAAACAAATCCTCAAGTCCAGAAACACTGCCTAGCTTTACTATAAAAAAAAACAAAGAAACACAAAACCTAACTAAGTACCAAGAACTGTGCAACCATGCATAAAAATGCATTAGGCTGGACAAAAAATCCTACTACACAACATTACAAACTAAATACCAACACAACCCCCCAAAATTTTGGAAAAATGTAAACCAGCTACTAAAATCCACCCAAAGGCTACCCCCAAACCAACCACCCCTGACACTAAAGTTCAATTGAAACACAATTCAACTCCCACTTTGTGAACTCAATTCTATCCTTAGTATCACAGGACAGTTCCTTCCTCACTATCCCCCCCCCAACACAAATAACACTAATACAAGCTTTACCCTCAAAACAGTTTCCACCACTTCAATCAAAAGCATGCTCTCCAAACTAAAAACCTCATCAACAGCAGCCGACCTACTCCCCAGCTATTTCTTGAAACTCAAAGCAGATACTATTGCTATCCCAATCTCCACTCTCATAAACAGATGAATTGTTGAAAGGTATGTGCCCAAACTCTGGAAAATATCTTATGTTACACCCATACATAAAGGCGGGACCACCACTAAACTTAATAACTATAGACCCATTGCTTTACTCTCCCCCTGGCCAAAATCCTAGAAAAATGCATCCATACCCAGATGCTAAAATATCTCCTAGACAGCAACATCCTGTTACCTACTCAGCTTGGTTTCAGACATGCCCATAATACCACTACAGCCCTCCTATGCTTCACAGACACAGTAAACCATCTGAAAAATGAAGGCTTGCAGGTGTCAACTCTTTTTTTGGATATATCCAAAGCATTTGACACAGTCTCACACTAAATCCTGCTAAACAAACTAAACCAATATCACATATAAAATTCCACTCTTACCTTGTTCCAAAGCTACTTAACTGACAGGTACCAAGCTGTGAAATGGGAAAATTCTCTCTCTCCTCACCTGCCCCTAACTATAGTAGTCCCACAGGGTTCTATCTTAGGACCACTACCATTCACAATCTTCACAAATGACCTCCATACCTCCACAGAGCATGCATCTATCATTCAGTATGCAGATGACACTACCTTAATCTGTGCTGCACAAAACATTCCCACCCTCCTGCAAACAACTCAACTAGCATTCTCTGACATTGAAAACTACCTTACCAAAGCCCAACTTATCCTCAATCCAAAGAAAACTCAGCTTATGATTATAACCAGTTCTAACAAAAACACTGATAACAGTCAATTCACTATCTAATCCACAAATGCTACTCCAATTGCTCCAGTGGCACAGGCTAAGCTACTGGGAATAACCATAGACTCCCACCTAAAATTTGATAGTCATCTCAACTTAACTATTAAAAAAGTACATGCCAAACTGGGATCACTCTACCGTATCAAACCATTTCTTACCAACAACCCAAGATCAGCCATTGCTCGCTCCCAACTTCTAACCACCCTACTCTATGCATCTCCCATACTGACTAATCTCAACAAAACTGAACTAAGCAAAATGGAAGCCTGCTATAACAGAACTGCCCGCTTTGCTGCAAATTGCACATATAGATGTCATCACTATACTGCTTTGAGACAGCTCCACTGGCTTGAACCGCCCAACCTCCTAACCTACAATCAGCTCTGCCTCTGTCATTCGATCTATTACCTCCCCAATAAGTGTCCTGCCCTCAAAAACCTGGTACAACATCACTCAGCCAAAAGGTCTCTTAGGTCATCAAGCAAACTACTACTAGAAGTCACCAACAGCTACAATAGCTTTGGAGATACACTATATAGTAGTTCAGTGGCTAAAAAATGGAACTCTGTCCCCACTAGCATTCAAAACACATCATCCAAAGCCTCCTTTAAAGACCTCATCAGGCAACATCTCAAGCGAAGTTGGCAGTGCCATGATTGCTCCCCTGGCTAGTGAAAGAGGATAACGTACACATACTAAGCCTAGAGCACTTGATAATAGTTTTCAGTCTTACTCACAAACACTGGCTAATCTACAATGTATGTACTCTACCTGTGTACTATGTATGTATTCTACCTATGTTCCAAATTTCAGCTGTACACCACAAATCTATTAATTATCTTTATTTTTAAATTAATATTTTTTGTTTGTTGTCTCCACTGTAACTGTTGATGTGTTGCATACCACTGCAAAAAAGTGTCTTTTTGTAATTTGTGTGTATACTGATCATGTCTAAATAAATAAATGTATCTGTATTTTTTCTATGTGGAGCTTTTCTCCCCGGGCCTCTGCTGAAAAAGGGCCTTTTTGGCTCAGTCAGACACCCCCGGTTAACAAATGTAAAATAATAAAGTGATAAATATGTTGGGAGGCCTGCATAGGTTCATAGGTTTATAGAAGGTTAATAGGCTAATGGCCCTATGGCCTTTACAAGCCTAGCCATGTAAAAACCTGAGTACCCCTATTGACCATAGTTAGATGGTCATTGTTAGCAAGGTGATTTTGTGATTAGCACCAAATGCCCCTGTCCATGATGGATATAGGTACTACACCTGGAGTGAATGTACGATCATCCATCCAGTTGTCAAAGTTGTGTTTGAATAGATCATTGACGAGCTTTGCTTCACATGCAATTGTAGCCTATTCCATAGGATCAGCAATCACTAGGAGATATATCTGTCTCTCCAGCATGTTCTGTTTATGTCACAGGCTAGGTTGAGATCCCTGGAGCAAGTTATTCTTGTCCCATTTGATTTGTGGATGTCCAGCATTTCCATAGGGCAGGTCTAAGATGTCTCTGTAGGCCAGGCACAGTAAGCCTCTCAGCAGCCTGTATCATACTGATTACAGTGACACGGCTTTCAATCTTTCCATGTATGTCATGTTTTGTAGGCCCTGGATTATCTTGATCAGAAACCTCTGTGGTCTATTCAGTTGTTGCAGGTCTGGTGAGGTACATATTGGGAAGAACTGTACTCAATTAGTGGTCTGATAAGGGTAGAGTACAGAAGAGCTATGACCTCCCTAGTCTTGGAAGTAATGCCTTATTTATGAGGTGTGCAATGTAGAATGCTTTTCTTACCACTATGGACACATAGTGATCAAAGTTTAGATTGCTATCAACCTGTGTTTCCAAGTCTCACACCATTGAGATTGAGCTTAGAGGGGTGCTATGTATATCATAATTAGCAAGGGCTACTTATTTGCTAAAGTGTACAATGTGGCATTTGTTGTGTTAGGTTTCAGTCCATGAGTTTGGCACCAATCATTTGCCTGTGTCAGGCCTTTCTTTACAAATATAAGCGGGACTTTATACGATTGCACGCAGTTTACAGTCATCTGCAAACTTATTAAGCCACATACTATCTACCTTCATCTGAACTTCAGAGAAATAGTTTCCACACATTAGAGGTCAGCACAGATCCTTGTGGTACTCCACTGGTAACTGGTCTACTGGTGAAAGTGGACTCCTCAACTTTGACAGTGTGAGTTCTGTTGGTGAGCCAGTTGGCTACCCATCTAGTATTGTATGGCTTAATCCCCAGATGAGAGAGTTTTTCTATAATGCCTGAACAGGGAATTATGTCAAAAGCCTTGGTTAAATCAAGATATGTGGTATGCACTTTTTTCCCTCATCCAGGGCTTTGGTGACATTCTCAAAAATGTCCACTAGGTTTAATAAGCAAGCTCTACACTTGACAAACCCAAATGTGGTCAGGTCAAGAGTTTTGAAGGCGGCCTATGTCAGTGTGGATAAGTTTTATGATGATTCTTTCCATAACCTTTCAGATAAGGCTGGTTAGGCTTATGGGTCGATACTTCCCAGGGTCAGTTGATGGATATGTAGGCATGTTCAACTGTGAAGATTGTTCAAGTTCTGCATGTTATTAGATTGATGTCCATTGCATTTCACACAATATTTGTCATTACTTTATATAAAGTACTGAGATACCAGGGTTGCAGTGCATGGGAGGAGGCAACACATGGCTGCATTGTAAATATGTGGCATATTGTTAGATAGAGCCTTCAGTTTGTTATATTTCCACATGTAGTTTCATGGCATAAAGATGAAATGGAGAGTAAACAGCATTAATACATGCTAATAGTGACTTTGCATAGCACAATAGTGAGCAGCGGGTTTGCACGATGGTTGGCAAAGTGTTTCTGCATGCAAGATACACACTTCCTTTACTTTCCTTGTTTGCACATAGTTAAGCAGTGCAAAAACGCAAGCCACATTGCTAAAATTCTGAGAGTTAGTGTTGAGTCTATAAAACACACCAGCTGCTTAGCTGACTCTATGGCAGCAGGTGTAAATGCATTGATACATTTCTTTTTGAGGCCAGATTATACTGGGTTTGAATTCAGCTGTATCTAATACTTTTAAATAAACAGCGATAATGCAATGACATCTGTTCTTTATAGTACATGTGTTGCTGTGTTTTGGCATAGTGAAGCGGGTTTAAGTGGCATTGTAAAGAGGTAACTGCAGCATTGTAGGGCTGCTCACTGTTGCTTGGCATTGTTGTGCAATGCCAAACTCCACACAAACACAGAAGCCAAAAAATGAAGGGATCCATTGCTTTTTCCGGTACTTATGTGTGCTGTGCATGGCCATATTATAGGTGTTAAAATGGGGTAGATAGGAAAGTGGTGAAATAGGGAAAAAGCAGGAGGAAGAACAAAGGGAAAGAAATACAGGAATGTGCAGGAGGGAGGTAGGAAAGAACCATAGCTATCCATTTTGTCAAAAGTGAAAATGAAAACTATGTGCAGAATATTACCTGAATCTGGACTGTCACCTCCAGAAAGATGGGTAACAACAATGTAATCATGTTGTATAGCCAACTGGACCAAATCAAGTGTGTCAAGAAGATGTGTGTGAAATGGAGAGCTATGTGTGGAATGATTTTTTTTTGTGGAACAGATGGACATTTTTTTTAATTCAGTAAGGGGAATGCTGGGTAAGGGACATAGGTATTTCTGGGTGAGGTAAGTTGGGTAGGTAAGGAAGCAAATGCAAACAAACAAGACAAACAAGACAAGAGAAAGGTACAATGAGGGACACAAACGGATGGGGGACACCATGATAGATGTGAGGGAGGGGACAACACAGGCTCTTGCTTGTCAAACATCGAGACAGTGAGAATTTAGTCCTCACCCACTGGACTGTCATCACTGTCCCCTTACTCTTCTGGTGGCTGGAGTGCTTGATGTCTCCTCCTACTACATACCATAAAGGACACCAACCTCTCCATCCAGCGTAGGTGTGCACCAATGGTGCAGTGCACAACCCTACACACCACCCTTGACATCTCTTGGCAGATGAAGAAATCCCCACCTCCATCACTGCACCTAGAGCGTACCACAGCACCAGCTTCCAGGGCAGTACTACCTAAGGGCATAGGTAGTTCAGGGACAGCAGAAGCAGTGCTGCCAGATTGGGTCCCAGATGTGCTGGGCAATGGTGCTGGAACTGGTGGAGTGTGGGCAGGCTGATCCACTGGGGTTCGCCTACCTAAATGTGCTGTGTGACATTTAGTGATCTGGTACAGATGGATGACATGGAGAAATTTTGATGACACAATAGAAAATAAAAAAAAAGAGAGAAAGGGTTGAGGTGAGAGAAAAAAAAAGTTAAAATTAGTACCATCATATGTGACACATACTGCATTAAAACAATTATACAACTACTTTATCTGAAGCATTACATTTAAGTATACATCCTAACAACTATACATTATAACTACAGATTGTTGAAAGTAATCATTGAAATGTGCATATACTGCACCTATGCTTGGTTCAATTGCAGAGATTACAGTTAACAGCAGGGCATTTGTGCCACTTGTATAGAGTTTAAATTAATGTAATATTATTAAAGAAATGCAGTATTATATAATTGTTACTCGTGGTATTTAAAGCCATAGCCTCTGACTGCAGTCTTATACTTGACTCCTAAAGTTGGTTTGTGCTACAGACTAATGCATGCATACTTGCTTTTACAGTTAGGATGTGCATGCTTAACTTTCTACAACTATAAAAACTCTATACAGTAATACTTCTCTTGTGCTGCTTGCATACCACTTGCTTCCTTCAGTCTCTCCATTTGATCAGCATGAACCCATCTATTGAACTCTCTGTTGGCATCAGTTGCGGAAAGAATAGAAACGTACAGAAGAGCATTATGCATACCAGTTTTGCCTATATTTAGCTTTCTATGTGTTATAAGTACTCTCTATTATCATACTTACACAACTGTGGGAGGTCACCAGTTTGAAATTCATTCAACCACTGTTTGATGGTATCCCTTTTGCACCTCTGTAGGTCATTAATATGATGCCTACACTGTTCTCCTGTGCATGGGATGCCAGTAGCTCTGGATACAGACTGAGCCAAACTACTCCAGGCCTCAGACTTGTACTGGGAGTCAGAATAGTCCCCCTGCAAAAGCCTTTGGCTATGGCACTTTACCAAGAGTTCGATAAATATCCTGGACTCCTGGACACTCCATCTCTGTGCCCTAAACTGGGCAGCTTCCCCTCTAACTCCAGACATGTCTAACAACCAAAGTAGAACAATGGCAACTAATGCTTTCCCACCAGTTCTTGTTATCACATTTACTGGTAGTGCGCAAACCCAAGCAATGATGCCAATAGTGTTTGCATGATGTTAAACATAGAGCAGCAGTGCCAAGAAGGAAAAAAATTAAATTGGAAGGTTAATCTGATACTTGACCTTAGTTTGAGGGGTGTGTGCTGTTGTAGCTTGGAAATATATATTGAAATTTGGTAGGTACTTCTTAGTTGAGTTAAGTTTGCAGACATGCACTGGGGGCATAAATGTCATGACCTGATACATTTGGTTTTGGCTTTATGCACTGGTAAAATTGATTTTTAAAGTGTAGGATTCAAATCTATGCATAAGGGACAAAATATTTTCTTCTACAGCAGTGACTTTCCATCTTTGCTGCAGAATAAGTGCTGCTCAGACAAAGTTAGGAAACAGGTGACAATTTGAGGTCTTACACATGTATGTGTGTGATCTGACAAGATTCTTGTATATAGATCCAGTTGTGTATGTGTCTTATTTAATTGTGAAGGCCATCCAAGTCCAGATAGTAAAATCATATTTACAGAAATATATTAGAGAGTATACCCTTGGTCATACATATGAAAACACAATAAGGGTGTCTTATCCCTCATACATATAATTCATATCAGCTCTGCTATCTAAAGAGTTATAAGTGAGGGTAAATATAATGGGAAATTGAACAACAGTAAAAATATGTGGAATATTCAGTATTAGCCAGGACTATGTGTATGGCAGCCCTACACTTACACCGGTTGCCACAAGAATGTTGAAATAACACTTGCATGTTTTTTCTGTTCACTGCTATAAAGTACACTGTCACAACAGTAAAAATAGGTTGCACACCCTGTACTTGAACCCAGAACCATCTGTATTCCAGCCATACAATTACAGCTGCTGCCACAGGACTAGTTACATGACAATTCCATAATTTCCTAGTCATTCCTAAGTTCTCTGTGTTAACCGCCTTGCAACACCACTTAGTATGTTTGCAAGGTTCCCAACAGAATTAATTGAATGCATCCATTTTCAAGGATTGACTGTCTGTTTCCTGCCTGCAGGTGTTGAATGGCTGCAGGTGTTGGGGAAACTTGCTAACTAGTATGCAACTCAAAAATTACAATATATCCTTTTTGACCTTCACACTTTTACAGACGCCATTTCTGCAGGTGTTCTGTCTACTTCCTGTGTGGGCCACTAGTCCAGGTTTGCACACTGCTAAGTGTCACACAAAAGAGATAAGCAAAATGAAACCTGACATTCATTTTCTCTGTTTCTTTTATTTGCAAAAAACTGTGTAACATGCAAACACTGGTCAAAAAAAATGAAAAAGAAAAAAAAATATGAGGGAAAAGTAGTTGAAATGAAGAAAAGCAATCTATGTAATAAGCACTCCAAAATGATTGTTAGTACACTGAAATATTTCTAGATAGGTCTGGATTTGAACTCTCACTCCAATGAACCTTCAGAATACAGTAAGGCTGCCTTATGACTCTTTGCCCCACAAACAGCTTTCCAGCAGGGAGCTGAAATCATTCTGCATACAACCAACTGCAACATCATCCACAGTACTAAGAAACCACATAACAGTCATTTGTACATGTATTAATTTTTGATGTAGTACACTGAGCAACCACACAACCATTTATGACTATTGCATGCAAAAATGCAACTCTGTCTTACCCTTCTGTGTTTGTTGCTCATTCTTGTCATATCTGGCCAGTAATCTGAAAGATGCAGTCTATAAGGCATTCTATATCATTGTCCTTAAAATGTGTGAGGATATTAAATGACAATAATATACGTTTGTCAACAAATGAAGGGGAGGTTGGATGGTTGGATATTAATAAACAAAGCATGTGAATTGTGTGCTGCTTACTTACATTTCTAACCTTGATAAAATTACTTCTATTCACGTTGTAAGTCTAATCTGACACATCCACTGGAGGTAGGGCAGTCTGCATTGCTGTTGTGTTTTCCTTGTCCCTACCAGTAATCATTCATTGTTGCAATCCGTTAGCAACAAACGCTGAGCAGTGCCAGCACTATGTTTACATTTGATACACAGAGCCAAGTATTGGGGATTCAGCAATTCTAATGAGTTCACACCTTATTTATATCATCACCACACTCACAGCCCTGAATCTACACCATAAAAGGCAACTGTGTAGCTAGGGAACCTGAAGGTTAGGAGACTTGTTTATGTGGCGAACACAGATGAGGCTATTATTTTGGGATATATCTGCACAGAAAGCAACTGAACTTGAGAAGGTATGCCTGCATTTGTCAGCTATATACTACAGATGCTGACATGTTATTAAGAAAAATCTGTTTAGCAAATGCTACTGTTATCTGTATGGATTACTTAGAAGTGTACTGATGGCATGTGCATGTTTGTCAGGGTATTTCACACGTATGTATGGTTGGCAATAGCCTAAAATGGAATGTTCTGTGTTAAATCTGTACATGTTTCAGGGACAGTTCATTTGATAGCACTTTTAGCATTTCACTGTTGGTTTGTTAACAAAATGTGTTATTTGCCTGTTCTTTTGTGGGTGGGAGAGCAAAGCTGCATTTCTGTTTCAGCAGAAACAAGGATATGTTGCTATTGTTACTCTCCCTTGTTTTGCATCCAGCCTTGCTTTATGTGTGAATTTAATATGTTACAACCACACAATTCCTGTTGTTCATATTTCATATATCTAGACTGTTTTATGTTTCTTCAGTGGTTATTAGTGAAATGCTACCTTTTCTCTTTTATCTGGGAACAAGATTTCTTTAGTTGTGTGATACTTACATGTATTGTTCTTCTGTTGCATTTTGCGACACTTAGGATTATGGCACCCAGGTGTCTCAATCCCCATAAACTACCCTTCACTGACCCTGAAAATCAGGTCATTTTGCAAGCTTTTAGGTGACATGGTGCCTTTCTGCTTGAGAGGGGACGTGGATGTATGTCAGGCAGAATGCAAATTTGGCAGCAGATAGTTGCAGATATGAATGCACTAGGCATCCACAGCAGGACAAATGATCAGGTGTGCCATAGAGCCACTGACATGATCTCATCTGCATGGAGGAGAACAGCTGCAGTGGCCCATGTTACAGAGCCATCACTAACAGCAAATGCAGAGTTCCTGTTCATTGTCAGGGATCCAGACAGCTCTCTGGAAGGTGCAGAGCAACATGTCCTTGACAATGTTGTTACTGCTTCATGGACAGCGGTATGTCCTGGGAGGAGCTTCCAGGTAGGCTTATGTATCTCACTTGTTAAATTCTCTTGTGTGGTAAAACATTTACACCAATGCTTTAGTTCTGTTTAACAGAAAATTGGTTTGGAGTGGGGGGATTGTAGCTTGTTACAGTAAACAACACATTCTGATTGATTACACATGGGCTTAGTTTGGACTTGTCATCCAAGTTCTTGTTGAAAGTATAGTTAATGGACATATAAAGGTAAAAACATTTTATCCCCCTGTATTACTGTTAATTGTAATGATGTTGTTCTTACCTTATTCTTAACTTCTTCCAGGGCCATCCAGCATAGACAGCCTACAATCATTGGCACATGGTAAGCCAAACATTTTTATGTCAGTACTGATGATCCATTCAAATATATATTTAGTTTGTGATGTTGGTGTCAGGACTGTTGTGTGTATTGCTGTACTGTCTGTAATAGTGTCACCACTGTTAGTTTGTTAGCATATATTGGACTATAGTAGTGTAGGTATTATTTTTTTCCTGTGTTTATTGCTTACTGTTACAGGTGATCCTGACAGTGGAAGTGTGCGACTTCTACCACTTGATGTCAGAGTATCAGCAGATTCTGATAATGATGGTGGCCAAATAGAGGCACAGTTGGGGGGGTGTAGAGGTTTAATCTGACACTGAGATTAACATTCAGCTATCCTCTGTAATTCCACTGGACACATTCTAGTGAACCCTCAGATATTGGACAGGAAAAGGGTAAAACACTCGATCAGGGAAGTGTGGTTACTGTAGCTTCAGTGCCTGTTCATAGGTTCATAGGTTTATACTAGGCTATCTGCCCTAAGGCATTTATAAGCCTAGCCCAGAGTTTTGTGGCTTACGCCACCCCTTATGTTAAAAAATACTGTGCCCATTAGTTTGTTGTGCCTCTGTCCAGCAGTGACACAGAGATGATTCCCGGGGTAAACCTACGATCTCCCATCCACCGGTCAAGATTTCTCTTGAACATAGCCAGCGAGGTGCTCTGCCTCACATGGACCGGGATTTTATTCCACAACATAGGGAGTCTCTGGGTGACAAATCTATCCCTCCAGCATGTCCTATTTATATCCGTGCTAAGGTTTAAGTCACTTGCTCTAGTGGATCTGGTAGATTTGGATTTTTTGAGGTGGAGCATGTCCATTAATTCCGGGTTGGACATGGCCTTGTATGTCAGGCACAGGTCACCTCTGAGCAGACGGTATGCGACTGAATAGAGCTGGAGTTTCTTCAGTCTGGCAGCATATGACAGATTTTGGAGTCCCTTTATCCTTTTGGTGAGGAACTTTTGGGGTCTCTCCAATTGCTGCAGGTGTCGGGTGAGATACATCCCAAATGGGGCATTGTACTCGATCATTGGTCTGATAAGTGAGGAGTACAGGGGAACGATGACCTCACTTGATCTGGATGTGAATCCCTTCATGATCAGGTGGGCAATGTAGAAGGTTTTTCTAACCACTTTAGCAATGTGAGTGTCAAAAGAAAGGCCACTGTCAACCTGGATCCCCAGGTCCCTGATAACCTCTTCTGTGCTTAGTGGATTGCCACCTACATGGTAGCTTGGGGTTACTTTGTTTTTCCCGAAGGGAAGTAAGGTTGACTCTTACTGTAGCTAAAGTGTGGGCAAGGTGCCATACAGGAGGGTTGTTATGGGTGCTTGGAGAAGGCCTGCTGTCCACCTAATCCAGGTATTTCTTCCCGTGCCACTCAACTTATATTTAGGGCTATCATGGAAGCAAAGGCACATTCCCATAGGCCCTCCAGAGAAATGCTTAGGGTTGTATATGTGGCATAGGCTGACATGTATGACTGGGTCCATCGTGTTGCTGATTCAATGGATCAGATGAATGACACATTGAAATGGGTGGTGTCTGTGATGGAACATCTGGCAGGAGGGGAACGGCATCCTTGTGGGTGTAGGTCAGGTACATCATTTGCTGTTAGTAGATGTGCCTGTGCCCAATCACACTCCCATAGTGGCAATACTTCCACTGCTCCATCAATGGTTAAGCTGTCCACATCCAGATGTTGCAGGCTGTGGGGTCATGGTTCTGAGTGTCCTCATGAGGGGACATTATCCAGCAGACATCAGTCACATTTAGGCAGCAGCAGTGCATCTGACCATGGTAGTGATATGCCAGTGCAACTCCTGGCAGAAGCAATTCTCGTGGTTGGATATGTCATTGATGAACTACCATCTCTACTATGCACAACTCACACCTTTCTGATATGCCAAGATGTAGAGCTAGCACAGAGCTTAGCTGTGTTCATGAGATACTCACACACCACTTTCACATGGAGGACCCAAACAGACAAGCACATAACAGTTATATGCTTCAGCCGTGAAGCTTAAAGTTAATTTTGTCTCACTGTCCATTTATTACTTTATCCACATTTCTGCCCGCTTCTCTTTTTTATTCAGCTACACTAACTGACCTTTTATGTCAGCCTAGGTTTTCTGCCTCCTCACAACACCCCCACAACACCCTGTGCACGTAATGACACCTGATGATGTGAACTGTGCCATATCCCTGTTTTCTATCTCTTGGATTCAGGGATACATAACATTTGTGTCTGATGCTCAGGGTGCATAGCTGACTTAGTGCTTAGTATATCTGCATTTGTGATGTTGAAATGGTAATTGTACCTTTGACTTATATTGGTCTTAGAAAGTTAGATAGTTGAGAGCAGCAAACATTTTTTTTGCATCAGTATTGTTAATGACCTTGTGAGGGTTGTGAAGTCTGAAACTGAAATGCATCTCATTACTTTCTAACTTCTCTCTTTAATGATTTTCCAGTACAAACGTATCGTGCTAAACTGAAGATATTTGGTGATCATCAGTACTTTTGAGAGGTATGATGCCTGAGGCCTACTACTTGATAATGGACACAAACAAAGTCACATAAGTCTCTGCTGTTACATGGTAAAATCCTTTCTGTACAAATCACTAACCTTTTTCTTGCTTACACTACCTAGTAACCACATGCAAGGATATGCAATTCATTCATATTATTACATAATACACTCCAGGTTCAACACTTACCTTGTATATCCAGCAGTTGCAACAGTTTTAGTTCAGGGCTGACTCTGTCTGATGCTAGGAGTACACAGCCATTACATGAGTAGGTAAAGGTTGTGAGCATTGCCTGGCATCAGTGTTAGTATATGCATGTGCATAGGAGGAAAGTTTTAGCCCCCTAGGTGGTATGTGAGTGTGCTATGTGTTGCCTCTTAGCCAGTGCGAGGGCATATTGAGTATGCCTACATCTGCCTACACCCACAGAAGCTGATGGACCCCCCCCCCCTCTCACTCCTTATCTGCATGTGGCTGTGGTGACTTGTCATTGGTGGTGGGATTGGTGATCCTTCCCCTTGCTGACCGTGCTGAAGCTGTTTACTCAGGATGACTTCGTGTAGCATGGCACATACAGTGAATATTTCAATACATATACATGGATTGTACTGCAGGGCTCCCCCAGCTATATCTAGGCACAGGAACCCTGACTTCAGCAGCTCAAACTCACACTCTGTGATATTTCTAGTTGAGCATGTGCCTCATCATGGCATTCTTTAAAGGGTGTGTGTGTGTGTGTGTGTGTGTGTGTGTGTGTGTGTGTGTGTGTGTGTGTGTGTGTGTGTGTGTGTGTGCGTGTATACATTTCTGATCGGTGTCATCAGCCACAGTTTCAGTGCATAACCTACATTCCCCAGTAAATGACCCTGTGGGATATCCCTACTAGTGAACATATGATACAGTTGGGAGATGTTCCAGATATGGGAGTTGTGGTAACTGCCTGGATTCATGAAAATAATAAGTCCACAGTAGTAGAAACGCTTGATTTATTATACAAGATAAAAGCTTTTGGGAAACACCCTTCCGCAGTTATCATTACAATTCATTTAAAAATATAGTCCATTTTATACCCTTCATTGCATAGTAGCACATGACACAGCCAACCAATAAAATAAGAAATTCAATTAACAATCATTATTCAGATAAAACATTATATTGCTTACAATAAAAAAAAAATATGCAAACATTTTAAAAAGACACACTTCCATGTCACTTATATTGCATTTGCTTCTCCATTAAATATGGCTTTATAGTTATCATATTATTTAAACCGGGAAACTTACCAGCATCTAGTCTAGTAATCTACCCATACTCAGCAATTTCAAGTTTATTATTTATATCCTCTCCTCTTATGTTCCTTTGGATAACTTCCAGTACCTTAAATTTAAAGGCATGTGTGTTACCATATTCATTTACATGTCTAGCCAGGGCATTTGTTGTTACATTCCTCCTTATATCTAACTTGTGCTCTATTATTCGATCTTTCACTTGTCTTGAGCACTTCCCTACATAGAAACATGTGCATCTCACACATGTGCCTAGGTAAACAACTAAAGATGTATTACATGTTGCTTGGTATCTTTTACTAAACTTATATTTAGTTACTGGATGTTCAAACAAAAACAAGTTACAAATACTATTGCAACAACTACAATTATAACAGGGTACAGTACCATGTCTATCACTAAGAGTTGTTGCAATGTTTGCATTAAAATCTTTATAACATAGTTGCCTTCTTAAATTCATACTGTTCCTATAAGTAAAATATGGCTTGTCTCCTAAAATATTGAATAATTCTGGCATAGAAGTTAATATTCACCAGTTTCTTTTAATAAAGTTCTCTGTATCCACAGTCATTCTATTAAATGTTGTCATATAACGTAATTTAGAGTTTATATTTGTAGAATACCTTACAGGTGTACTTTCTGTCACTATATCACTAAAATAAGGAGGAGCAACTAACATTCTATTATTGAAAATTTCCAACATTATTCCAGATACCATTTCCTTTTTATACCCTCCATTCATAAAATCATTCATCAGCTGTCTCATTTGTTCTGCACATTTATCATTATCTGTATTCAATCTACTTATTCTTAAAAATTGTGCCTTTACTATCCCACAAAAAACGTGCCTAGCATGCATGCTACTAGCATGTGTATATTTGTTTACTTGAATTTCCTTGTTGTACGCACATGTTTTTATTATTCCAGAATAATTTTTCAATTGTACATCAAGATAGGATAATTTTTCTCTAGAGCAATTCATTGTAAACTTTAAAAAGGATGTGGTAGTATTTATATACTCAACAAACCTTTTCAAGGTCTCTTCATTACCTTTCCAAATTAAAAAAACAATCATCTACAAAATGCTGATAAAACAAAATGCTGTCTCTATATTCATTTTTATCACTGTACACAAATTCATTTTCCCATTCGTTTAATGTAATATTGACATATGTGTTGGCCATGGGCGTACCCATGGCCACACCAGATATCTGCAAATAAGGCAGACAATCAAAAAGGAATACATTTTTAGTTAATACTATCTTTATCATACTGCATATATTCTCTATTGCTCTTCCAGTCATATCTGTGTTTTTACATAAAAATTCACGTATTGAATTAATACCATATTCATTTGGAATTGCAGTAAATAGGGAGCTTATATCATGTAACCATTAAAATATCATTTATTACATTCTTACTCTTTTATATAACTCTTGCAAAGTGGCAAATATTTACTTAAAATACCCTGTATATACATAGACAGTGGCTCTGTTACCCACCCCCTTCCTGATACTATAGGTCTCATAGGCAGTTGGGATATGGACTTTTGTAATTTTGGAATGCCATATATTACTGGTGTTCGTGTGCAAGGTACTGTAAGATAATTAAACAGATCTAAAGTAATGTCTCCTTGCAACTGTGCATCATAAACATGTTAACCTCAGCTATCAAGTTTTTAACATCCATAAAATTTACTTTCCTAAATGTATTAACATCAGACAAAAATCCTAGCATTAACTCAATATAATAATGTCTATTAAACAAAATGGAAGCAAAGGCACATTCCCATAGGCCCTCCAGAGAAATGCTTAGGGTTGTATATGTGGCATAGGCTGACATGTATGACTGGGTCCATCGTGTTGCTGATTCAATGGATCAGATGAATGACATTATGATGACTTTATTAGCTTGTTTCAGCACAACTTCATTATTTGCATGCGATTCTCGGTAAGTGCTTTATACTCTTTATATGTTAAATTATACATTTTCTTCTTTTTTACAATTCCTCTGTATAATTGGTTCATTTCATACTCACATACATTTAAGAAGGCGTTTATCACCAGACAATTAATGGGTATGAACGTATTAGACTTTTTAAATTTATTCACGCTATCATTTACTGAATCTTTAAAAATCAATTTTAAACTTACACTCCTACAAAACATTATTAAATTCATTAGTGCTTCTACTATATTACCTACAGCTGTAGGAACAAATTGCAGAACTTTTTTTAACAATTCAATACAGGATTTTGTTAACTTACAGTCAGATAAGTTGATTATAGTGTCCTGTTGCTTTCCTCGTAAGCTCAACATCGTCCCTGTTTGTTCACTGGAACCGGACTGCTGTTCTTCCTCTACTTTCCATTGGAATTCTGTTCTTTCCTCTGTTGCGATCTCCCTCTCAAATGCGAATGCCCCCATACCTCTATTTTCTCTGGAAGATGGACTGTGACTGATTTTAATACATTCAAAAAAAATCACCATTCTGGACACAACTTATGCTCTCCGCAGGTGCTGATGATGACGCTACTGTTGACGTATGTGTCTGGCTTTATTGACAATGATTGGATAAGCTGTTCTGTGTTACATCTGGTTCTGGCCTATGGGTGGTTGGAGGAGTGGCCAGCACTACTGGCGTTCCTTGAATAGTTCCCATCTCATCATTGGTTGGAATATGATTTCCACCTTCTTGATTGGTAGAAAGTTTAATTTCTTCATCGAACGTGTCTAAATCGTAAATAGCACCCTTTTTAGAGCACTTAATACCAGTGTTAATACTCTTTCTATCTTCTTTGGGCCAGGGGAAAATATGCCCAAGATTATAATCATTAATGTCCCTTAGCAATTTACGCTGTTTTACAGCTTCCAGTCTCTTATTAAGTGCAGTCATTCTCTCAAGCATACGCTGGTAATTAAGAAATGAATTGTTGAACACTAATGAACCCACTATCTCATTTTCAATGCTAATAATTTCTTCAGTGAGCCCTTGTTCTATTTTTACAAAAAAAGTCATTCATTAGGGTCATACAGTCCGTGCTGAGTTTCAAATTTAATTGTTGCCATTTTTTCAATAATTCTGGATACATATTTGCATATGCTGACATTTTTAAGATGCATATCCCCCTCGGCACTATATTTAGCTCCAAATAAACTAGAAAGCTCAGCCGCTGCCATTGGAGCTTCTTGTATGCCTGAGTTTTCTTTACCAGATTAAATATTAAATGGTCTACATTACCATTCATCTGGAGAGCGGCTCCCAGGTTTATTTCATTTACTGCTCCAACTTTTGCCAGCAAAAAATTACCAGATACCACAGAACAGCTTATCCAATCATTATCAATCAAGCCAGAGGCATATGTCAGCAGTAGCATCATCAGCAGCACCTGCAGAGAACATAAGTTGTGTGCAGAATGGTGATGTTTTTTTAAATGTATTGAAATCAGTCACAGTCCATTTTCCACAGAAAATAGAGGTATGGGGGCATTCACATTCGAGAGGGAGACCGCAACAGAGGAAAGAACAGAATTCCAAAGGAAAGTAGAGGAAGAACAGCAGTTCGGTTCCATTGATCAAACAAGGATGATGTTGAGCTTACAAAGTAAGCAACAGGACACTATAATCAACTTATCTGACTGTAAGTTAACAAAATCCTGTATTGAATTGTTAAAAAAAGGTCTGCAATTTGTTCCACAGCTGTAGATAATATAGTAGAAGCACTAATGGATTTAAGAATGTTTTGTAGGAGTGTAAGTTTAAAACTGATTTTTAAAGATTCAGTAACTGATAATGTGAATAAATTTAAAAAGTCTAGCACGTTCATACCCATTGATTGTCCAGTGATAAATGCCTTCTTAAATGTATGTGAGTATGAGTTGAAACAATTATACAGTAGAGGAACTGTAAAAAAGAAGAAAATGTATAATTTAACATATAAAGAGTATACAGCACTTAGAGAATTGCATACAAATAATGAAGTTTTGCTGAAACAAGTCGATAAGGGAGGTACAATAGTCTTGTTTAATAGACATCATTATATTGAGTTAATGTTAGGATTTTTGTCTGATGTTAGTACATTTAGGAAAGAAAATTTTATGGATGTTAAAAACTTGATAGCTGAGGTTAACATGTTTATTTAAGATGCACAGTTGCAAGGAGACACTACTTTAGATGTTTTTAATTCTCTTACAGTACCTTGTCCATAAACACCAGTAATATATGGCATTCCAAAATTACAAAAGTCCATATCTCAACTGCCTATGAAACCTATAGTATCAGGAAGGGGGTCGGTAGCAGAGCCACTGTCTATGTATATACAGGGTATTTTAAGTAAATACTTGCCACTTTGAAGAGCTATATAAAAGATACAGGTGACTTTCTATCTAAATTATATCAATGGTATAAAAGTGAGAATGTAATAAATGATATTTTAATGGTTACACGATATAAGCTCTCTATTTACTGTAATTCCGAATGAATATGGTATTAATTCAATACGTGAAAGAATATATGCAGTATGATAAAGATAGTCTTTTTCTTTTGGCTTTTCCTGGTTGGGGGTCACCACAGCAGATAACCCGTCCTCTCATGATTGGCAGTAGAGTTTTATAGTGTTGAGTTGCCAGCCCGACACCCAACCTTTCACAAAAGGCACATACAAACACACACGCACTCATACCTAGGGCAAATTTTAATGCCCAATACATCTAAGTATGTCTTTGGATAGTCACCCTTATTTGCAGATATCTGGTGTGGCCATGGGTGCGCCCATGGCCAACACATATGCCAATATTACATTAAACAAATGGGAGAATGAATTTGTGTACAGTGATAAAAATGAATATAGAGACAGTGTCTTGTTTTATCAGTGTTTTGTAGATGATTGTTTTTGAATTTGGAAAGGTAATGAGGAGACCTTAAAAAAGTTTGATGAGTATATAAATACTACCATGTCCTTTTTAAAGTTTACAATGAATTGCTCTAAAGAAAAATTATCCTATCTTGATGTACAATTGAAAAATGATTCTGGAATAATAAAAAAGTGTGTATAACAAGGAAATTCAAGTAAACAAATATACACGTGCTAGTAGCATGCATGCTAGGCACGTTTTTTTGTGGGATAGTAAAGGCACAATTTTTAAGAATAAGTAGATTGAATACAGATAATGATAAATGTGCAGAACAAATGAGACAGCTGATTAATGATTTTATGAATAGAGGGTATAAAAAGGAAATGGTATCTGGAATAATGATGGAAATTTTCAATAACAGAATGTTAGTTGCTCCTCCTTATTTTAGTGATATAGTGACAAAAAGTTCACCTGTAAGGTATTCTACAAATATAAACCCTAAATTACGTTATATAATAACATTTAAGAGAATGACTGTGGACACAGAGAATATTATTAAAAGAAACTGGCGAATATTAACTTCTATGACAGAATTATTAAATATTTTAGGAGGCAAGCCATATTTTACTTATAGGGACAGTATGAATTTAAGAAGGCAACTATGTTATAAAGATTTTAACGCAAACATTGTAGCGACTCTTAGTGATAGACATGGTACTGTACCCTGTTATAATTGCAGTTGTTGTAGTAGTATTTGTAACTTATTAGTGTTTGAACATCCGATAACTAAATATAATTTTAATATAAGATACCAAACAACATGTAATACATCTTAAGTTGTTTACCTAGGCACATGTGTGAGATGCACATGTTTCTATGTAGGGAAGTGCTCAAGACGATTGAAAGATCGAATAATAGAGCACAAGTCAGATATAAGGAGGAATGTATCAACAAATGCCCTGGCTAGACATGTAAATGAATATGGTAACACACATGCCTTTACATTTAAGGTACTGGAAGTTATCCAAAGGAACATAAGAGGAGGGGATATAAATAATAAATTTGACATTGCTGAGTATGGGTGGATTACTAGGCTAGATGCTGATAAGTTTCCCGGTTTAAATAATATGATAACTATAAAGCCATATTTAGTGGAGAAGCAAATGCAATAGAATAACATGGGAGTGTGTCTTTTTAAAATGTTTGCATATTTCTTTTATTGTAAGCAATATAATGTTTTATATGATTAATGATTGTTAATTGAATTTCTTATTTTATTGGTTGGTTGTGTCGTGCTACTATGCAATGAAGGGTATAAAATGTACTATATTTTTAAATGAATTGTAATGATAACTGAGGAAGGGTGTTTCCCGAAAGCGTTTATCTTGTATACTAAATCAAGTGTTTCTACTACTGTGGACTTATTATTTTCATGAATATAGCAAAAGTGTTCTTGGTGGTTTACTGCAACTAACAAGTCTACATTGTAACTGCCTGGATTGCCAGCACACACATTCAAGATGATTGCCTTGGCATTACACATGACTTGGCAGTTAACAGGGTGGAAGCCCTTTCTATTTATGTAGAGCCTTCCCTGTTCCCCTGGTGGTGCCTTAATTTGAATATGTGTGCAATATATGGCACCCAGTACTTCAGCGTAGTGTGCTACAGGGTAGAACTACTGCATATTTCTGGCCCTGACCTCAGAAGTACAGGGAAAATATATGTGGTCACTGGCATTTTGTCACATAGCATTCAGGAATTGATGGAGGATTCTTGGATGCTGATGCCTGTGACACCCCAGCATGTCCCCTGTTGGTCTCTGAAAGGTACCTGTAGCTAAAATTCTAACTGTTACACATACTTTTGTCTTCACTGGTATAGGCTCCCCTTGGTTTGCCCTGGCTTTGAGTTGAGGAAGATAGAGCTTGCAGAGTTCCTGTAGTGTGTCTCTCTCCACCCTGTAGTGGTCTATAGTTTCCACATAATGTAGATTGTGCTAAGTTAAACAGACTCTGACAACTCTTCTTCTTGGCCTTGGTCTATTAGCAGCAGCAGCAGCATAGTCTTCGGCCTGTTGTACATACACATGAATTAAAGCAACAGCAGCCCCTAATGGTGTTTCTGTGCAGACTCCTTTCCATGGCTGTATTCCAATAGGTTTTTGTATTCCCAGGTAAAACTAGCACTGAGTTTACATGGTTGCTTTATAGCTTAAATTTAAATAGTTCCTCCATCTTGAATTGTTTAATTAGCATACAATTCAGCTGTTTATGCTGTAATTACCATGCCACAGTGTTTACCTTGTTTGCACGGCTCTATCCATCCATCCATCTTCAACCCATCATGAGGTTGGGGTGTCACTTTTGCAGTGACAATCATCTTGAACCAAGGTTTACACCACCAGGTGGCTACCTCTGCCATGGTAATTCAGCCATACCACTCATTTGCACACACATTTTCACGTACAACCAATTTTGAGTGTCCAATCCACCCATTGCATGCCTCTGGATTGTGGGAGGAAACCAGAGCACCTGGAAGAAACCCACATGACCACAGGGAGGACATGCAGACTCCACATAGAAGGCACATCAGCCAGGAAATGGATCAGAGAACCTCTTGCTGTGAGGCAAAAACTCTAACAGCTGCACCACCACAGCCACCCTGTGAACCCCATATAAAGTCTCTTACTGAATCTAAAACAGTGCGCTACCATGCATGTGCCACATAGTGACACACACATGTTGTAAACAGACCGTATAAACTTTACTGAATCTGGCTGAATGCCTATTCAGTTATTAAAGCAGTGGAATCAGATTCTGTCACTATTCTGAATCCTCAGAACTCTGTATAGAATATATCTGAAGTTTGTCTATACAATTTTCGTGTTTTCTTTTAACACATTTACTACAGTAGAATGTCCTGTGTAGATTTAGGATGAGCCCTCAGAACCTAAATTATCAAGTTAAATCAGATTTTCTCTTCTAGAATTTCGATGTCTGAGATGTCTAATTTTTTTTTTGTAATGTCTTTATTAAATCACATTTTCAACAATTACTTAAGTACACATGTAGTAACAAAAAGTAAACAAACAATAGTAACATTTTTCTTCATTATTTTTATACAGTATACATACATTTTCTTTTAACATCATCATCATCTTTCGACTTTTCCCCTTAGGGGTCGCCACAGTGGATCATCTCTTTCCATTTCTTCCTATCCTCTGCATCTTGCTCTGTCACACCAACTGCCTGCATGTCCCCTCTCACCACATCCATAAACCTTATCTTAGGCCTTCCTCTTTTCATCTTACCTGGAAGCTCCATCCTTAGCATCTTTCTCCCAATATACCCATCATCCCTCCTCAGCACATGTCCAAACCAACGCAATCTCGTCTCTCTTGCTTTGTCTCCAAACTGTCCAACGTGAGCTGACCCTCTAATATACTGATTCCTAATCCTATCCATCCTAGTCACACCGAGTGCAAATCTTAACATCTTTAACTCTGCCACATCCAGCTCTGACTCCTGCCTTTTTGTCAATGACACTGTCCCAACCCATACATTTTCTTTTAACAATTATCATATATTCCAACATTGTATATATTGCTCAATTCCTGCCTTCCCTTACACATCACTCCTCCTACTGAACATTGTTCTGCATGTATTATTCCTTATTAGGTGTTCTTTCCCTTTTATGAACATCCCACCTCCAGTTTTATTATCTCTTTTGCAATAATCAGTATTTCAATTACAGTTAGTTAAGATTTTATTTATTATTATTTGTAGTTTGTTTGCCAGGATGGTCCATTGAGCCAGGAAGAGCCCATTTTCAATGAAGTCCTGGGGAGAAAAGCTCCACAAAGATAATGTTTATAGTAAACATATTTTTAGTAATATAGTAATACAGAAGTACAGATAAAAAAACATGGTATTTAAAAGTACAGTTTAGTAAAATGAAAAAAGAGAGATTATATAATTATAAAAAGCCATTAGTAAATATTTACAAATATATTTGTTTATATATTTTGATTTCCGTTTTCTATTAATTGCTTTTTCAGTAGCCAATAACATTAAACTTAGAAAGGCCTTACTGTGTTTAGGCAATTCAAATCCTTTTGCCTCAGCTCATTAAATAATTTCTTTAGTTATAACAATTTTTCCCCCAGCCCAGATTCTATCCAAGGGTTGTAGATTGCAGAAATCTGTGTTATTAGTCTAAAGCTAAGAACCTCATATTTGTCAGAAACAGTGTAAACTGAAGTTTGGTTATGCAGATATGTTGATAGGTTTGATGGGCTACATTTAAAATGTCAGACTACTGAAACACAGGATGGCAAAAGGCCAAACACAAAATGTCGAAAAAAGTAAGTTGACAAGATTGTAGTGCAGCAGTAATCTTTTTCCCTTTCCCCACTGTCGTGTAATCTCAGAGTTGGTATATATAACTATTGGGGGTGCATGGAGGCTTGCCCTGCTGCATATTATGTGTGTCAACTTTTTTAGTAATTTGCGTTTTGACCTTTCGAGGTCAATTTTTGTCATTTGGTGTTTCGGCTATTTCACATTTTAAGTGTATTCTGGTTTGGTGAAGAGTCTGTAAACTGATACTTTTATTGTCAGTTAAAAAGAAAGCCATCAAATGCTGCCAAATTTCCAGTTCACAAATAAATATAGAAAAGCAGATAATCACCAAAAAATATGTAGACTGAAAAACAGCTGAAGGATCCAGTATATTCAAACTTTATTGCCAACAAAGACCATAAGTGATTTTGCAGTACAACTGCTTCATCAGATGCAATAAAATATATAATTAAATCACCTATATATACCACAATCAGTTTGGGACCCACCAAAAAAAAGTGAATATGGTGGTGATGTGAGAGATCTCACTGAACAGTTAGAAGCTAAATGTATTATTAGGCTTAGAGGTGATTCTGGGCATGGATTTAATGATAAGGTGCCTATTAAGCCTATACTTAAAGCTTGACCAATTTTTAGGTAAAAATATTTTGTGCTTATCGACGTTTTTTGTTGTTTTTATTTTACATTTGTTAACTGGAAAAGTCTAACTTGGAACAAGCCAATTTTCAGCAGAGGCCCAGGGAGAAATGCTCCAGATGCATGTCTTTCTAACATGGGAAGAAACTGGAGCACCCGGAGGAAACCCACACAAATGCAGGAAGGACATGCAGCTTCCAAACAGAAGGCACCCCAGCTGAGAATCAAACCAGACAACCTCTTGCTGTGGGGTGACAATGCTACTGCACCACTCCGCCATCTATTTTTATGTACATATTTTTACTTCTTTATATAGACATATGCTTTTTATATATATTCTTTGTATATACATCTTTATATGTATGTATTTGTATATGTTTTCTGTGGTCTTTTTAAAAAGTGTTTTGCCATTTTAAGTTTCAGTTGTTCAGATGTTTTGATTGGTGGGTCCCAAACTGATTAGGGTATATATAGGTGATTTAATTATGCATTTTAGTACATCTGATGAAGTAGTTGTACTGCGAAAGCACTATTCGTCTTTGTTGGCAATAAAGTTTGAATATACTGGATCCTCCAGTTGTTTTTCAGTCTACATATTTTTTGGTGATTATCTGATACTTTTAATGGTTTCCCAGAGCTCTGTGCTGCTACTGTGAGAGTATTCATTCCATAGTCATTCTGGCCTTCATCAGGGATAGTGCTTTAAAGTAATAGGTTGGAAATGTACACCTTGTCTATTTGGAACACATTTCAATAGGTGACCTTTACACATAATGTTGAGTAAGCTGGTATAAAAACAGAGGCTTGTAATTGCAGCTCTGGGTGAATAATAAATACTACTGTAACGTATGAATAGAATGCCTTAATTGCTTCTCAAGCTGTGTGTACAACTTGTTGCTGCATCTTACTGACTTCTTGATTCTCTGTGAAGACTGATGAGAATAATGCAATAGACATAGGACTCATATTAATCATGGTATTATTAACACATGACCTTCCATGCACTCTGTAAAACAATATCATAATATAATAATAACAATACTAATAGTTCCACATGGGTCATGTTTCCATGGTAACTGATGTGTCTGCAACATTACTTTTCATTTTCCAGTTTCTAACTTCCTGTTTTTTCCTGACTGACATCAGACAGCCAGTGAACCCATTTACTACATGCAAAGGGGAGCTGCTGAGTTCATATCAAGGGGGACTTGTGAGAAGCAGCTTAATGACTGGGGCTCACTGAAATGGTGGTAGCTACTTTGGGGCTCACTGAAACTGGGGATAGCTACTTTGGGGCATACCTAACCTGCTGGGCATGGTTCCAGTTGTATACAAATCATTTAAATCACTGCATATGCTCCCAGCTATACTGTAATGATGGACGTCTTGCTTGGGAGGGACACACCGTACCCCTCTTCTTTACCGGGGGCCAGTCACTATCTTAGCCACTGTCCTTCAAAAATTGGATATTTTCCTCTACCTATGATCATCCTGACAACTAGGCATTCCTGCACTGGACAGAACTTATTTCAAGCACTGACATATGCTATGTTTGATAATGTGGACAGGAAGAAACCATCCCATAAAGGGTGATACTGAAGGCAAGGTGGCCAAGGCAAGGAGAAAATAATTAATGTCTCTTATTAGGATGCCTGACAGCTAGGCATCCTGAGGTCATTCAAAAGTTGTGGGAATAAGGGCATAAAACAAGAGTGGCCTTAGCAAGAGAAAGATAATTTGCATACAGTACAAATGCTGTGATTAAGGCAATTCTCAAAATAAATAAATTATGTGGTGGAAATAAAATATATTTCTCTTTGAGATACGCTACTATCCACATCATTACCGCTACATTTTCATCTCTTCACCAGGGACTGAATAAGTAACAGAATGAAAACAGTGACAGCTCCTTTAAATATTCTAACACCTCCTTCACCTAATTTTTATTTAATTCTTATATGCTCAAGGGGAAAACAAATTTGTTAAGTAAGTAGGTGAACCAGTCCAACACCCTTTTTAGCTATGACTAAATTCAACACTAGAGGGGGTAGCTTTACTTTTACAGTTTTTAGTAATTACTTTTATGGCTATAGCAAAAATAGACCAAAGAATAGGCACTTAGGTTTTTGGAATTATCTCAGGAATTGGAACATTAAATAAAACTAAAGATTTAGAAATATTACATCTAACTGACCATAGAGATCCCATAAAGTTATTAATTTCTTTAAAACAAGGAGATGACTTCACATTCATGTACCATATGCATCCACTTGGCTATTATTTCAGAATCACATCTCCAGCATTTAATTCTATTTGATTTATACGTAATTTTAATTTTGTTAGGAGTGACAAAAGTTCTGTGTAAAAATTTCCAAGTGAAAATTTTCCAGCATAATGAAGATGTAGTTTTATCTGTAGATTTTTAATATTAATTTCTTGTATTCTTCAGAGAAGAATTTATTATTAATTTTTGAGGAGTAGTTCCAATAGGAATTGTGTAAATATGTGAAATCTAACTTACGAATTGTATACATTTATGACAAATATTAATCTTTCATTGCATTATTATTGATATTTATTGAGAATTCCATCATTTGGGGAATGATTTTTTTATCTAGGTTAAATATCTTATTTACCTCTGTGTTCACAAAGTCTCTAAATATTTGTAAAATTAACCAGTTCTCAGAATCTTGATTGTATTTGGACCTTACATTTTCAACAGTATATATCAGTACCATTTAAGAATTTATGTAAATAAATTAAATTACTTTGTTTCAATACAAGCATTTTGTTGAAGTTTTGAGTTTCTAAGCTGTAATTTGCATATAGGTTCATAGGTTCATAGCTGTTTACTAGGCTAATGACCACAAGGGCCTTTTTAAGCCTAGCCATGCATCCCAAATCTCTGTCAAGTTCTGACACCCTTGATAAGTGTAAGCATGGCCTGGGAGATAAACCATTTCCAGGTTACCTGTTTGCATTAGAGACATGGGTGCCAAACCAGGGATGGATTTCTGGTTTTCCATCCAATTGTCCAAGTTGCGCTTGAATTGGGTTAGGGAGGAACTCTGCTTCACATGGATGGGGTAGTCTCTGGGATACATACCTGTCTCTCCAGCAGGTCTTATTTATATCACAGGCAAGGTTTAAGTCTTTAGAACGGGTAATTCTGGTACTGTTTTGTGGATATGCAGGAGGTCCATCAGAGTTGGGTCTGACAATGCCCTGTATGCCAGACATAGATCTTCCCTCAAAAGCCTGTAGGAGACAGAATACAGGGATAGGGCCTTGAGGTGGTCAGCATAGGACATATTACTTATGTCCTGTATTCTTTTAGTGAGGAACCTTTGTAGACATTCCATTTGTTGGATATGCCTGGTTAGGTACATACCAAAGGGGGAATTGTACTTAATGACAGGTCTTATGAATGCCGAATACAGTAAAACAATGACTTCCTTGGACTTAGATGCCATACCTTTATTTATAAGTTGTGCAACATAGAACAATTTCCTCACCACTGTAGACACGTAATGATCAAAAGTTAGATTACTATCTATGTGTGTCTCTAAGTCCCTGACTATTGGGTCAGTGCAATTAGAAACATAGAAAATATTACGTCTTTAATACAATGGTTAGAATATGTGAACTTTTGGAAAGAGGAAATTATGTTAATTAAATAGGGAATTTGAAAAGAGTGCATAATACCATTTATGCAAAAATATTTTAATAACCAGATAAAACTATTAGGTACTATTTGTTTATTGCTGGTCATTATGTGTTTATTATTTACTTATAATACTTCTTGATGTATTTGTTTCCATTTTGAATGATAAAATGAATTATTGACAATGCTGTAATCTTTACAATTGTTTAAGTAGTATACAGTTGACTCTCAGGGAATCCTATTCCACCATTATCCTAATCTTTTCTGTGCCGATCAAAGGAAACTCTTGGTTTATTAGGATGCCAGAAAAATTTAAGTAGAATATTATTTATATTCAGCAATTTTTTTGCTGGAGATAATACTAAAGATTGTAAGACAAACAATATTTTGGGGAGAATTACCATCTTAATAAGCATTAATTGTTCTTCCACGGTAAAGAAGATTTTGTTCCAATTTGTGACTAAACTTAAAATTTTATCAACAGCCCACTGAAAGTTTATTTGTATCATTTCTTTACTATTAGACGTAATGGTTATACCAAGGTATTCCATTTGATTGCTATTCCAATTGAAGTTATAATATTTTTTGTGTGAATTTTTAAATTTTTTATTAATTAATAATGTACTTGTTTTATTTTGATTAATTCTTAAGTTTGAGATTTCTTCAAACTGACTCACAGAACTCTAATGATTTTTTAATATTTCCTATTGTTAGCAAAATATCAGCAAAGGCTTTAATCTTTAGTTCAAAATCTTCTTTTATTTAGATACCATTAATGTTCTTATTGGATCTAATATTATTAGCAAAGAGTTCTATAGCTAATACAGAAGGTAACGGTGATAGTGGACAGCCCTGTTTTGTGCCTTTTTTTGTAATGTGGTTAGCATTGTTACCTCACAGCAAAAGGTACTCCTGTTTGATTCTCAGTTGGAGCACTTTCTCTGCAGAGTCTGCATGTCCTCCCTGTGGTCGAGTGAGTTTTAAAGACATGTAGGTAGGTAGGGGAGTGTGTATGTGTGTACCTTCTGTGAAGGTTGGGCACCGGGTTGGCAATTTGACATTGCAAAAACACCACTGCCAATCAATCTGTGGACTGGTGATATGCTGTGGTGACCTCTGACCAGGAACAGCTGAAAAACATTGCTAGAAAGAAAAGAACCTATTTTCACATAAGCACAAGAGTTATTGTATAACTTAGAAATTAATCCAGTTAGCTCAGGTGAGAAATTATACACTTTAAGTGTTATAAACAGGTGCAACCAATTAACTGAGTCAAAAGCCTTATCTAATTCAGGACTAATGGTAGAAAGTTTTTTTTATTTTCATTTTTATTTGCATAGTCTATTAATATATGTATTCTTATTATATTATCCTGTACTTGTCTATATAAAATAATCCCAGTTTGATCATTATTAATTAGTTTAGGTATAAGTAGATTAATTATGTTAGCTAAAGTGGACATGAACATCTTATACTCCACATTTAAAAGTAAAATGGGTATGTATGAGGAACACTTTGTAGGATCCTTATCTTGTTTTAAAATAGGTGAGATAAACAAATATTTCCATGATGGGGTGAACTTTAGCAGTTGTTTTTATTTCTCTATAGACCTATCTAATATTTTAACTGCATCATCTGGTGGTATTTTATATAGTTCTGGTATAGGCCTGGCACCTTATTATTTTTTAACTGTTTTATTTGATCTTTTGTTTCTGTTAAAGTGACTGGTCTATCATTGTTTTTATTTGTTCACTTAATTTCTTATTTATATTTCCCTTAGAAAAGTTTCAACTATATAATTATTATCTAGATTATTTGTATTATTATTTATATTTTCATAAAACATTTTAAAGCCCTCAAGAATATCTTTAATGTCTGTTCTACTTTCTTTTTTATTATTTATGAGTTATAATTTCTTTGATATGATTTTGTTTATTCATTTTCTTTGATCTAAGAACAAATTTGTGCAAGCTTAAAGGGTTTACTGAATATACCTGAAGTTTAAGTTTTTCCAGGTTTATTGAAACTTTATTACTTAGAATTTCAACATATTTTGTATTTAAGTTTTTAAGTTCAGACTGACTGATAATGTCATTTGGTTTAAGACTTAACTTTAGTGTGTCTATTTTGACCTGTATTGAATTCAATTTTTCATCACATTCTCTTGTTTTACTAATATACCAGCTTGTAACACTTCCATTTAAATAAGCCTTTAGTGAATCCCACAGGACAATGACAGTTACTTCACTATTTATGTTTATTTCTAGGAAATTGTTGATCTCTTTAACATGCCAATCCTTGAATCCTTTTATTTTAATAATGTAGACTAGTAATCTCATGTGCTATATTAGATTGTCAGGTGTTAAAATAATAATAAAGATTATAGCATTATGGTCCGATAATGGACATAAAACTATTGAAACTTCTCTGATATGTGATAACAGACTGAGACAAAAAAATTTCAAATATTTGTTTGTGTTTCATATCTATATGAGTAATGGGTAAATTGAAGTGAGTTTGGTTTCCTTCGATCATATCTATCATTTAAATTAATTAGATTTACACAATTCTTTTAGTGTCTGGCTGAAGATGTGATTCTTAGCTTTCTATCTGCAGTGGAATCTTTGTCTGATAAAATACAATTAAAATCACAAGCCATTATGACTTTACCTTTCATGTAATAAGCTATAGTGCCTAAGTAATTTTTTGCATCTTTAGCATCAACCCCTGGAATCCAATAACAGTTTACCAATGTATATAGTTTTCTGTTTCACTTAGTTATAACAATGCTTAACATACCATTTTTATCAACATATGTATCTTTTACTTTAGGCACTACTGGTGAGTTCTTCCATGAAATGAGGATGTCTCTACTTTTAGCTCGAAAGCCAGTACCTGCTAAAAACAAATAATTCTCTGATGAAAGTTTATTTACATCCTTTTTAAGTAAATGTGTTTCTTCTAGAAATAATATATGAGCTTTATGTAATTGCAAGTATTTGAACAAACTCCCCCTCTTTATTGGATTATTCAGAAATGCATCTAAAATAAGATATTTATAGAAAAGAGAAAAAAACACAAGTATAATGAAATCACATTTATGTACAGAAAGTACAGTTGTGTAAAATTTTACCATAACGGCAGATGTCCTTGCATTCACTGCTGCAGTATCCATAACATTTAGGGATTCCCTGCCGTGGAAGCCCCTTGTACAGCCAGTATGCCAAAGACTTCCTGTTGCATTTAAAGGTACAACTGAATATCACTCAAATGCTCCTTCCATACCATAGGGCATAAAGATGACGTTCAGGCTTACCATAAACAGAACTGATTTCTCCAGTAGGAACACCAGTCCAAAGAACCCAAGAGGTAACCTGTACATCCAGTAAGGAAAGGACTAGGGGGAAGGAGAGAGAGAGAGAGAGAGAGAGTGAATATTGCAGCGGTGAAGGTAAGGATATCTACCGTTATGGTAAGATTTTACACAACACTACTATGTCCTTACATTCACAGCTGCAGTATTCATAATATTCAGGAGAGTGCCAAAGCTCAAGAGAAAACTTGGGAGGGGGAAGAAAAAGAAGAAGAGTCCCCTAAGAAGCCATGGAGAATGGCACTAGCAAAATCATTCCTAGCTCTAGAGATACCATCCAACTTGTAATGTTTAGTAAAGGTATGCACAGCAGACCAGGTAGCTGTTTCAAGAATATAATTAGTATCTAAACCCTTGAAAAAAGCACCAGAAGAAGCCACCACTCTAGCAGAATGAGCCTTGACTGAAGAAGGAAGGGTCTTGCCATGAAAGGTGTAATAAAAGGAAATAGCCTTAGAAATCCAAGAAGAAATAGTTTGCTTGGATACAGCTATACCCAAAGATATAGGATGAAAAGAAACAAACAACTGATCAGATTTATGAATAGCCTTAGTCTGATCCAAATAAATTCTGATCACGTCCAAAGTATGCAGCACCCTCTAACTGTCAAACTAAGTAGAGGGGAAAATGTAGGCAGATTAATAGACTGATTAAGGGAAAGCTCATTAACCACCTTAGGCATAAATTAGGGATTAGTGCATAAAGACTCCCTGTCCTCATGAAAAATGAAAAAAGGAGGACAAGCCATACGGGCCTGCAACTCAGACACCCATCTGGCAGACGCAAGAGCTGACAACAAAACAGTCTTCCAAGAACAATGTTTCAAGGAAGCTGAAACAGCAGGTTCAAAAGGAGCCTGAGTCAACTTCTCCAAAACAAAATTAAGATCCCAGGGAAGTGGAATAGGTTGGGAGGTCTAATATTAAGGATGCCTTTGAAAAAATGTTCAACCTCACATCTAGAAGGTAAAGGAGGAGATAAAGGCAGACAAGCAGAGACAGCTGATAAGTGGGCCTTAATAGAAGAATAGGCCAAACCAGGACTGAGCAACTCATACAAATAAGAGAAAACCAAAGGAACAGAGTAAGTGGGTTCAGATTACGAGACAGACACCAAATAGAAAACCTCTTCCATTTGGATAAGTAGGATTTCCTAGTAGTAGGTTTCCTGGCCTCCTTTATGTACTTGCAGCACATTCTCAGAAAAAATGGTGTCTATGAGGGATCAAAACCCTATCACCCACAATGTCAGTTGAAGTGTGCACAGCTGGGGATGGATGAGAAATCCCTTGTCTTGTGTGATTAAACTGACCCTGTGAGGTAACTTGTGATGACTGCCCCTGGCCAGAAGGAGAGGGAACCAGTGCTGTGGCAGCCAAAAGGGAGTGACCAAAGAGATTTTGGGAACATCCTGTTGAATCTTGAACAGGACTTTCAGAATGAGAGGAAGGGGAGGGAATGCATAAAGAAACATCCCCTTCCAAAAAAATGAGAGGGCATCCAAATTCCATGCCAGAGGACCTGGGACTCTGGCACAAAACAGCAAAAGTTGTCTTTTCAGAGGGGAGGCAAAAATATTCACTTGAGTAGTACCCCACTGGTGAATAATGTCCAGAAATATATCCCTGTGAAGTATCCATTCATGGGACTGAGTTAAGGACCTGCCCAGACTGCCTGTCATAATGTTCTGACTGGAAGGGATGTAAACTGCCTGAAGAGTCACTTGATACTTGACTGCCAGATCCCATACCAGAAGTGCCAACCGGCAAAGAAGGTAGGATCTCCTTCCTTCCTGTTTGTTGATATACCATATCACTGTGGTATTGTCTGTGAAGACCTTGAGAGGCCCTGGAGAGAAAAGAGGATGAAAGGTCTGAAGGGCCAACAAAAGATCTCTCATCTATTTGATGCTGATGTGCTCCATCTCCTGGCAAAGTGATCACATCTCCTGTACTTTTAGGGAGTCAAAAGTCACCTCCCAACCCATATCTGAAACATCTGTGAACAATTCCTGAGAGGGAAGAGGGGGATGATCTTTGTCAGAAGACAATAACTTGGGTGGAGGAAGCAATTGAGATGGCTAATCAGAAGTTACAGAGACCACAGAAGGGTCAGCAGCAGGACACTTATACAAAAAGAAACAATCTTCAGGCACCCCCAAGGAAGGCCAGGAACTGAAACCCCATGAGGAGACTTTAAAGACATTAAAGCAGAAAACAGCCCCTAAGTGAAAGCCTGCCATTCACTTTGAGGATCCCTAGGAGCAGAAAAAACATGTTTAAGTATTTGTTTCTTTTTTAAGGGAACATCCCCTCCAAAAGACTGACATAACTGAGACCCAGGACAGCAGTCGAGACCCATAGTAAGAACTTTTGAACTTTTTCCCCAACTAAAATCTGAGGACCTCCCCTAAGTCCCTCAGAAAAAAATCAACGTCATCGGACGTGCTGCCATTTGGAACCTCACTGGCCTCCAAAACTGTTGCAGTAGAAGAATCTGACAAAACAGCCTGAAAAAACTCCGGGTTTGTAACAGCCTCAGGAGAAACACCTGGCAGAGGTTGGACAGCAGAAGATTCTGGTCACACTTTTCACCTTCCTCTTCCCTAATGGCTGACCCTCGGGACAGCAAAATCCATCCATTGTATCTTTAGCAAGAAGCTTAAGATTTTGGTTCTCAAGATACAAGGAAAGGGAAGAATGCCTACTGCGAAGGGTTTTTGAATGAATGCCTGGAATATAGAGAAGACATATGGTTATGAGAAGCTCCTAGACAAAAAAGACATTTATCATGGTGGTCTTTAGGGGGAATCTGTCTCCCACACTGGCATTTACCCTTCCTGGATGACAACCCCAAGGAGCGCAAAAAAAAACAAGAAAAAGCAGAAAAAAAAACAATGGGGCACTTATCTGCTCAGCAAACAGGTATAGGTAATCACTGGCAAATAAAAATGCATTCAAGTGGCAAAATGGACACAGGTAAACAGACCCACAGTGAAAAAAAATGCATTCAGACTGGCGGCAAAGAAATTCTATTTTTGGTAAGCCTCAACATCACCTTTATGCCTTACAGTACACAAGGAGCATTTGAGTGATGTTCAGGTGTACCTGTAAATGCAACAGGGAGCCTTTGGTGTACTGGCCAGATGATGGGCTTCCATGGCAGGGAATCCTTGAATGTTATGAATACTGCAGTAGTGAATGAGTGAATGTAAGGACATCTTATTATATACTTTATACATAACAATATGAAACCTTCAGCTATGGACAAAACTTTTGAAACAAATAAAAAAAATACTTAATGATATAACCCTAAAACATTCTACCATAGAATAACATATTCCTAGTTTGTTGATAAAAGATCAAAAAACTACCTCTTAAACTCTCCATTAGACTAACAAAGATTACCTCATGCTTCTGATCCATATTAATTTTTCTCATATTCTTAGTATGTCTCATTTTAAAAAAGCCTGTCACTGAGTTATTATGAACAAGAAAAGTTAAAGAAGTATTCAGAATCTTAGTTGGTTGTGTGTGCATGTATGCATGTGTGTGTGTGTGTGTGTGTATGTGTGTGTGTGTGTGTGTGTGTGTGTGTGTGTGTGTGTGTGTGTGTGTGTGTGTATGTGTGTGTCTGTGTGTGTGTGTGTGTGTGTGTGTGTGTGTGTGTGTGTGTGTGTGTGTGTGTGTGTGAGTGTATGCATGTAGATGATTGCAAATAAATGAATCAGAAATATGTGTGTATGTGTGTCTTTGTGTGTTTATATTGCTGTCTGCGTGTGAGTGAATGCATGCATGAAAGCAGGAGAGAGAGAGAGAGAGAGAGAGAGAGAGACTGTGTGTGTGTGTGTGTGTGTGTGTGTGTGTGTGTGTGTGTGTGTGTGTGTGTGTGTGTGTGTGTGTGTGTGTGTGTGTATGTATGTGTGTGTGTGTGTGAGAGAGAGAGAGAGAGAGAGAGAGAGAAAGTGAAGAGTAAAAACAATCGAGCGTTCCCTGGCAGCATCACAAGCATCACATAAGAACTTTGTGTACCTCTCGACCATACCTCTTGACACAAGAAATCTGGACAGAGCCACAAATAATGAGGAAACAAAGGGAGTTGGGTCTGCTAATACCCCTGGATGGGCTTTAATTACACATTAGCACACACCCTGTTAGGCATTATTGCTTGCTTGTACTATTACTATATTTCTAGGTTTTATATTTTAGCTATAATCCTAGTGTAGAGTGTCATACAGGGGCGGCTCGTGCTATTGGACTGCAGGACTGAAGCCCCCTCCAGCTGTTAATGAAAAGAAAAGAAAAAATAAAACTGATTAACAAGTCCCAGAACTCTGCCCATGTGTGTTCAGCGAGTTTCTGGAACTCCATGCATGCGTGCGGGAATCCGGACTGTTGTTTAACCAGATTAGGAAGAGAAGACATCAGACTACAGATGCCCAGAAGTCTATGCAGTTACAACTGCATAGACTGGAAGGGGATTGGACTAGAACATCTGCAGGCTGGATAGCTGCTCTCACAGGAAAGAAGGGGGAGGGACATGTATTTCAAACCAACACTGCTGCAGGAAGGAAGGACTTAAGCTGGGACTTTCTGGATTGAAGTTGCTGCAGGAAGGACTTTGCACTCACAGGTACATGTGTGTGTGTGTGTGTGTGTGTGTGTGTGTGTGTGTGTGTGTGTGTGTGTGTGTGAAATGCCCCAGCTAGATATACCTGGTGGCTAGAGAGTAATTCAGGCTCAAACCCTGTACCTTGGGTGCAGGTAGCAAGAGACTGAATTCTCTACCCCCCACCACTTGTAAAAATGATTCATATTTTTGCCTCATATTTTTGTTCTCTTATGTTCCTCATAAAATCTGTAGTTTTCTGTATTTTGAATTCAATAAATAATGACAGGCATTTGAATTTCAGACTTCATATTGTTCAGAAAGTACATGGTAACACAAAACATTTTATTTGAGCAATTGTCTAAGTTTATAAGATCAATATTTGAAATTTGTTGTATTCCCTCATTATTGGCTTTGTCCAGGTTTTTTGTGCTAAGAGGTTGAGAGCTATGGTGAGAACTGAATTCACTGAATATGTTTGGGGGCTGTATTCCCCCATTATTGGCTTTGTCCATGTGTTTTGTACTAAGAGGTTGAGAGCTATAACTAAATTCACTAAATGATAGCCATTTAAGTTTCACTCTTCCTATATTTCAAATAACAGCTGATTTGGCATAGTGGTATGTTGCTCTGACTGTGGTGCCCAGGGTCATGGGTTCAAGGCTTGGCAATGAAATGCATGGGAGTAACACAACATTTTATTCTAGCAACTTTCTAAGATTATACAAGGAATGTTTAAAATGTGTCCCTGTTTTTTGGGCTTTTGTCCCCCCCCCAATACATTTTGGCTTTTTACAGATTTCTTGTGCTGCAAAGTTGAAAGATACAGTTGAGTGTCGAGTGGATTTACAAAGAGGTGAGAGCTTCAGAGGAAGAGAAATTAGTGCTGCTTATGCTGAGTCTGCTTGCATTGTTAATAGCATAATGGGTTGAATGCTTGCTTTTGATGCAGAAGGCTGTGGGTTCTACTCCCACAGTATGTAGATGCATTGCTGATACTGTACTGTGTTGTACTTTTAAAGGGGTTAGATGCTGCAGTCCTGAGAATGTCCTCTTTGGCAGATATACCTAGCAACTATGAACCTGTTATCGGTTTGCCATCCATACCCTATTGCAATATTACTAGCTTATCATTTTTTAATGTAACATAGGCAATTTATTCCTCAAGGGCAACAAGCATGTTATTTGTAGATGAAACAATGAAATATAAAGTTGTTTGCTAGCAGCAACCTCTTCATTAGTTACAGATCTCTTTAATGTGGAATTATTTAGATGACTTTTACTTCTGCAGAGATTGTGCATATTTACTGATACTGGTAGATTGTAGAAGTTTGAGTAGACTTTTATTATGGAAATGTTCTGAATTAGGTAGTTTTGTCACAATTGGTGCATGCATTTTGTTTCACTGTTTACTGGAAAAATGTTCAAAACAAATTTAAAATGCCCTGTAACAACAGCACTGTATTATACAAGGAATATAATTTAATACAATCAGGAAAGTGTATCAAAGAACACATGTATATTTCGTGTGTAAGGGGCCTATGATTTGAAAACAGCCCAAAGTTAATCTTTATCTGCCACTAGCCAGATGTATTTTCTTTGAATGTGGGTTTCAATGCTGTTTCAATGAATGTGAGTTTCAAGGGCAGAGAAGTTTTAGTGCTAAGTTTATTTTTATTATGAGACTGCATTGCTTTGTTTAGCAGATGTCTATTAGTGTTTGTGCTGTAAAATGTAAAATAAAACTTTTAAATGAAATCCAAATCATCGTGGAAGTAAAGCAGAATGCACATTACAGTGTTTATGGTAAATGGGGTGAAACAGCCAAGTAATGGAACATTGGAATGGCTGCAGGGGGAGGCCCCATTTTACCATGATTTTGTGAGGGGGAAGGCTGGCAAACTCAAACACAGCCCCGGATGAACTATACCTCTTAACTGTCCAGATTTTCACAGAATGAATAGATTTTTGCTTCTTATTTTTGTTTGTTCCTCATAAAATTTGTGGTTTTCTGGCAAATCATTTAGGAATAAAGTCACTAAATAATGACAGACACTGAGTTTCAGACTTCACACCCTTCAGAAAAATGCATGGTAATGCAAGATCTGTTATTCTATCAGCTGTCTAAGTTTATACAAGAGCAATTTTTAGTACTGTTTGTATGTTCCCCAAAGAGGTTGAGAGATACACACAAATAGGTTCATAGATTCATAGGTGTGTACTAGGCTAATGGCCCTGGAGCCTTTAGAAGTCTAGCCCATAGGATTACCTTGGCATTGTGCCACCCGACCTTAGTTCCTACTGCCTCTGTCAAGTAGAGCCACTGGAGTGATTTCCAGAGTGAATTTTCTATTTCCCATCCACTCATCAACATTTCTCTTGAAGAGGACTAGTGAGGTCCTCTGCTTGACATGTATGGGAAGTCTATTCCATAGCATGGGCAGTCTCTGGGTTATGAACCTGTCCCTCCAGCATGTTCTGTTGATTGTGGTAATGAGATTGAGGTCTCTGGAGTGTGTGGTGTGGAGGGATTGGGATTCCATTAGATGTAGCACAGCTGGGTCAGACATGGCTTTGTAAGTCAAGCAGATATCGCTCTAAGTAGGCGATATGAGACAGAGAATAGTTGGAGTTTTTTTAGTCTGTCCATATAGGACAAGTGTTTAAGGCCTAGGATCCTCTTTGTGAGGTACTTTTGTAGCCTCTTCAGTTGTTGCAGGTGTCTAGTGAGGTACATGCGAAATGGGGCATTGTACTCGATGATTGGCCTAATGAGGGAAGAGTAGAGGGAGACAATGACCTCTTTCTTCCTGGATGCAAAACCCTTAGTAATGAGATGTGCTGCAAAGAAGGCTTTCTGACCATAGTGGCAACGTGATGGTCAAAAGAGAGGTTGCTGTCATCCTGTGTTTCCAGATCTCTTATAACATCTTCTGTGTTCAGCACAGTAACCAAAATAGTCCACAAGTATCCAGACTGCGAAACAATTCCAAATAAATAACAATTCCAAATAATAATGGATACATTTGTACCCATTATTAAACATGAGGTGACAAGCACGGTCAACACAATGGAAAACAAAATGACTAGAGTATTAACACCGAATACAAATATGGTGTTGCATTATACAACTGATATTAAGGCTGTTGAAAAGATTATAAATAGAAACTGGATGTTGTTACAAGTTGATAGTAATATCTGTCATTTATTTAAATCTCCATCATTTTTCACATACAAAAACAAGCAGAATGTTAAGATGATGTTGGAAAGAAGTTGTACGAGCAGGGGTGTACTTACGAGTAGAAAATGTCACCAATGTGCATATTGTTCCTATATTAATGTGAATAAGGACAATGGAGTTTTGAACATTATTAATCATTGGGACACAGTAAAATGTTTAAACTGTAGAGCAGAAAAAAATATTTATCTTGCTACTTGCTGCACATGCAGCGCATTTTATATAGGCAAGACTAAGAATAGTTTGAAACAACGAATATATCAGCATGTATATAGCATAAGAAAGGGGGACAATAGAAGCGCATTGGCAAGGCATGCTGCATGTTGTCAAAACTTCTATGTTTTTTTTTGATACTTGGACAAATTACAACAACACCATTTTCAGGAGACTGGGAGAACATTTTATTGCACAGGGAAATGTTGTGGCAGATTAGGTTAGATGCAGCTAACCCACCAGGGTTAAATGAACACATTTCAATTTCAAGTGAATTGAAAAAACGTTCACTTATATTTTAAAGTATATGAAGCATCTATTATACTCAGTACTATAGCTGTAACATCTAGTTACTGTTGCTTTATTTCTGTTTGCCATGTTTAATTGGTTGATTGGTTTTATTGAAGGTTTCAAATGGGTATGTCTTTGTATTGTATTTCAAAGTTTTTACTTCACTATTTGTCTTGGTTCTGAGGATGTCTTAATGTAGACGAAAACACTTAACCAAGTGGATTTGTTACTTAACCAAGTGGATTTGTTACTTTCAAGATTTTTAGATTAAAACTGTGTTTTAGCCTCCTGGCTGGCTTCATCATCTTTATTATCTTCTGTGTTCAGTGGACTAACATCAATGTGGTAATTCAAGGGAACTGGGTTTTTCCCAAAGGTGGGTGATGACACATTTTTTATCATTGAGCTTAAGGCCATGGTTCTGACACCAGTCATTGGTCTCATTGAGGTCTTTCTGTAGGATGTGAACATCACTTGAGGAGTTAATAATAGCTCCCAACTTGCAATCTTCTGAGAACCTTGTCAGCCAGAGTCCCTTTGTGTTGGCCTGGACTTCAGACAAGTAGATACCAAACAGGAGAGGACCCAGGATCGAACCCTGTGGGACTCCACTTGTGATTGGTCAGCAGTCTGACCTGAATCAGCTACTTTCACACTGTGGATTCTGTGAGCCAGTTTGCAACCCACCAAGTGATATAGGGGTCGATGCCTAGCTTAGTGAGTTTTTCTATGATTCCTGAGTGGGGAATGGTATCAAAGACCTTGGCCAGATCAAAGTAGGCTGTATGAACTGCCTTGTCGTGATCCACAGCTCTGGTGACTGACTCAGAGAAGTTGACCAAGTTGAGCAGGCATGATCTACCCTTCACAAAACCAAACTGTGTATGATCCAGAGTTTGGAGATTCCCTATATCCTTGTTTATTAGGTCCATGATGATGCATTCCATAGCTTTGCATATCAGACTTGTCAGGCTAATGGGGCAATAATTCCTGGAGTCTGTAGTCGCTCCTCCTTTGTGGAGAGGGATGACTGTAGCAGTGCGCCATTCGGTAGGGACAAAGTCTGAGGTGAGGCTGTGACTGAACAGGGCACATAGGTGAGGTGCCAGTTCACTCTGTAGTTCATGTAGAACACAGCCCAGGGTATTGTCAGGTCCCATAGAAGCTGTATTCTTGGCCTTGGACAGTGCTGTTTTAACCTGTGCAGCAGTAATACTTGGTGCCTGGCAATCTACTGGTATTGTGATTGGTCTTTTGGGAGGGGTAGAGGAGTAAAGTTAGCACTGAATCTGTCAGCCAGTATATTGACAATATCTGTTGGCTCGGTATAGGAGGTACCATTGTGCAGTAGCTCAGAGCAAATCTGGGTATTGCCGTGGAGATTCTTTACATAACTATAGAAGGCCTTGTGGTTGCCTTTACTATCTGCTGCAATTCTGTTTTGATAGATAGATTTAGAGGATTTGATGAGGGATCTCAACCTTTTGTTGAGGCTGATAAGGGAGTTTTTCCAGTCTTGGGACTTTGCCTAATTCCGCATCAGTTTCCTCCTTCTGTTGTAGAGTTTGTTTATGGCAGGGGACCACCAGATTGGCTTCCTTTTTTTTGAGGAGAGTATCTTGGTTCTATTGGGTATGGCGAGATCCATGCATTTGTGTACATGTTCGTACAGTGGATTGGTGTATGATTCGGCAGTCATGCAACTATTCTCCATTTGCATGGGTGCTGTGAAGTTAGCCACCTCTGTTTTTAGGTGCTCAAAATTAGCTTTGGAGACGTTTTTCATGGTGGTTACCTTTGTGGGGGTGGGGTGGGGTGGGAGGGATGTGGATTTCCAAGGTGATTAATTTGTGGTCGGATCTAACCAGGGAGGAGTTGACTATTGGTGTAGAGCAACAGTCGTCCATTTTAGTAATGACCAGGTCAAGGATGTTGCTACCTCTAGTGGGGGTAAGAATGAGTTGGTCCAGAGCATTGGAATTAATGAATTCCAGAAACCATTGGGCAAGTGTATTGGTACATGAGTAGTTTTCCCAGTTAATGGAAGGGTAGTTGAAGTCACCCAGTATGAAAGTGTTAGGTTGAACCCTAATATTCTCCAGGGTGCTTAGGAACGTGGAGTGTGGGTCTTGGGGCATGGTTGGGGAACTATAGCAGGTGATGAGTTGAATCGTTGTCTTACCCAATATTAGCTGCACCTGAAGTATCTTTGATGCGTTATGTTCGGCTACCAGTCTGGAGGTGTGCGCATCCTTTATGAATATGGAAGCACTACTGCCTTTGGAGCTTTGATCCAAGTTCTGGGGCCGAAAGGTGTGGAATGAGTTATAGCCTGATAGTGCAGGGGTGCTTTCTGCTACCTTGAACCAGGTCTCTGTTACAGCAGAAATGTCAATGTTCTCCATTTTAAGGAGTGCTTTGAGTGACTGCATTTTGAGATTTAGACTTCTAGCATTGAGCAGCATGACTCTCAGATTGAATTTGTTTGTAGCTGTTACGGTGGTAGTTTGTTCTTTGGAACACCGCCTAAAAAAGGCACTATAGGGGTGCAAGAGCCTTGGCCTGTACCTGGAAACTCAGGGGCGACAGATGCAGGCCATCTCTCGAAAAGTATCGAGGTCTGTCAATCATGTCAGTCACCAAAACACACACATAGAAACACAAAACACACACCTACATTCACGGAGGCTCTCAAAAAAAATTTACCCAAGCAATAGGGACCTCCAAAGCAGAAATACAAGCAACCTCCACCCATCAACACAACCCAAATGACACATAGCCCACAAACTCAGTGTGCCACTCAGCCACAGCCCATAAGGCATAACAACGTACCAAACTCTCTAGTCATAGGTGACTATAGTCAGGCACACTGAGGTTCCACTCACCAGGCTAAACAAGGAGAAAGTTACTGTCAGCTGCCTGTCAGGTGCCAGGATCCACCACATAACACATGCACTCAGGTCACTCCACAACAAGTACAAATATGTCATTGTCCATGTTAGTGTGAATGATCTGAGATGTACCTCCCTGGACTACATGAAAAGAGACATGGAGGAGCTTTCTGATCTTGTAGCCCAGGCAGGTATGACCCTAGCCCTGAGTAGCATTCTGCCATCACCCAGAATGATACCACAGTACAAGGACAAAATGATTGACTTCAACAATTGGCTAAGCTTCTGGTGTCATTCTAAGGGGATCCAGTATCTGTCTGCCTGGGATGACATGCTCGACAAACCACGATGCTTTGCCAGAGATAGCCTGCACCTGTCGCCCTTGGGATTCCGGATACTGGCTAAGGCTCTTGCCACCCCTATACTGCCTTTTATAGGCAAGATTTAAATGACAAATTCACCACCATAACAGGTACAAGCAAGCAAAATCTGAGGGTAATGCTACTTAATGCTAGAAGTCTTGTTTGTTTGTTTGTGTCTTTCAGCTTTTCCCGGTTAGGGGTTGCCACAGCGGAACTCCGGTCCACTTATGATTGGCAGTAGAGTTTTACGTGCTGGCTTGCTGGGCCTAACACACAACCTTCAATGAAGGAATGCCCATTCACGCATGTCGCCACACAGAAGACGCTCTAACTGAGAATCGAATGGGCAACGTCTAACTGGGAGGCGACAATGCTACTGCAGCACCACCACCGCAGTCCAAAGCTCAAAATGCACTCACTCGAGGCACTCCTTAAAATGGAGAACATCGACATCTGTGCAGTGACAGAGACCTGGTTCAAGGATCCAGAGAGCACCCCTACATTACCAAGCTATAATTCGTACCACACCTTTTGGCCACCTAACCTGGACCAAAGCACTAAAGGCGGAGGCATGTCCATATTCATTAAGGATATCCACACCTCCAGGCTAGTTGCTCAGCATAATGCATCCAAAATTATCCAAGTGCAACTAACTCTGGGCAAGACCACAATGCAAATTGTAGCTTGCTACAGATCCCACACCATGCCCCAGGATTCCCACTCCTCATTTTTTGATACACTGGAAAATATTAGGATACAACCTACCACCCTAATAATGGGCAATCTCAACTACTCCGCCATTAACTGGGAAAACTACTCATGTACCAACTCTTGTGCTCAACATTTTCTGGAATTCATAAATTCCAACGCCTTGGATCAGCTTATCCACACCCCCACCAGGGGCAGCAATATCCTAGACCTGATCATTACCAACATGAGCAACTGGTATTCCACACCAGAGGTCAATTCCTTGTTGGCCACATCTGACCACAAACAAATCACCCTAGACACCCACATCCCACCCCCCATTAAGGAAACCACTGTAAAAAAATTCTCCAAAGCCAACTTCACGCTTCTTAAGACAGAAGTGGCAAACTTCACGACACCCATGCTGATGGACAATAGAGGTACGACTGCTGAATCCTATACAATTGCACTTTATAAGCACTTACACGAGTGCATGGATCATACAATCCCTAACAGAACCAAAATGCTATTCTCCAAAAAAAGGAAGCCAATCTGGTGGTCCCCTGCTATAAACAAACTCTACAACAGAAGAAAGAAACTGTTGCAAAAAAGAGTAAAATCCCATGATTGGAGGAACTCCGTGGTCAGCCTCAGTAAGAAGCTGAGATCCCTCATAAAATCCTCCAAAGCTAGTTACGAAAACAAAATCACCACTGATTCTAAAGACAACCACAAAGCATTCTATAGCTATGTCAAGAATCTCAATGGCAACACTCAGATCTGCTCTGAGTTACAGCACAATGCCACTAAATATACAGAACCAACTGATATTGCCAGCATCCTGGCAGATAGGTTCAGTGCTAACTTTACCCCTCTCTCATTCCCTAAAGGGCCCATCTCTATATCGGAAGAATGCAAAGTTCCTGTAATCACGGCTGCACAGGTAAAAAACACACTCTCCAAAGCCAAGAACACAGCATCCATGGGACCTGACAACATCCCAGGCTGTGTTCTACATGAACTACAGAATAAACTGGCACCCCACCTAAGTACCATGTTCAATCATAGCCTCACCTCAGGCTTTGTGCCCACTGAATGGCGCACAGCAATGGTTATCCCACTCCACAAAGGGGGAGCCACCACAGACCCTGGGAAATACTACCCCATTAACCTGACAAGCCTGGTCTGCAAGGCTATGGAGTGTATCATCATGGAACTTATAAACAATGCCATTGGTAATCTCCAAACTCTGGACCCTACCCAGTTATGGTTTGTAAAAGGCAGATCATGTCTGCTAAATCTGATAGACTTCTTTGAAGCGGTCACCAAAGCCGCAGATGAAGGTAAGGTAGTTCACACAGCCTATCTAGATCTCGCCAAGGCTTTCAACACCATCCCCCACTCTGGAATTATAGACAGACTCAGTAAACTAGGTATAAATCCCTATGTCACAAGATGGGTTGCCAACTGGCTTACTGACGGAACCTACATTGTGAAAGTAGCAGACTCTAAATCCAACTTCAGACCAGTGACAAGTGGAGTATCACAGGGTTCAGTCCTAGGTCCTCTCCTGTTTGGTATCTATTTCTCTGAAGTACAAGCTAACACAGAAGGTCTTTGGCTAACAAACTTCGCAGATGACTGCAAACTAGGAGCCATAATCAGAACTTTTAACAATGTGGACATGCTACAAAAGGAACTCACTGAGACAGATGCCTGGTGTCAAAGCCATGGCCTCAAGCTCAGTGCCAAAAAGTGCATTGTCATCCCTTTTGGTAAAAACTCTGTATCCATGAACTACCACATAGGCGGTAGTCTACCTAACACCGAAAGTGTAATAAGAGACCTTGGGATACAGGTGGACAGTAGTCTCTCCTTTGATAATCACATCACCACCACCACAGTAGTCAGGAAATCCTTGTACGTGGCACACCTCATCACAAAAGGTTTCTCATCCAGGAAAAAAGAGGTCATTGTTCCCCTCTACTTATCACTCATTAGACCCATTATAGAGTACAACGCCCCTTTTGGTATGTACCTCACAAGACATCTACAACAACTGGAAAGGCCACAGAAATACCTCACAAAGAGGGTTACCGGCCTCAAACAGATGCCATATGCAGACAGTCTCAAAAAACTCCAGCTTTACTCTGTCACATATCACCTACGCAGAGGTGATCTCTGCCTAGCATACAAAGCTATGCCAAACCCAGATCTGTTGGACATGCTCCATGTAAAGAAATCCCAATCACTCTGAGCTACATGCTCCAGGGACCTAAACCTTGTCACCCCAATAAACAGAACATGCTGGAGGGATAGATTCCTGTCCCAGAGACTTCCCATACTCAGGAACAAACTACCTATCTATATCAAACAAAGCTCCTCATTAGCACTCTTCAAGAAAAATCTTGATGATTGGATGGGAGGTAGGAAATTCACCCCCGGGATCACTTCTGTGGCTCTGCTTGACAGTAGCACAGGAAAATAATTTTCTTGGGTGGCAAAAGTCAGGGTACAATTTGGCTAGGCTTATATAGGCCCTAGGGCCAATAGCCTGGTACATACCTATGAACCTATGTCATCCCATGCAGGCAGATACTGGATCCCCTTAGAATGACACCAGAAACTTAGCCAATTGTTGAAATCAATCATGTATTGCTTGTACTGTAGTATCATTCTGGGTGATGGTAGGATGCTGCTCAGGGTTAAAGTCATACCTGCCTGGGCTACATAATCCAAGTACTTTTCCATGTCCAAATAAATCACTTTATAGAATTAGGTATATCCAAACCTCTCAAATGTCCCCAATTTTGGCTCAAAATGTTGCTCTCCCCCTAATAATCCCTCTGCAAAATGGCAATTTTGGAAGAAAACATGGAGGGTTTACAATTAATAAATAATTGTAATGATCAGAGTTATAGATTACTTTTATTTCAGAAATGCATGTAGAGTCTCTTATTTTGTCAGCTGTTCAACTTAACAGTACTAATGTTAAGGTGGGAGGATGGCATAATGGTTTAGGTGTTTACCTTGCAGACACAAAGTACAGGGTTTGATTCTCACATGGGCTAATTGGGTAGGCTTAAAATGGCCGACAAGGGCAGTTAGCCTAGTACAAACCTATAAAAAAGTGTCCCTTCTTTGACAGGTTCACAGCTGTATTGTGTGGCTATTTTATATTTTTCCATCACACTTTTGGTCCATTTTTCATAAAATTGTGGTTTTCTGGCAAATTAGTGGAAAATCATTAAAGATTGAAGTTAGAAAATAATGACAGACATTTGAGTTTCCAATTTCAAACCCTTCAGAAAAGTCATACTGATTCAAGACTTACTATTCTATTATCTTTCTAAGTTTATAAGAGCAATATTATCCCACTTCTATTTATGACTTCTCCAGATTTCTTGCTCTGAGGTTGAGAGGTATGACAAATGTGTTAGGGCCATCACTGTCAGCCAGAGACATTTCAAATTGTGACATACTTGTTGCACCCCACTCCCCCATGTAGTGACTCTGGATGTGTCAAAGCAAGGCAAGGAGCAGTTATGCAGTGTAAGTGTGCAGAGTATCCCCCCATCCAAGGTAGACACAAGTACTACAGTGGCTTTTCATCTGTCCTTGATTTTGCTGAATGTTCTGGTTTTCTGTCATATTTTTATACTCTTGATTTATGCTTTTTATTATTCAGAAAATGCATGTTATTGCAGTACCTGCTGCTCTGTGTTAAAGTAGCAATACTTTAATGACCATCAGGTAAGCTTGTCTGAGATTATAAGATGCAGGTAAGCTTTAATAAGCATACTGTTAAACAATTACCAACATTGAAAGCCTTTTTGTTATTGCCATGAAGAGAATATTTACATAACTAGATAATGTATAAGCCTTAGGTATTGAAATGCATATGACATGATCTGCAACAACTAGAAAGGCCGCAGAAATACCTCACTAAAAGAATCACAGGCCTAATGCAGATGCCCTATGCTGACTGCCTTAAAAAACTCCAGCTATACTCTGTCGCATATTGTCTACTCAGAGGCAATCTCTGCTTAACATACAAGGCCATGTCAAACCCAGAATGTTGGACATGCTGCACTTAAAGAAATTCCAATCCCTCAGAGCCACACGATCCAGGGATCTAAACCTTGTCATCACAATAAACAAAACATGCTGGAGGGATAGGTTCCTGACTCAGAGACTCCCCAGACTCTGGAATAGACTGCCCATACATGTCAAGCAGAGCGCCTCCTTGGCCCTCTTCAAAAGGAACCTTGACGACTAGATGGGAGAAAGGAAATTCACCCCGGGGATCACATCAGTTGCCCTGCTAGACAGGGGTCCAGGGAAGTAAATAGTGTGGGAAGAAATAGCCAGGGAATTGTTATGGCTAGGCTTGTACAGGCCCTAGGGCCAATAGCTTAGTACCAGCATATGAACCTATTTGTAATAAAGGACAGGATTACAGTATTTTCAGAAGCTCATTTCATTTGTTGGAGACTTCCAGTCATCTTTGCAGGCTTTACCCATAAACTAAACATAATGCCAATCTATTATGTATGGTCCATAATCTGTGCAGTAATCCTTTAAGCAATTTATCTTGAGCTTGTTTCTTGTTTGCTGTTCATTTTTTACTTTGATCATGTTTTCCTCATGAAACAAGTAGATAGTTGTTGTCAGGCAGGAGGTCTTTTATGGATAAGAAACATTTTTGTATCACAGAGATTGCTACTTTCATCATGCTACTTGACACTTTTATAAAGCTGAATATAAATTATAATTCGAACTGCAGTGCAAGGAGAAGTGGTTTGAGTTCAGTGCTGCTTGTTTTTTATACCTGATTTTGACTGGCATTCTAGTAATGTATTTAAAAAGTAATTTATTTTTTCACGCCTCGCAACCTTTTTGTTTCCATCTAGATATTAAGTAAGCTGTCGTGTAGCCAATGGATTGAAATATTTTCTTTCTTCTCCACTTCATTTTGTCTTCACTGGACTCTCGTAATGATGGTTTGGCACCCAGGGCAGCGTATTTAATTAAAGTCCCAGTTTTTGTAGTTTTGAGCATAGATCTGCCCCTTTCTAGTTGGTCACACCCTTCCCATTGGCCCCACCCATTCAGCTGTTTCCTGCAGCTCCCCTTTGATTTGAAGTCATCAGCCGCCACTGGTGTCATGTAACGGAACATTTATCTTTACCTGTATATATTTGATACTCTTCTAGTACTACAGTTAGAATCAGTCCTATTTTTTTCCTTAAATGTTGTGTCTAATAGTATCTGAACAAACATTTGAAAAATCTTCCCTTTTAAGATTCAAACTTTCCATAATACATTGTTCTGAGATATTAAGTTTTGTTATCATTAAAAAGAGACAATAACAGAGTAATACAATCCTAACTTTTTTATCAGAAGTGTCATTCTATAGGCTAATATATAAACTATCCTTTGGTATACTGCAAGCATTCAGAACTATTTAATAACTGACATTGATTTAGAATGCTATTCACCGTCCTATTATCTAAGTTGTATTCACTGACATCTTAGCATACAATTCAAAATATTATGATTATTTACTTTTAGACAGGAAGAAGTAACTTGGACAGTTCGTAGAATTTTAGAACTCTTGCAGCATCACAAAAGTGCTCATGATTCTAAATAAGGCTTGCAAATGAACAATTTATCAGCTGCATTTCACCAAAAACATTCACAAGTGAATCTAATCCACCTCTACTTTATACATTAATTCCTCAAACCCTTCCAAACCACTAAAATACCAACAAAAACATTTCAAAGTATGTTAAACACTACAAGCTATTGTATTTAAAGAAATAACATTTAATGATTTAGTAAGCACTATTTAAATGAGATGTTTAATATAAATCTGACTGTCATTTTTTTAAAGGAGACAAAACATATAAACTTGCATAGTACTACAACTGCCCTTCTCTCCTTCATGGATACTATCAACAGAGCCCACGACATTGGCAAAATTGTTTCCACTATCTTTGTTGACCTATCTAAAGCATTCAACACTATTTCTCACCCTTTACTTATCACCCAACTTTCTAATATTAGTCTTTCCCTCCCCACACTAAACTGGTTCTCTAGTTATTTAACTGAAAGACAACAAGTTGACAGACAGGAAAACTCCATCTCTCCTTTTCTCAACACACCTACCAGAGTTCCCATGGCTCCACATTTGTGCCACTCCTATTTAACATATTCATAAACAATTTCCACTTATCTCTCCCTCAAGGATCTGTTATACAATACGCAGATGACTCTTCTATTGTCTGCTCTGTCAATTCCATCTCTGATCTGCTGTAACTAACTGAAAAGGCCTTCTTCACTGAATCCTGGATGAGCAAGAACCACCTATCCCTGAACCCAAATAAAACCAAAATCATATTATTCACCCCTAACAAAACCCCTTTAAATAAAACCAAATTCACCATCTACTCTCATAGTAAGGCTTTAATCGAAGTCGTTAACCACACAAAGCTCCTTGGAGTCATAATCGATGAACACATGAAATTCGACCTGCATATAGAACACAACATTCGCAAAACACATCTTAAACTTGGAACCCTCTATAGACACAATAACTTTCTAAGCCCATCAACAAAAGCAACCCTAGCCACAACTTACCTATTACCCTCACTCATCTGCAGTGCCCCTCTGCTTACCAATATTCAAAACTCTTCAAAATCTGAACTTGAGACATACTACAACAAAACAGCTAAATTTACAACTAATTCTAAATACTCTACCCATCACTGCACGGTTCTTAAATCACTGAAATGGCTAGAACTTCCAAACTATCTCTCCTATTTGCAACTAATCATAGCTTACAAAATGATCTTTAAACCCCTAGATTGTCCTGCCCTGAGTTCTATATTTAGCTACTACCACACAAACAGGCCCCTTAGATCAGGGGATCAGAAACTCCTGCAGGTTCACAAACCTAACCTCCCACCCGGACATCTTCTTTACTCATGTTCAATAGCCAAAAACTGGAATGCTCTGCCTCTATCATTTAGAACACTCAAAACCCTAATACTTTCAAAACATCCCTTCACAACCACCTATCTTCAAGCTGGTAGTGTACCTGCACTAAGCCCCCCCCCCCACAGATTACATATGCTATACTACTTCTTAGCAATCTTATTTCATGTGGTCATACAATACTACTGTAAAGAAAGATTATAGAAAAACTTGCACCATGGAAATCTTTACTCGATACTTTTGACTGTACAGATTATGCTACTCTTATGGGTTTTACTCTGTATTTTGTACAAATTTATTTCTTTGCAACTCAAATCTTGTAATTTAAACTTTTAAATGCATGTACTGTAGAGCTTTTTTCCTGGGGCATCCACTGAAAATGGGTTCTCTATGGCCCAGTGGACTTTCCTGGAAAACAAAATGCAAATAAATAATAAATAAATAAATGTAACACAGCCACATATGTGAAGCAGATAATACAAGTAACATATTAGTAATGCCACATCTTTCTCTATCTGTATAAAGAATATATATAGATCAAAGTTTCAGAACTTCGCTAACAACCATATGATCGAAGTTTTGAAACACGGAACATCAAATAAAATAAAAAATAAAAACAAAAAAAGTTTTCTGTCATGTTTTTGTGGGGGGCAAAACCTATGCACCCCCCAACATGAGGAGCTGCACCCCCATACCCCCTGCTAATTAAATATATAATCTCCAAAATAGCAGTATAGCAAGGAAAATGGTAAATTTCTTGTTCAGTGCTGTACGGCAATCTCCATTCAGAACGTTCAAAGTTTCAAAACTCTGATCATATGGTTGTCTGCCATATGATGTTCAAAGTTCTGAAACTTTGATCATCTGAAGTAGACCTCTCTCTTTCTCTCTCTCTCTCTCTCTATATATATATATATATATATATATACACACACATATATGTATAAAATATATAGAGAGTGTAGTGTAGAATATGTGAAAAGTACATACAAGTAATTAATTAGATGCAAATAATTTGGTATACATTCTATGTGACTAACATATAATAAGTTGTGTAAGTAAGGGTAACTTTATAGCCACTCAGAATTATAGCAAGTAAAGGCAAAATGGATCATACACAAAGACATCTTCTGCCAAAGGATAAAAACAGAAATATCAGATAAGAGAATACATATGGAATATCAGATGGAAGAATATAGACAGAATATCAGATTGGGGAACATAGATGCATACATGAAACCTAGTTCTTGTATTACTTGTCATTGTCTTAAGATATAATAATGTGACAGCTCAATGATAAGAACTTTAAGATCATACGCTCTCATTCTGCAGCGGGTGTGCCTGTCCCTTCCATGGTTATATAGTAAATGAGGTAATGCTTACAAATCTTGCTATCAATACTCATTTTTTGCTAGTACACCTAACATAATAACTGCTGTTAACTTATAGATGCTTATATAGCTGCTAAGAGAACAGGAACTAACAATGTACCACAGTCATTGTGTTGCTAATGTGCCATACAATACATATAAAAAAAACAACAAATTAAACAGGGACTAGAGGTACTATTAGAAAATGAAAAAAAATAACTGAAAAGCATGCAAAGTATAGTGGTAAATGTAACTTTCTCATATACCAATGCACAGCTGAATGGGTAAGAAAGAGAGCCTGGATAAAAAGTAAGAAAGAAAAAAAAAAGTAGTGGCAAAGTAAAAAAAATGGATACTGTTAATAATACCCTTTGTGAAAACTCTAAAGAGTGAAAAAACAAGTGCAGGCAAAATTATGCAACATAACAGACAGGAGTAAAGTTAAACACAGTAGCAGGTAGGTACCCTCAGAGGCAGATGTGTTTCATAAATCACATAGTTTAATGAGGATGTACTTCATAAATATATATTCCATCTATTAGAAACTTTAATGTGTTTCTGTACACAAATGTCCAAACAAAAATAACTTCAAAGCAGAAAACGTTTAACACAAATACTGAAATACAGAAAATAAAATAATCACTGACCATAGCCATGTTTTTTTCAAACCATAACTAAATCAGAGAAAACTGAAGCAGTTTACTGCTTAGCTCACTGTTGTTAATACAAAATACATATTACTGTTTTAACTATTTTATACACATTCATTAGCTTTAATTATGTTTGACCCACTGCCATGATAATATGACTGGAGTTATTTGTAGGAATCAGTTCAATTCTATTTGAAAAAAGCTTATTGGTTGGTTGCTTTTGTTCATGTGATACAATATTTTTGAATACGGCATGCTGAATATCTTGTAGTTTTTTTGATTTCTTGAAAAAAGGCAATAGAAAATTGTACATTCATAAGCTAGCAGTGTTTACTACCCCTTTTATTTATTTATATGTGAAACTGTAAGCAGTGATTTTTGTCATTTATACATTTGTAGATTCATAAAAATGGGTAACGCGTTCTGTCCCTTTCAACAATAGAATATTTATATAAAAACTATAGTTACTTAAACAGTTGTCTAGTAGTATCTAAAAGATAGTTAAAGATTCCACTTGGCTAACAAAATCAAGAGGTTTGCTGGCAGCTGGTGCAGAAGTTTAAGGCAGTGAGTTGTACTTCCTGTTTTAGGGTTTGATTCTGTCAGCCCTCATTTGCTTACTGTGAGATATTTAACCAGACATTGCTCCTGGGTCAACCCTGAAAAGGGATTGTATCGAGTGAATCTACCTGCTTACAAATGGGTATTATTAGGCTCATAGGTTCATAGGTTGATATTTTACTGTTATTAGGTTTATTTCATAGAAGAGGTATGATTGAGGTAAGTGATTTCTTCCCTGTAGTGCTCTTCAGTATTGGATTAATTAAGGAAAAAGAGTTTTCATGCAATTTAGTTCCCAGCAGTCTGCTAGGATGACATGTACAGTGCCTTAACACTAGGCATAGTTTCCCCCTATAATGTCAATGACTTATACTATATAGGTTAAGGTATGATAGCTTCAGGTGATAGTTCAAAGGTTAGCAAAGCTGGCATTTGCCTTGTGGATCTTCTCTGCAACTGTAGGTGTCAATCAGAGTAGCCATAAAATGTAAAATAAGCAAGTAATAACACCCAACAGGGTGTTGTGTCTTTCGGCTTTTCCTGGTTAGGGGTCGCCACAGCAGAACTCCGGTCCACTAATGATTGACAGTAGATTTTTACGTGCCGAGTTGCCAGCTCTGATGCACAACCTTCAACGAAGGTACGCCCATTCACGCATGTCTCCACGCAGAAGACGCTCTAACTGAGAATCGAACTGGACAGAGTCTTACTCTGAGGTGACAACGCTACCGCAGCACCACCATCGCAGTACATATCACCCAACAGGGTGTGTGTTACTATATAAATAATGCACACCCAGGGGTGTTTACTCCTGAAAGGGCATTATTTACACAGTAAATTACACACACATTGGGGGGCATTATTGCTCCTAGAGAATGGGCTGTCTGTAAAATTGCTTTGTTTTACTTATTTATCTATTATTATTGTTATTATTATTATTATTTATTTTTTTAAATATTTTTGATGTAAAATAGTTCCAATGCCTAATGTTTCAAATTTGCTGTAGTAAATCTAAATGCTGTTAGAGGAAGCATTTTATATCTAAAATATAAGTCTGGTAAGTATTTAATGTCTACACATATTCTCAAACACCCACACACACACACACACACACACACACACACACACACACACACACACACACACACACACACACACACACACACACACACACACAAACATTCAGTAGCAATGTATGTTTAAAAACACTCATTTAATAATGGGAGCCTTTAAAATGTTCTTACCTACATAACTCTCAACTCTCTACATTTTCAAAGAATGTCCAGATTTTTACCTGTTTTTTTTTTTTTTTGGTTTATTCCTCATAAAATGTTTTGTTGGCAAATCACTAGAAATTGAAGTTGCTAAATAATGACATACATTTCACTTTCAGAGTTATTCCGCGGTGGTACAGCGGTAGCGTTGTTACCTCACAGCAAGAGGTTCTCCCGTTCGATTCTCGGTTTGGCTTGGCATTGCCTTCTGTGTGTAGTCTGCATGTCCTCCTCGTGGTTAGGTAGTGTTCAAAAGACATGTGTGTGTAAATGGATGTGTCTTGGTTGACCATTGAGCTGGCACCTCGGTGTTTCGTAAAAAATCTACTGCCAATCATTAGCGGACCGGAGTTCCGCTGTGGTGACCTTTTACCTGGAAAAAGCCGAAAGACAAACAACAACATTTCCTGCAGGAAATGCATGCTAAAACAACTCCTTTTATTCTAGCAACTAAGTTTATGAAAGCAATATTTAAAATCTGTCTCTGTATTTCAGCCTTTGCCCCCTCTTTATTTTAGGCTTTATTCAGATTTCTTGAGCTATGAGGTTGACAGGTATGCAAACCTCTTAACAGCTGCTGTCAATACTTGCTCACTCAACAAACTCTCTCTCTCTATCTCAGTCACACACATGCACAGACCCCCCACAGACACACGCTTTTCTTTTTCTTTTTTTTTAATGCTTCTTTCTTTTAATTTTACACTAGCTAAACAGCAAAAACAAACACACTCACATGCAGACACACACACACTTTACTTTTTATTTTTTTAAATGTTTCTTTTAATTTTACACTCGCTAAACAGCAAAAATGCATACACTCACATGCACAAACACACACACACACACACACACACACACACACACACACACACACACACACACACACACACACACACACACTTTTCAATTATTTTCTCCTTTTAATTTTACGTTGGCTAAATAGCAAAAGTACTGCTTAGTGAGCATAATATAATGGCGGTCATTAGCTTTTTTACAGTCTTAGCTTCATGGTACCCTAATATGCTGCTGTGACGTGTTGGACTTGTTTTTTCAGCAGTGTTACCTGTATATTAGCAAACTGCAAGACAACATTAATTTTCCAGTTAGAGTTTAATGTTTGATTTGTCCATTCTCTAATACTCTAATATGAGATGAATTAAACTGACAACTAGAACACTACATGTTCTTTATTCCTTAGTTGTAACTGTCCGCATTAAATGCCCTAGTTGTTGAAGACCTATATTTCTGGCTCCAAAGGTATTTTCAGTGTATTGTAACTTATTGTTTATTCATGTTTCTAAATCCTTACTTGCTCTTACCTGTTCAGGGATAGCCATGTTTATAACAGCAGAAGAAGTAACCCAGTCTTTTAGTAACTCTAAATAATCACTTAAATGTGTATTGTCTGGCCTTCTACTTGCTGCAACCCTGATGTTGATGTTATCAACAAAGTTGTTTATCCAGCATTTAGAATCAAATGGAATGATGGCAAAAGTAAACTAAATAAAATCGCCTCTAGTACTGATCCCTGGAGCACACTTGATTGTATCAGTTTCCAGTTTGAATGATATCCATGTGCAGTGCCCTTTGTGATCTTTGAGCAAGTCATCTTTCAACCTATTAAGTTACATATGGATTGATATATGAAGTTTGGGACAGACCATTTTTTTCCTGGGACATCTTCAAATGGGGCCAGTTACATAGGCTTGCAGGAATTAAGAGAATAAGAGGAGGATAGGGTTAAATGGGATGGAGGGATGTTTAGGAGGAAATGAGGTAAGGGTAGGGAGGGGCTTAGAGGGTTTTGTCAAGGGTAACTGAGGTAGGAGTCACATTTTGGCGTGAACTTGCTATACTGAAGGTTCATGTCCTGATGACTGGCGTGTTCTTTGGTCAGGTAGGCCTTGGTTTGGTGGTGGGCATGAGGAGGTGGGTACCTAGGGTATAGGGTATGGTCATATGTATGCTGGTTAAAGGTGATGTCTCATAAGTACAGGGACTAGTGGTTTTTTTTTATATTGTATGCTGTTTAATTAGTTGTGGGGTCTGTTGTCTCGCTAGGTAATTAAAACTCTGCTGATCCTTCTTTGGATCACGTTGCTGAATATGTACCAGAAAGGTGAAGAAGGTGGTGAAGCTCAGGAACCTATATGTCAGTCAAGTGAGCTCTCACTGTTCTGAATTTAGAGCCCTCAGAATTGATTGTGAAGGAATATAATTTTAATTGTTATTGCTGACTTGGGGTCGGGTCATGGTTGGGTAATGCGGTGAGAGATTTTGGGTGGTATTGTTTGGGGGGGTCCTGGAGAGATCGTGACCTTCCTGGGTTTTCTTAGTTATCATCTTTCATGGGATTTGGGCTGCGAGTTATTAGGCAGCATAGTGGTTGGTCGCTGTTGTGTGAGTAGCGAGGTACACAGGTCCAGCTGGAGTTGGTGTCTAAAGGTAGACTAGCTTTCCCTGCCACTCTTATCAAGTGGATAACACTTATCAGGATGAGGGAAAGTGAGGAAGACAATGTTGTTTTTTCCATGGGCTACAGGTTCTGTGGAGGGGGGTGTTGCTGTTGCGCATGTGTGTTATAATGTTGTGGCTGGGAAAAAAAAAGACCAAGGACGATTGCTTTATAGGAGATCGCATTTATAATTTGTGCAGACAACATGGTTTCAGGTACACAGTCAAGTTTTGTAGAATACTGGAATGCTCTGAATGCTATATTCTCAGCAATTTGTGGTGTGTTTTACATGTTTGTGGTTCCTCTGCTTTGGCGACTTGAGGGCAGATGGTCCTGTTGTGGGGAATGGGGCCAATGTGAACTGTTGAGGACTGCAAACTATTGTCCTTGCAGTGTATGGATGATGCACAGAAGGGCGGCGTGGAGTTCTTTTCCTTCTTCCTTTTGACTGATGGAAGACGGCCATTAATGAGTGCTAGCTGGTCTGGGTGGTTGCTGGCTTGGAGAAAGAGCTTGGATTTTGGATTTTGAGATTTGCTGTTGCCAGCAATTGCGGAGATATCCACTTTTCATGCTCATGTGGGTCTTGGGCGTTTTGTGGAGGTTGGGGGCTGGAAGGAGCAGAGATGGTATTTCACAGACTGCGAGTTCAGTGAGAGGATGAGGTTGCTACTGTTCATGTGTGGCAGAATCAGCAATGGATAAAAAAAAAACAAAAAAAACAAAAAGAGTGAGAAAACAGGAAAAACGGAGACCGCAGGTGTTTTTTCTCTTCAATTTCACTACTGGTAGGCTACTGCAGTTATGTGTTTTCTGAGTGGGGTACTGCCATCTTGTCCAGGTAAGAGGCTTGCCAGTTTGAGAGTCAGAGCAGGGTGACATTCCTGCTTGTCAGTGTTTAACCACAAGGTGTAGGCCTTAGGCATTTTGGTTGCTGGCGGTTACGCATTTTAGGACAAGGTTGTGGGGATGATCATACTTCTCAATGGTAGGATCTATTTTCCATAAAAAAAAAAAAAAACAAAGAAATGAAATGTGGGGTCTTGTCCCACCTTTATTTATAGCTTTGTTCAACTTGAAAACTGCGTCTCATTTCAAGAAAAGGGCAGTCATGCTATCTCCCCTGCTCGTTACTGGTAAGAGTAAAGGTTTGCAATTGTGGTACTATTTGATATTGGTGGAGTGACATTTTATTTCATACTTGGAAGTGATTACCATAGTTCATAATTTACTGTACTCCCTAAGCCTTTATTTAATTGCTCATGTCGTGTGATTTTAATAAGGGTTAAGGTACGTGCCATAAAGGTACAACGTGCAGGGCTTGACTCTCACTAGGACTAATTGGCTAATTTTGTAATGACTCACAGGGGTAGCTGTCTGTCTGTCTTACAACCATAACGTGGAGAGTTTGATTCTTACAGGGATAATTAGCTAAATTTGGGAATGGCTCACAGCGGTGAGAGTGATTAACTTAAAGACCCCCTTAAATATGAGCAAGTTTGCAGGCACTTGTTCATTAGATGTGACGGAATTTGCTATTAAACTTTCAGTAGGGTATAATTCCATGCATTTAGATATTAAACATCGTTCTAACCCTAACACACATATGAAGCTGCTAGATTAATTTGTTTTCTGTTAAATGAATTTTAATTGGGGTGGTGCTTGTGTGCACGCCCTCAGCTGTGTGAATCTTGCAGGGTCTTCAGGGTTTTGTCCATGTTTTGTTGGACAGATATGTCCTGTTTTCCTCATGGACTTTTTCTGTCATGTTGTACCACATCATGATTAGGTCATTGGTTGACAGTTGCTTGACTTTGTCTGCATGTTCTTTGAAGGAAGAGTAATGGCGTGGGACCCCCTTTTATTCCAACGTCATTACAGGTTAGCATTGCTTATGGCAGTACAAGTTAAATATACTTTTTGTAACATATAACTCATGTTCATTCCGCCAGTCTCCCAAGTTCCTGACAGATCAGACCAGGCACAGCTGGGGGGGGGGGTACACTTCTGTCTACAGAATCACTGCTATGAGCTATGGATGACCAAGATGCAGATGGCTACAAGGTGAGCACGGTCATTAATTCCCCAAGTGATGGGGATGTCCTCCAAGAGGATCTCATCCAAATGAATGACTGGTGCCAGAAACATGGCCTCAAGCTGAATTCCATAAAATGCATCATCATCCCCGTTGGGGAGGGAACATCCCCGCATGTTATCACAATAATATCAATGTCCTAAGTACAAAAACTGGTAGTGAAGGATGGAGGGTACCAAGGTTGTTAGCAACCTGGCTTTTGACCATTGTGTTGCTTCCGTTGAATACAAAGAATAATTCCTTATTTCTCAAACTTTTACTGAAACTGTTTAGTGCCTTTACAGCCTTCTAGAAATTTGTCTGGTGTAGTTATTTTATGTGGCCTCCTAGCTGCCATTTTCATTATCCTTCTGTATTGTGCATCTGCTTTTATTACAAGGTAAGGAAAGTGCACATTACAGCTAATTCTGGTTTTATTATAAGGTAAGGAAAGTGAACATTACAGCTAATTCTGGTTTTATTATAAGGTAAGGAAAGTGAACATTACAGCTAATTCTGGTTTTATTATAAGGTAAGGAAAGTGCACATTACAGCTAATTCTGGTTTTATTATAAGGTAAGGAAAGTGCACATTACAGCTAATTCTGGTTTTATTATAAGGTAAGGAAAGTGCACATTACAGCTAATTCTGGTTTTATTATAAGGTAAGGAAAGTGCACATTACAGCTAATTGCTTTTTCTGCAGCTTCTGATTAAGTACTTTCAGCATGCTAAATTGTTCACACAACCGCTCCAGCTTATAAGAGCAATATTCAAATGTATAGAGTGTTCTACTATATTGGTATGTGGGGTTATGAGGCCCCATGGGTAATGGTTTCCCACCACATGTGCATGGTCCAGCATATATATATATATATATATATATATATATATATATATATATATATATATATGTGTATAAAAATGGGGGAGGGTGGGATTAGCTCAGGGCCCTTTTGCTGAGTGCAATACTCTTGAGAGGCAGTGTAACATGGTGCATATCTGTTATATTGCAAACCACTAGAGATACAACTCCTTAGGAGTGAAAAGAGAGGAAATTGTAGGCAAGCAAGTATGATCAGTCTGAATGGGAAGCAAGGATATCAGTGCCTGAGTGGGACATATTTTAGCTGGGGCGGCATGAAAAGGCCATAATGTTCCTTAACAAACATAACATGCAGAGTTTTGGACACAAGAGGGAATTGTTTAGGCTTAATATGGTGACAGGCATGAGTGGTGTAATATGCACCCCTTTGATGGTATTTCTCTTCGTTGTGTCTTAGAGCAATTTTATTACTATGGCTTTCTTATTTCTTTTCTAGCCATAATTCCACATCTAAGTATTCTACCAGTCTTTGTCTGCCTTCATTAATTATTTCTCTCATGTAAACAAAGATTGGATACTTCTTAGGGTGTTACCTATTCAAAAAAAAAAAAGTTTATTTCTAAATGTTTTGATAGTTGTGTTAGCCCTCATAACGTGGAACAAATGGGCAAAATGTGGAGCAAGTGCTAATGGTTTATTTACAGCTTCTACTTGGTAGGTCATAGGGTGGATAAAATATGCTGGTTACTTACAAAGAAGATCCTTTTAATGAAGTAATATGATTTAGCTATGGAATAAAGTCACTTATGAGATATACATTAAGTCCGCCATTTCCCATTTCATCATGTTGGGTCTATTCAATAACATGGCATTTTTTGGTCAATTTGTGACTTCATACCTGCCAGAGAATGCATGCTATTGCAAGTACTAACTTTTAGGTTAGGAGCAATGAGAAAGTGACTTTGACTAGTTTCTGGTTTTAAATGAGTAGTATGGTTTGGGAACTGGTTATTGCTACATTTTCGGGGAGTTTTTAGGATCAAAGAGGTGAAATTTATGAGCAAGGTGGTTTCTAGCAGCAACTTTGGTAAAGGAGTTAATGTGCACAACTATTATTTTGTCTTTTATCTTCTAGATGGGAAGCGCAGAGGATCATCAGTTGGTGGATTGCATATGCATTCTTGAGAGGTGATGGTTGCTAAGTCTAGTTCGGTAATTATTTAACTTGACATGTCAGATTTGTGGCAGGGTGCTGAAAGGTGACTTCAGTTAACTTAGAGGCAGGGTGAAGTAGTCTTGGGTTGTTCAAGGGGAGGTTGGATGACTATAAAGGATGGAATTATTGTTGCATGAGTTTGGGGCATCTTTTGGGGGCATGGGAGTATGTTTTTTTTTGTTTTTTGTGGGTATAGGATTGGATGATGGGTTCAGCGGAGGATTTTGATGCTTTGTGGGGAGTTTTCAGATTGCAGGCTGGCAGGAAGGGAATTTGAAGGAAGGATCTTAATTGTTTAGTTTAGGCTGGTTGGCTCTGATGGCAAGCAGATGTTTTATAGGTAAAGTTTAGCTGTTAAGGAAGTGGTCCTTGGTGGCAGTCTGCTGTGTGATTTTAGTACTGTTAACCACTATTTTGGACCACTGGGGTGGGATTTTAGGAATAGAAGCAGTGGAAATGGGAGGACAGGCAGATTTGGTGTAGTAGGGAGTTATTTAGGGTTATATGTATTCTTTTTATGGAAGATGGGGTTCTTCATGGTTAGGAGGGGTGCTGCTAAGCGGATGTTTTGCATGTTGCTCAGTTTAGTTGGGCAAATTGGGGTTATTGTTTACAAATGGTTGTCATGTAGACTGCATTGGTAAATTAAATTGCAAGAGAGTACGTAAACTTTGTTTTCTTCTACTACATATGGCAGCCCTTACCACATTTTGCGGGGATCTGTGCAGATATTCTTGCGGTGTTGGTCACATACATGTTCAGCAGATTATTAGATTTTTTCATATGAGGTATAGTTATATTCAGCTTATCTTTTCACAGTGATTACTTGCAACATCTTCAGTGGGTATCATTTTACTTTTGGTGCTTATTGTGGGATTGCTTTTGTTGTATGTTCTTGTTTTGGCTGTGAAAGGATTTTATGTAGGCAAGATGGGTTTGGGCTGAGGTAAGGGAGATAGGTGCATGTAATGGGGGGCAGTTCGAGGAAAAGGGCACTTTTTGATATGACTTTGTGTCATGTTGGGTGATTGTCATGAATTTACAGTGTTCTTTCTTTTACAGATGTAAGCAGTCGGGGCTGGAAGGACATGGAGTTAGAAGGTGATGGTTTTGTTGTGGTGGCTGTTCCTGCTGTTTTGAATACTTTGGTCGCAGGAGATGTTTTGGTCATTAGAGTGGTGTGCAATGAGGTTGTAGAGGGCAGTTAGAATGAGCAAACCTTGAAGGAAACTGAGGTTTATAGGTTCATAGGTTCATAGGTAGGTACTAGGCTATCAGCCCAAGGGCTTACGTAAGCCTAGCCAGCAAGGTACCATAGCTTACGCCACCCAAGAAAGTTATTTTCCTGGGCCACTGTCCAGCAGAGACACAGAAGTGATTCCTGGGGTGTATTTCCTATTTCCCATCCACTCATCAAGATTTTTCTTGAAGAGTGCTAATGAAGAACTTTGCTTAACATAGATGGGTAGCTTGTTCCAGAGTATAGGAAGTCTCTGGGACAGGAATCTATCCCTCCAGCGTGTCCTGTTTATTGTGGTGACAAGGTTTAGGTCCCTAGAGCATGTAGCTTGGAGGGATTCAGATTTCTTTAGGTGTAGCATGTCCAACATCTCTGGGTTTGACATAGCTTTATATGTTAGGCAGAGATCACCTCGGAGTAGGCGATATGCTGCGGAATAAAGCTGGAGTTTTTTAAGGTGAAAAGTAGCGAATTTTGTTGCAGTGGTTTTTCTGGTATGGTACAAATTATTACTTTATTCGGGTTCATTAAGGGACAGTTGAATTTACACTGGTTTGGGATAGTAGGGTTCTTGGCTATAGCAGGTATGCGGGTGTTTTAGGGGATAGTTCAGGATTTGGGTACCGTGTCTAAGAGGGAGGCTTAAGAAAGTCATGGTTTGTTGTGCTTCTTTGCAGATGAGGGCTGGTCTTAAAGATTTAGCTGGAGTTTAGAAAATGGGTACACCGAATGATGTTTCCCCTTAGGATGGAAGCTTTAGTGAAAAGAGGGGGAACAGCCTGGTCAGGCTGGTAGGAAGAGGAGAAGGGCAGGCTTGCCCTCTTCTATTCCCCCCCTGGTGATGGATGTGCAATTCAATAAGTTTGGAAGGAAAGTGAGTGGTTGCTGTCGTGGACAAGTTAATAAGCAAGCTGAGCTGCTTATATGGATGGTGGTGTAATTCAATAAATTGAAGGTGAGCAGGTTAATGCTACCTTGTTAGTGCAAAGATAAGTGAGCAAGTGGGGGACGCTGCTTATCAAGGGTGAGCGGCTGCACTTCCCTTATGGTTATTGTATGATTTGTTATTATTACTGGTGTCATGTTTTTGGATGAAATTTATAACGATTGGCTAACAATCATATTTATGGAAGTTTAATAAAGGTTGTCAAATGTCATTTGGGGTTGTGTGTTTATTGAAGTGGACCAGAACAAATGAGGTTTGGAACAGACCATTTTGTCCTGGGACATCTTCAAATGGGGCCAATTACATAGACTAGCAGGAATTAAGAGAATAAGGGGAGGATAGCGTTAAAGGGAATGGAGAGATGTTTAGGAGGAAATGAGGTAAGGGTAGGGAGGGGCTTAGAGGGTTTTATCAAGGTTAACTGAGGTAGGAGTCACATTTTTGCGTGAACTTGCTGCCTTCCTGCCCTTCCCCTTTTTTGTTAGTGGGATTGTGGTTATTTCAGTTTGGGAAGGCGGAGAAGAGGGGCAGGCTTGCCCTCTTCTGTTCCCCTCTGGTGATGGATGTGCAATTCAATAAGTTTGGAAGGAAAGTGAGCGGTTGCTCTGGTGGACAAGTTAATAAGCAAGCTGAGCTGCTTATATGGATGGTGGTGTAATTCAATAAATTGAAGGTGAGCGGGGTAACGCTGCCTTCTTAGTGCAAAGATAAGTGAGCAAGTGGGGGACGCTGCTTATCAAGGATGATCGGTTGTGCTACCCTTATGGTTATTTTATGTTTCCTTTCATGGATGTTATTATCACTGGTGTCATGTTTTTGGTTGAAATGTATAACTATTGGGTAACAATCATATTTATGGAAGTTTAATAAAGGTTGTCAAATGTCATTTGGTGTTGTGTGTTTATTGAAGTGGACCAGGACAATATGTGGTGCCACACCTTTTATAATCATTGCATGATTTAGGGTAATGAAGTCTTTTGCTAGATCCATTTACATTACAACTATACCCAACCCCAAATCTACGAATGTCATAAAAACCAATCAAACTGCTCAATTTAGAAGGCTTGCCCCCCAAAAAAAATTCTGACATAAATCTAAATACAAATAACATTTTTAACATGCTAACAATGCATCTTTGAAAACATTTACCAGATGTAGAGTAGCTATCTATCATGTCAAATCTAGCTTCAAGGGGACTGTCAAGGTCAACCTTACATATCCCAATACATTGGTCTGACAGATTGTTTCATGGTGGATCTTCATTTTGCATTTAAAGACAAAGCGCAAAGGTATTTTTTCACCAGTTCTTCTTGCAGAAATTGTGCTCATCATAAGTGGGATTTCTGATTATAAAATATGTAGTAGAACTAGATTTATTAAGTTTAATACATTTGTGTTTGCATTTCCTGTATGCTGAGCAGCTGTCAGGTACTTTCTGATTCTGAGTCATGTGGTTTTACATTTTGATGATGATACAATAGGGGGATAAAAAATCTTGTAGTGGATAGGCATGTTTTTGCAGTCATTAGTACATTTCAAAATATTAAGTAATGCAGACTGCAGCACAATCAATCAGCCAAGCAATATGAAAATAAATCAATAGATAACCGATAGATAAATAAATAAGTAATAATTAATTATTTGAAAAACATCCATGTCTGTTTTTTTTTACTGAAATTCAGTTTAAATGTAAAACAAGGACTCTGCCTTTACCATGGTTTTGTGCTTTCTATACTTTCCAAACCAGTGACAACTGTGGTGGAGTCTCCATATTTGTCAATGAACATATTACCCTGGAACAGATCCTTACAGACTCACAGACTGAAATTACTGGTCTACGGATCACTCTAAGTAGAATTAATTATTAACTAATAGTGTCCTTACAGAATACATTCATTACCCCCTGATGACCATGTAAGATTCCTCAGTGTTCTAAATTATCTCCTATTAGCAAAACCCTCCCTTATTTTTGGTGACTTTAACTACCCTTTAATAAACTGGTACATCTATACCTCCAGTGTAGGATATGTCCAAACATTCCTAGATTTAATGAACAAAAATTCTCATGAGCAGCTGGCAAATACACTAACTAGAAGGCACAGCATTCTTAACCTGATTCTTACAAATATGGCCACCTCTTGAACTAATCCTCTGGTATCTCCTTCTCCTGTGAAGTCTAACCAGAAACTTATGACCTTCTTCTTTAATTTCTCCAAAGCTCCTACAGCAAACACCATTGAATTTAAGGACTACAGACATATCATCCTCAGTTTACTATGTGATGAAATATCAAAATTCACTTATGACTATTTCTCCCCAGCAAGTTCCTCTAAGGAATTGTACACACATTTAGAAAACTCCATAGAGCTAGCAGTCCTTACTAGAAACATTACCATGGGAAATTCAAAAGCAAACCATCCTGGTGGTTCACTGCCATAAATAATTATACAACAAAATAAAAAATATCATTAAATTATTTAGTAGAGCCAAAACCATCTTCTCAAGGATAATACCAAAATCATTACAAAACAAAAAAAATTAAAGGAGCCCATGAACTTAGGTTGGCATCTGAGGACAAAGATAATTATAAACCCTATGTTAGAAAACTAAAAAAAAGCCTTCATCATTCAGAACTTATTTATAATGGGGCCTCCTATTTTGATCTAACTGACATTGCCAATATCTTTGCAAAGAAATTTAGTGCCAACTTCACCCCGAGACTTCTATTCAAAGCCTTCAAATTCCCGAAATCCTTCCTCTCCCAGTTATCTCTAAGGATCATTTGCTGAAAGTCATCATCATCATCTTCTTTCGGCTGTTCCCATTAGGGGTCGCCACAGCGGATCACATGTTTCCATTTCTTCCTGTCCTCTGCATCTTGCTCTGTCACACCAACCACCTGCATGTCCTCTCTCACTACATCCATAAACCTTATCTTAGGCCTTCCTCTTTTCCTGTTACCTGGTAGCATCATCCTTAGCATCTTTTTCCCAATATACTCCGCATCCCTTCTCAGCACATGTCCAAACCAACGTAATCTTGCCTCTCTGGCTTTGTCTCCAAACCTTCCAACCTGGGCTGACCCTCTAATATACTTATTCCTAATCTTGTCCACCCTCGTCACACCCAGTGCAAATCTTAACATCTTTAACTCTGCCACATCCAGCTCAAACTCCTGCGTTTTTGTCAATAACATAGCTGGTCTCACTACCCTCTTGTAGACCTTCCTTTTCACTCTTACAGGTACTCGTCTGTCACAAATCACTCTTGACACTCTTCTCCACCCACTCCATCCTGCCTGTACTCTCTTCTTCACCTCTCTTCCACACTCGCCGTCCATCTTTGCCACCTCTACTCCTTGCATCCTCACCATTCCTCTATCCTCCCTCTCATTCACACATATATATTCTGTCTAAGTCCTGCTGACCTTCATTCCTCTTCTCTCTAGAGCATATCTCCATCTCTCCGGGTCTCCTCCACCTGTTCCCTACTCTCACTACAGATCACAATGTCATCTGCAAACATCATAGTCCATGGGGACTCTTGTCTGATCGCGTCTGTCAATCTGTCCATCACCATTGCAAATAAGAAAGGGCGCAGAGCTGATCCTTGATGTAACCCCACCTCCACCTTAAACGCATCCGTCACTCCCACCGCAGACCTCACCGCTGTCACACTACTCTCGTACATATCCTGTACCACTCTTACATACTCTTTGACACTCCTGACTTCCTCATACAATACCACAACTCCTCTCTAGGCACCCTGTCATATGCTTTCTCCAAGTCTACAAAAACACAATGCAACTCCTGACATTCTCTGCTGAAAGTGATAACCAAAAATAAAGATACTCTCTCCATGGGTCCAAACAATATACATTGTTGCTTAATTGACACCTTTAAACATACTCTTGCAGACACACTCTTGAAACTGTTGAACTTAAGAATAGTTATTGGTTTTGCCTTTGATGAGTGGCACACAGGAGCGGTGTTGTCCATTCATAGGGGTGGCCTTCAACTGCCCCAGAAAACTGCATATTTAGTCTTACAGTCCTCATCTGCAAAGCCATTGAACATATTGTAATTGACTTCATAAACTGTGGTATCAAGAATTTGTTACACATGACCCCCAAAAGTTTTTTTTTTGGAAGGGTCGATCTGTTTTTGTTTTAATCTAGTTAATTTCTTTGAAAGTGTGAGGCTGTAGATGGTGCCAATGCATTGCATACCTCGTATCTTAACCTGGTGAAGGCTTTGACACCATTCCTCATGTTGGTATTATACAAAAGCTAAATCCTTTAAAAATCAATCTGTATATGGTAAGATGGACCACAAACTGTCTGAAGGAAAGAACCTACTCAGTACAAGTGGTAGGTAACTCATCACAAAATATGAAAATGACCACCTGTGTCCCTCAGGGTTCAGTGATGGGATCTTTCCTTTTTGGTAGTTTCCTCTCAGATCTTCAAGCAGAGAGCCAATATCGCTAGTTAATAAAGTTTGCACATGATTGTAAACTAGGGGTTGTTGTTAAGTCACCCTATGACCCCCAGACACTCCAAAATGATCTTGGCCTAGTAAACCTTTACTGTACTAAACATGGGTTCAAACTAAATGCAAAAAAGTTTAGGATTATCACTTTTGGTAGACAAGCCCTCCTCTCATCATACTGTCAAAAGAACACACCACTACAAAATGAAGATGTGGTTAGGCACGTATGTACATGGATGGATTGCTGCATCTCTTTTGTCCATCATGTAACAACAGTTGTAAGGAAATCATTTTATTTAGCCTGGCTAATTGTTAAAGGAATATTGTTGAGGTTTAAAGTGGTAATCACTCCCTTATACCCAGCACTGATTGGGACAATTATCAAGTACAACTCCCCTTTGGGATGTTTCTTGTATCTCATTAAACATATCAAAACAATTAGAAATACCTCAAAGGTTCCTAGCCAGAAAGATCACATGCCTAAAGTCTCTGAGCTACCAAGAAAGGCTGGAAATGGCATCCTTTTATTTGTTGTCTTACAGACTTTTGACGGACACTTCTGTCTGTCTTAATGCACCATTAGCTATCTAATTGTCCTGGACTATCTGTTTCTGCAAAGGCCCAATACCACCACCAGTACTAGAACCAGGGACCTAAATCTTCACCAACAGATAAATAAAAAAAAATTGGAGTGACAGCTGTATAACTCAGTACCTGCCAAACCTCTTGAATAAACTTCATCTGCATGTTAAGCAGTGCGTCTCACTGTCTTCCTTTAAACACAAACTAGATGGCTGAAGAGGTATCAACAAATTTACCCCAGAATTGACTGGGGTGGTTTTCCTGGAAAAAGGAGGTACTGCTCGAGGAAGGCTACTGGTAAGGTGACAATGGCCATGAGACTCAATGGCCCTGGAAAAAAAAAAAAAAAAAAATATATATATATATATATATATATATATATATATATATATGTATATATATATATATATATATATATATATATATATATATATATATATATATATATATATATATATATATATATATATATATATATACAGTGCAATGAAAAAGTATTTACCCCTTCCTGATTTCTTATTTTTTTGCATGTTTGTCACACTTAAATGTTTCAGATCATAAAACAAATTTAAATATTAGACAAATATTAGACAAAGATAACCCAAGTAAACACAAAATGCAGTTTTTAAGTGATGATTTTATTTATTAAGGAAAAAAACTATCCAAACCTACATGGCCCTATGTGAAAAACTAATTGCCCCCTTCTTAAATCATGAAATAACTGTGGTTAATCACATTTTTGGGAAAGCTGAGTTCAATATCACTAGCCACACCCAGGCCTGATTACTGCCAGACCTGTTGAATCAAGAGATCACTTAAATAGAACCTGTCAGACAAAGTGCAGTTAGCCAAAGGATCCCAAAAAGGGAGACATCATGCAGCGATCTAAAGAAATTCTGGAACAGATGAGAAACAAAGTAATTGACACCTATCAGTCTGGAAAATGTTACAAAGCCATTTATAAAGCTTTGGGACTCCAACGAACCATGGTCATAGCCATTATACACAAATGGAGAAAACATGGAACAGTGGTGAGCCTTCCCAGGAGTGGCCAGCCTGCAAAAGTTACTCCAAGAGCACAGCGATGACTCATCCAAGAGGTCACAAAAGAACCCAGAACAACATCCAAAGAACTGCAGGCTTCACTTGCCTCACTTAAGGTCAGTGTTCATGACTCAACCATAAGAAAGGGACTGAGCAAAAATGGCATGCATTGCAGAGTTCCAAGGTGAAAACCACTGCTGACCAAAAAGAACATAAAGGCTCGTCTCACTTTTGCCAAAAAACATCTTGATGATCCCCAAGACTTTTGGGAAAATATTCTGTGGACTGAGAAAACAAAACTTGAACTTTTTGGAAGGTGTGCATCCCGTTACATCCGGCGTGAAAGTAACACAGCATTTCAGAAAAAGAACATCATGCCAACAGTCAAACATGGTGGTGGTAGTGTGATGGTCTGGGGCTGCTTTGCTGCTTCTGGACCTGGACGACTTGCTGTGATTGATGGAACCATGAATTCTGCTCTCTATCTAAAAATCCTGAAGGAGAAGGTCCAGCCATCAGTTTGTGACCTTAAGCTGATGCACACTTGGGTTCTGCAGCAGGACAGTGATCCAAAACACAGCAGCAAGTCCACCTCTGAATGGCTTAAAAAAACAATATAAAGGTTTGGGAGTGGCGTGGTCAAAGTCTGGACTTGAATCCAATTGAGATGCTGTGGCATGACCTTAAAAAGGCAGCTCATGCTCGGAAACCCTCCAATATGGCAGAATTAAAACAATTCTGCAAAGAAGAGTGGGCCAAAATTCCTCAACAGCAATGTGAAAGACTCATGGTCAGTTATCTCAAATGCTTGATTGCAGTTGTTGCTGCTAAGGGTGGCACAACCAGTTTTTAGGTTTAGGGGGTAATTAGTTTTTCACATAGGACCATGTAGGTTTGGATAGTTTTTTTTTCTTAATAAATAAAATCATCACTTAAAAACTGCATTTTGTGCTTACCTGGGTTATCTTTGTCTAATATTTACATTTGTTTTATGATCTGAAACATTTAAGTGTGACAAACATGCAAAGAAATAAGAAATCAGGAAGGAGCAAATACTTTTTAATTTTATATATATGTATATGTATATATATATATATATATATATATATATATATATATATATATATATATATATATCTATGAATGTAAACAAAAGGCATTTATATTCAAATAAAAAATAATACAAGAGAAATAGAACAGGATAAGCTTTCTAGTAAAGGGTATAATGCTTGGCATATAGTGTAATAACACCGCTATAACATTTGTCACACATAGTTATCTACAATGGGATAATCAATTTTAGGAAGAAAACCAAAGGCATGTGAATCATCTTAATGATCGAATATGGTAAAGTACAAATTTATAAGTCCATAGTATACATAGGATTCTAAACAGATACAAATAGGCTGACTATAGACACTTAGAAGCAAGGTATTTACAGTACAATAAATGGAAAGATATGGCATGACGGAGATGGATTATGCCAGGTGATGGCAGAAAGGTGGTGCTAAACAATGTCTCTAAAGCATTTACATTCAGTTTCCTTATGCAAGTATTCAGAGAAGGCCTTCTTGATGTCAGTGACAGACTGCAGTCCCCTTAATTCAGATGGTATGTCTGCTCCAGAGTGCAGGGCCTAGTCCGGAGAAGGCACATAAGCAAGTACAGTTTTATAAGGGGGACATGATTAATGAAAAAGTATTCTCCTGAGCTCTTCTTAGGGAGTATACTCTCTCTTCAATGGGAGGTTTCCTCCTCAAAGGTAAGCAATAGACATTGCTTAGAATTATTTTGTGTATAATAGTTCCTAGGAGATAGGTTGCCCTTTCAGTAACTCAAGTCAGCTTTGCCACGAAGCAGGTTACAGTTGTGGGATTTACTCTCAGCCAAGAATGCGAATCTGCAGATTTTTAATCGGTATGATCTGTAGTTTTAGGGTGCCTTTAGTGTGAGATAAGAAGCGTTAGCCCATATTCCAGTTTTGGAAGTAGAATATGGGTGGCAAGGGAGAGCAGATGAGAGATTCTATAGCAGAATTTGAGTTCTACCTAGCATAACCTAGCCTGTGGCATTAACAGAACATGCTGGAGAGACAGCTATATCTCCCAGAAATTGCTGCTCCTCTGGAATAAACTCCCAATTCACATGAAGCCAAGCTGCTCAATGACCCTATTCAAGCGCAACCTAGACAGCTGGATGGGAGACAATAAATTCACTCCAGGGTTGGCATCTATGTCCCTCATGGACAGGGGCAGTTGGTGCTGATCATAGACTCACTCTGTGAATAACAGCCATCTACCCAAGGTCAGTTAGGAAACACGGGTATAACATGGCTAGGCTTTTAAAGGCCATAGGGCCATTAGCCTAGTAACGCTCTATGAAACTATGAACCTGTGAGTTGAGATAGGACTGTGTTGGCAGTTTTTGCCTGTATGTGTTGAGAATGTTAGAAAAGGATTAAGAGATAGTCCCAGGCATTTGCATACAGAAACAAGAGGAATAATGTTGTTGTCATTGTCTGTGATATTAATGAGAGGTAGCTGTGAGAGTTTTTGAGGTGGAGAGAACAGTATAAGGTTTGTGTTATTCAATGACTGAATTAGGCAAGTGTTCATTGACCTGACTGGGCATCTAAGCAAGGCAGAAGAACCACCTGCATTTGGGACTGTATACTTCAGGAACTACCAGGTGGAAAGCCAGAGTACTTGCAGTACTGAGTTCCATATACTGCTGGAGCTGTAATGCAGACTACAATAGTCAGATGGTGAATGTGGGACCATGTACAATGCAGGGTCATTGTAGTTTGAGCCATCCTCCAAATGTATGTATGGATGGCTTCTAGTGCTCTGTTTTCAAAAATAGATTTAATTGCTTGGTGGGTTACTGCATCACAGGCCCGTCTCTTGTCTTGGGTGGGGAAAATGCATGTATGAGGACTATGCCACACTGTAGGTGGAGATCCTATGCATGACAGTCTCATGACCATGCTGCTCCACCTATATGTCAGACCTGGCTCCCTGCTGGCAATACCAGGTTTGACATATAGGTGGAGCTGCTGCACCAGAGAATATCAGCCAGAATCTGCTACCCCACCAAGTCCTTAAGTAAGATTGGGCTATAATCAGAGCAGATAAAGATATTTAACAAAGAATGTTAAAGAATATCAGTAGCTGTTTCTGGCATAACAAGATGCAAAACTCCCTTCAGTTTTAATTTTTTAGATATTGAACTACATACATTTTCTCCCTTATGACATCATCAGAAGGTGCAACCGGATCACACTAAATCAAGAATTTATTGAACAGCAAGTCCGCTTTTCAATACATGAAAACTCAAGTTTTCTGAACTTAATATAGCTCCAATGGTGTAACAAAAGTAAAAACGATATATATTTTAAAATCAGAAAGCCTTCTTTACATGATGAAAGCGTAATTGTAGAAAAAAAGTAGTTAAAAAACCTTTGCACTTGATCATTAAGAACCTGTTAGAGAAACTGAGCACTAACGACAGGACAGCTTTTATTTGACATAAGTGTTCATAAATGAAAGTACTTTAGAAGTAGGTAAACTAGCAAAATAGGAATTGAAGATATCCACAATTTCTGAGAAATCAGTAACAACTGAAGTATGCATGAAAGGACCAACATGTACTGATGCATTTGAAAATTCATATATCTGAAGAAGAACTTTTTATTCTCCATCAGTAACAGAAGATCTCCTTCAAATTTTAGTTTTGTGTATGTGCTGTCCCTTTTAATAACAATGTTGCTTTGTTTAGACTTCATTATTTGCCATTGTATCATGTCTTCTGTAATGTTAGTGTCTCTTCCTTTTCTTCTTCTTCTTTCGGCTTTTTATGGTTAGGGGTCACCACAGTGGATCACCTGTCCACTCATGATTGGCAGCAGAGTTTTACAGTGTCGAGTTGCCAGCCCAACGCCCAACCTTCCACAGAAGGCACACACTCATGCACTCACACCTAGGGACAATTTTAGAGTGTCCAATCCACCTACAGCATGTCTTTGGGATGTGGGAGGAAACTGCAGCATCCGGAGGAAACCCACTCGACCACAGGGAGGGCATGCAGACTCCACACAGAAGGCACCCCAGCGTTAGTGTCTCTTCCTTTTATTTTTTGCTATTCTATCTTACCTCTTGCTTTACTATGGAGGTTTCAGGCAGTCATGTCTTCAGGCAAGTTATGTAGTTATTATTCTTTCCAAACTCTGTGAACACTTCTCTTGCAGATTCTGCCAAGCAACCTTTACTCAGCTAGTACAAAAATCAGATGCCTAAGCCAAGATATGATGTTAGTTGTACTGTGCATACCTCTCAACAGTCCAGAATATTGTAGAATGTTCCTGACTGGGTTTTCACATAAACACACACACACACACACACACACACACACACACACACACACACACACACATACACAACTTTAACACAATACCTTTGCATACTTCATACATGACTCCCAAGTGCACATCATAGTCTTTCCCTGTGATCTACTCCCAGCACTATCATCATTTCTTCCTCTCTCTCTATTACACTCCAAACAGTTTTAGAAATAAGCATTTGTTCCCTCATTAACTGCATTACACACCCTGTCCTATAGTTTTGTACTGCATTTTCTTCATAAAAAATAAATGAATACATAAATAAATGAATAAATTTGGAAAAAAAATGAAACTGTTCCCTTTACATGCTGAAAAACTAAAATAATGCACCAAATGTCACTCCTTTGTCCAAGAGCAACTGTGTTTGTGTGTGTGTGTGTGTGTGTGTGTGTGTGTGTGTGTGTGTGTGTGTGTGTGTGTGTTAGCAAAGTATGACACAGCTTCTGTGTGGATAATTATAGTGCCCATTATTAATTTCATATTCATAGCTAATTTTCAAACATGCCATTCGCTAACTTACATTCCAGATAAAAACATTGTCTATATACATACTGCCACCCAAAACCGTGACAAAAACAACAGCGCACTGCTGTGAGCCAACAGTATTAACAGTAAATGCAACCACAAAATGAAAGTAATGCAGTCACCAGTTTAGAAAATATATATTTAATTTAGTAATCATCAGTAAAATATATTCATTATATCCTCGGAGAATCCATACTGTTCATGATTTCCTAAATTTATTTTACATTTTTTATTTACTGATTGCTTTTGTTGACCAGGAAAGTCCTTCTGGGTGGAAAATCACCTTTTCAACAGAGACCAGGGAGAAAAGTTCCAAGAGATACATAGAGAAAGTAACATACATACATACATATGTACGTATGTAAATAGTGTGATATATTGTTTGATCGTACAATAATGAGAAAAAAAAACTATGACAGAAGTTACAATACTGAGAAAACAACATTGACAAGATACATATGAAGAGTCAATATATTATAATCATAATACAACCAATGCAATGATTTGAAAAACCATTCAACAGCAGATCAGAATCTCTGTTTACACTGACAAAGTTAAGACTTGTAATGTTTTATAACTGGACAGTGATAAAATGAACTTTCATGATAATGAAAAGTTGAGGAGAGTACAGTACAGTTTATATAGCCAAACAGACATAATAGTGCAGGATGAAATGCAAGATTACTGGCCAAGACGCATTTTAGAGCAGGATTTCTCTATGGTGTGGAGCCTCATTAACATGAACATTGCTGTCATCTGAACTTCCTTCTGAACTCAAATAAGAGTAATCCTTGTAAGGATTTACAATTTCAACATCAGGAGTTAAACCAATAACCTGGACTTCTGTACTTTCACTAGATGCTTCCATATGCTGAACTGACAGCTTTAGTGGAATGCCTCACATAACTTCAAATGTCAGATGGCATTTCATAGAGAAGGACAAGGAGTGGAGCATCACAGAATGAAAAAAATAGGAGAAAAAATGTAAAACAGTGGTTGTAATCATGAAACAAGTATTGAGAAACCACAGAAGGAGGCATCACAGCAATAAAATAACAGCAAAGTTAAGAAGAGTGGAAAATCTCTTTAAATAATGTGTGCCATCATATGACAACTCAGAAAAGTCAACAATTTAAACCCATCTCCGTTCAAATGGAAAGAATGGCTGATGAGACAAATGTAAAATATAAATGTTTCGGTAAATTCAGTAACAAACATTTCTTTGAATTTCATATAAAAGTTTCATCTTTAAACAATTTACATGTGACTGAATGAACTAGCTAAAAATCTTTAGACTAATGAACATTGTTATCAAATCAGTAACAGAAAAGCCCCAAACAATAACTAACTATATAAGACGCACCTTACTATGAATCATGTGTTAATGTGGATAACTGTACATTATGCATATCTTTAAATACATTGCAATCAATCTAATGTTATGATGTCAACTACTGAACAAAATAAATATAAACCCAACACTTCAAACCAGCTTAAAATTAATCACTCAGTCCAGTGTAATGTAATGATCCTGTATTAATGATCTGCACTGTATTTGTCCAGGCCAATAATTCAAGGTTTCAGACTTTTTCTGGTAGTGGAACTTTAGCACAGCCATCAGTATCACTTGAGGAACTGTGTGAGTTTCATCTGTTGCAGCCATGCAGTTTTATAATAACATTACATATTAAGATATTATATAACAGGTAGAATGGTACTATAAATACAAATCTTGAGTGCATTTATACTATTAATCGCAAGACATAGTGATAATAATGACATTGCTGTGTTATTAAACGTATTTAAAATGCAGTGTTTAACTTGCTTTGAAATAAGTAAGAAAATAAGCTAGAATTACAAAGTCATTGTGTCTGTCTTGCCAAGTGATTCAGAGAATTGCTAAGCTGTGTAAAGTGCCATGGTTTGTGGAAAAATAAAGCACAGCCAAAAGAAGATGGTCACCCATTATGTAAAATTTGTAATGTAAAACCTGTGACTGCCACCCATAATTCTTATTTCATCATCAGAAGCCAATCTCATTTTCAAGATGAACAGAAATTTGTGGAGGAACCCTGACAGACACCAAAGTAATATTAGGGTTCCATGTAGTCCTGGCTGAAAATCATGGGTGTAGAAGATTTATATTTATATAGTCATTCATTCTACAAAAAGGCAAAATAACGGATTGTCTCCTGTTTTATGTTTTTAAAAGGCATTGTGCATTTTATACCACTGAAGTGTTCTCAGGTGAAATTGGTGGTGCTGCGGTAGCTTTGTTGCCTCACAGTAAGACGCTGTCCGGTTCAATTCTCAGCTAGAGCATCTTCTGCATGGAGACATGCGTGAATGGGCATACCTTCGTTGAAGGTTGTGCGACAGGGCTGGTAACTCAGCACATAGAAATCAACTACCAATAATTAGCAGACCGGAGTTCTGCTGTGGCGGCCCCTAACCGGGAAAAGCCAAAAGACACGACAATGTGTGTGTATATATATATATATATATATATATATATATATATATATATATATATATATATCTATATCTATATATATATATATATATATATATAGCAGCCAGTAATGCAAGTTATTAAATGTTGAATCTGAAACACGCACAGAGGATTAATAAATGAGCTTAATTAGTGTCTTCCATTATGGTCCAGTGATATTATGTTTATAGCAGCTATCCTTATTAGTAGCAAACTAAAGTTGCTGAACCACCTTGATAGCTGTTTCCTTATAGACAGATTTCTTTTTAAACTTGCAAATAAAAGTGTATCTGATTCAATCCAAACCTGGATTTTAAATTTAAGTTGTATATAAACATCTGCAATTAACAAATATTTTCAATGTTTACAAAACACAGGCTCAAAAGAGGAAAACATATTATATCTGTATTTCAAAAATATGAAGTGAGATTATTAAAGTATTTGTCCTAATGCATTCTTGTGTTATGAGACTTAGTAAATGGCACATAAACACAGGGTCTAGTGTAGCCCTGCTGAGGTGTTTATTCAAATGGAGACCTCTCAAGGACTGTTTCCCACATGACATGTAGTTTCCTTTTGCTAGCTTATTAGCATTAAAGCCACATACCTCATATACAACAGTCATTTTATGCTCCATTTAATCTGCAGCAAACTTCTCTTTATACCATTTTAATTAGTGCTTTTTTGTTTGGTTGTTGGTGCTGGACATACTGTATCCTTGACTGTATGCCTTGCTTCCCATTCAGTGATGGTGGGGCAGGATTGGCTACACAATGCTCTTTCATAGTCTCCATTGAAACTGCTTCCTGATTGGCTGCCACATTTGTGTTTTGATTACATAAAGTGTTTTTTTTATTTTTTTATTTTTTAACTGGTTGCTGTATACTCACCATTTTGAACATGCTCATGGTCATTTGATGAGCTAGAGGTTGAAACAATGTATTCATTAAGACCAGTATATTCCCATGAAAAAAGTCTGTTCTATTTAGAAGGCATTCTGAGCTCAAGTTTTTAATGTTCGGTTTTAAAATCATAGTTATAAATGTTTTATTAAATTCTTCATGATATTTTACAAACTTAACATGGCTGGTACAGTGATTAAACATATTTTTCATTTACCTCTATTTCAGCTGTCATTGCGTCAGTAGTTAGTGGATTCATTCATTCAATACTAGATTTTAGGTAAATGCTGTTCCATTTCTCTTGCATTTCAGATATGATGTTCCTTCCAGCACAGTTAATCTTTATTGTGGATCCTGTCACTGCTACAAGCTATTTTTCCCTAAACTATTTAATACAAATTCCCTAAAAGTGACTTGTCTATCAATAAAGAGTGGATGATTCACTTTTAGTAAACTACCCAAAGACCCAAAAACCTCCACTCCAATCAGTTGGCAATCCAGTCTGTGTAGTAAAAAGGGAAAAGTGAAACTCTGAAGAGGCAAAATAAATAAACAAATCTATTCAATTATAAAACATTCCCAATGCAAAGCAACCATTCCATTATAAAATAATAATAAACTAACCACTAGTTCTAATGCCTCAAATTAATCAGTGCAGCAAAAAGACTCATCCTCATTTCCCATCTTTAGATTAATGACTTTCACCTCAGGCAAGAAAATGGCGACATACCAATATGTTTGTATAATCTGATTGCCTCAGTTTAAAGCCATCTACACCCACAAGGATTAGAATTTCTTAGTGGTCAGACAAAAAGCACAAGTTATTGCTTCCTCCCATTAATCTTTTCTCCCCTCCCTGTAGCTGACCATCAGCTGCTATTAGCTCCACTCCTCCTATTCCAGGTCTTCTGGACCTGATTTTGCCTCCCTTGTGCTCAACATGATCCACACACAGGGCCAGTGATGATACTGACGATGCTGGTGCAGCACCATGTTGCTTGGCAGGGAGTGTGTCCTAATTCTACTCACCTTGCATCAGCTTTGCCAGCTCTACATATGCATAAATAACCTCTTGTCTGGCAGGCCATGATCCCTAATTCTCCCCTCATCTCCTCGGCCTTACCAGCTCTACAATCACTGCTCTTGTGCATGCATAAATAACCTCCTGTCTGGTTATTCTCCCCACATCTCCTCATCCTTACCAGCTTTACAATCACTGACCATGTGAATGCATAAATAACCTCCTGTCTGAGGGACTCATTACTTATACAGCACAGAGCTCAGCAGGCTTGTTTATGGCTTATACAGTGAGCCTAGGCTGCCTCCCTCCTGCTAGCATGGGTGCATTGAGGTCAGCTGGTTACTCCCATCCTCCTCCTCCTACAGCCTCTCCAGCACCCATGTCACTAACTGAATATTGATCAGTCCACTACCCAGGTAAACAAATATAAGTAAAATAACATAAAATAAAATATTACACTTTCTTTGAGTTTTCATAATGGGATCTGTGGCTAAACACTGAGCTGACTTTCATTGGAATTTGACCCATTACAAAAATAGTTGACATTCAAATCTTTGACTACAAAGAAAAAATACAAAAACAGCATTTTGACAGGAAGGCTAGTGTCTCACTGTATCACAGCATCTCTAAGTATATTAACTCTGATATCGGACACTACTGGGTTTAAGGAGAGACATGCTTGTTCCCATTATTTGTGGTCCAGCTCTGTTCCTTGGAGAATTTCCATGAAGCATAACAATAAATGCAAAAGAGTTGATGATTCCTGTTTCATCAAAAGTATACTCAACATACTGCAGGACTCCCATGTAGCGATACACATGGCTTATGAAAGTGGTGACTAAGAATGAGCCAACTACCAAGCCCTGTATCACAGCCAAAACACTGGCAACAAGGAGAAAATAACTTATTCCCATTTGATGCCCTGCATCCTTCCTTAAAGGTCCTTGAAGAAACACTGTATGGGGCTGTGTTGCAAGTCCAGTCTAGGAAGATACTATTTATTTATTTACCCATTGTTGACCGGGCATTATCAAAAAAAAAAGTCTTACCTTTTTTAAATGTTGCTTATATGTAATATGAGCTGTTTTACTTACAAATCTGTTTGTAATGCTGTGAATTACACAGCAGTGAACATGGTAATGTGTCTTCATTGCATCAAACTCTGCAGTTTTTACAATTATAACTGCATGTGTTAAATGGGCTGTTTTTTAAATGCATGCTGGGAACGTTTTATAGCAACATAAATGAAGCACATTTTCCAAAGTTATATAGAATGCTTTAGTTGAAGAGGAAATGGCACACACATGTACATTTGCTGTATTTGTTTTGCTTTTCCCTGGTAATAACAAAGGCAGCTGTTATCTTTGGAGTATGTGATAGCCACAATGAACTCTTGTTTCAGTATGCCTTCCAAGTTAATCAGTGCAATATAACTGACTTCGCCTCATATTTTTAATTAAGTGTCCTTCATTTAGAGGTAAACTCTTCCTTACTGAGAGAGTGCTTATATCCAAACATGCTGGCTATGATGCTCACTTGGTCTGAGTACGGTAACATGGAATGTGGCATGTAGGTATCAGAAGGACTGATTATATTTTTCTACACATATGGGTGATATATATCTAGGGAGAATGAAAGAGGTGTCTCTTCTTGGATATAAATATGGTGACACATAAATGAATGACTAATTAATGAGTCAGAAACAAGTAGCTTAGCAAGCATAAGTGATTGTATGTCCCTATGTACTTTCGAGATGATATCTATCTAGAACTGAAATACAACTGATATTAAGAATGTCCAAAAGTAGGAGGGAGAATGTCAAAGCAGATAGGGGTGTCACAACTAAATAGATTTTTGGACCCTTATTGAGGTGGGAGAAAATTGTAAGGACCAGAAAATTGATTTGAGTAGGCTATGTCATTAGGTGGTGCTGAAAGGTTTAGCTTTATATTTAGACTTAACATTGAAAGGAATGCAACTTAGGGTAGGAAGACTGTTGATGCAACGGGTGAGGAAAGGAGATACTGCCAGCCCAGCTAACTGGAATTTTGTAAATAATGATATGTAATTGGTGAATATCGAGATCATTTATACAAGATGCTTGTGTTACAACTGTATTAGAACTGTATGTCATGTGTATATCAAACTGCTTATACAGACGAGTGTGTTGAAAAGGGTATTTGCAGAGTGTTGCTTGAAATGTAGCCACAGTGTGCGATACTGGAAGAGAACAGAAATGTACATGCACTATTGTAACTGTTTAAATGTATATATTTTAAATGTGGAAACTGGAATACAGGAGATTAACTTCAGAAAAATAACTGAAATTAAATTACTGTATGGCTAGACCATAAAAGATGGTATCTTTCAGTTTTCAGTACAGCAAGAGACACAATGTCTATACTAAGAAACTTTCTGTATTGTCTTTAGGGTGAAGTAATTACTAGCCTTGAAAGCATGCAGGAATGCAATTGTTTTATGACTTCCAACATCTTCCAGAGATCTGAGAAGAAGCCCTTGTCTGTATATTTTTACAGGTAGATGCTAAATACTGCCAGCATTATCAATGGATGTTTGGCCTGGGAACTAGCAGTCAGATGACAAGAAATTATGTCATTGTGCAAGTTATCCCAGAAATAATATTTGAGATATTAATTTGAGAAGTCTCTTAGTGAGACAGAGCATTCTGTATTCCGTCTTGGACCTGAAAACAACTAGAAAATCCATTCACCACATCTGCCTTGCTCTATTAGTACGTTCTTAGGTTATAGTAATTCTCTTAGATGCAGTCAGGAATGTAGTAAAAGTTTAGATATTTTTCTTTATTTATTTGAGACTGTTCTGCAATGTTGTTTTAAATATTTCCTGTGGTTTTGAACTCTGATGTCACTGTGAATATATATTAAGTATTGTCTTGTTCTTTTATTATTTATTATAAATATATTTAAGCCTTTCGTTGTGGCTGATCTGTGTAAGATATTCAAGTTTTGAGAATACTTGCATATTTATTTTGTGACATTGTGTGGGCCACTCCTAATAGCCTTGCTCTTGGTCAAACTACCATTTGTGTTAATATATTACACAGTAAGATTGGATACTCTTTGTTAAGGGCCTTAAAGTAGCTAATAAGGAGTTGACTGGTGGCAGTGGTAACTACCTTATAGTCTGGATAGAAGGGGGCATAGCTAGTAAACCTGTACCAGCCCTTCTCAGGTGTGTGTGTGTGTGTGTGTGTGTGTGTGTGTGCATAAATCAAACCTCAAAGAGTGTGTGCATGTCAGCTACTTGGTAACACTGGTTCAACAGAGAGGTTTCTGAAGGTCTTAGTTTGGTCACTCAGCTGAGATCTCAACTCTATAGCTGTGTCAGTGAGGAGTCTTACCGGGGATCTGGAGAAAGAGTGAGAAACTAGCCTTGGACTGACTGTGGTCTCTATGTGCTCTATTGTGGTCTTTATGTGTTCTTAAGGGAAATTGCACTTTATGCAGAGAGGTGCATCTGAAAATACTGTGTATGTACTTGTTATCCTTCCGGTGTATGTCACTCACTGGTGCCAGTGGTGAGGATTGAGGCTCCTTGATTACTGGTCCAGTGGTGGGGCATCACACATGGGGTTGAGCTATAGATAGTGACAATTTACTTAAGTCTCATTCAGGAACCAAAGGCCACATCTTTTGACCTGAACCCTACCGAGTTTCCAAATGACTAGCAGAAAAATGTTGACAGGTGTGGGTGAACTGGATGAATTATAGGTGTCATTAACATACAGATTGTATCCTGGGATATACCAGAATGCTTCAAGTAGACTTAAAAGAATAATATGTATGAAAGAATACGAGGAGCCTGTGAGATGGGGAAGGGGACATGGGCCTTCAGAGCCTTAGGAGGTTTACAGGCAAGTGTGCATAACTACTGTTGTTTGAGGCAATGTAGTAGGACTCTTACACAATATCACTTTTGTGGCTGTCACAGAATCCCTCATGACTGACCTGTCACGGTTCCACAGGGAGCACACTTAATTAACTCCTGGAGTTAGATTGCATTGTGGTCATTTGTGTAATGGTTCTGCAGCTCAAAAAGACACATTATGGAACTACTGTTTACAATTAGGACTGTGGGCATGAATTCATCATAGTCAGTCTTGATTTACTCAGTGGGGTCGGGGGGTTGAAATACAATTTGATTTGTCATCTAGTAGCAACTGCATTACCAGTATGTACTAGAATAGTTTCTATATTCATGGAATGTCTACTTTTTCTACATTCTAAGTTTAATGCTGCATTAGCAGTCCATCAGACCCTGCTTTATATATACCCATTTCAATTTGAAAGCATGCTTATAAAGTGTTTATGTCTATAATAGCTAAATGAATGGCAAAGATGTTGCCAAAATGTATAGATATGGGTCAATGTGGTTTTGTGGAGGGAAGGGAGACATTTGACAAAATTAATAGAACAATGATGATGCAGAGTGAAGCAAAATGTAAGAAAATACCTCTATTGTTGGTGGCTGTTGATGCAGAGAAAGCATCCCAGTAAGCTGGGATTTTATGTGTAGGAAATGGAAGCATTTGCATTCCCTGATACAATAATAAGATTAATTAAGAGGATATATGAGAGATCAGAGGCAAGAATCAAAGTGGGAGGGTTCCTCCCTGATAAGTTGTCTCAGAGCATTGTAACTAGGCAGGGTATCCTCTTTTTGCCTTTGTTATTTGCTTTACATTTAGAGCCATTGGCAAAGAAAATAAGTGACTCAGAAATTCAAGGATATATTTAGTATGGTAATCAAGAAAAGTTGGCTTTATTTGCAGATGATATAATTTATTACCTGATAAAACTGCAAAAGGACATCTCAGTGTTGTAGAACATTTTGAGACAGTTTCAGGTCTTTTCATGATATCAAATTAATGAAGATAAAACAAAAGCTATAAATGCAAATTGTGTACCCACACATGAACTGGTTCAGCAAAACCCATATTTATGGGTACACAATAATTGAAATACTTAAAGAGTGTGGATTTGAAAAGCTTCTGTCCTGGAAGCTAAGGACATGTAGGAATAGACAAAACAAAAGACTATGCAAAAACTGAGAAAACTGAAAGACTGGAAGCTCTTGTTTATGCATATGGATAGCAAAATACAAGCAGTGAAAATGTTTTAGTCCCTTTAGTTTTATATACAGGACAGGGCAGAGGGGAATTTGTGGACATTCATTAATAAAGTGTTGAAGGAATTTATCTGGGTGGGGAAAAGGGCAAGGTTCAAGTGGGATAAGGTGATCCCTCTAATAGAACAAGGTCGTTTAGGATAACCTGATTTAAAGGACTATTTTAGAGCTAGAAAATTAAAGCTCATCAACATAGCACAAGTAGAAAGCTATAATTCAAAGTGGAAAGGGATGATGATGAAACAGGGGAAACTCAAAAAATAAGTGGGATTTTTGATGTAGATCCTTAAGGAGAATAGCAACAGCCATAAGGAATATTATATTCATAAAGTAGCCAAAAGTATTCTAAGAACTAAGCCAACATGAGTCTAGAGAAAAGAGATTTTACCAATAGGGATGACTGCAATTAGGGTTACAGAGAATAGACAGGAGGGGGCTGAAATTGACTGGAGAAAATTGGCAAATGAACCAAGGTATTAGAAGCAAATAATGAGAGACAGAAAGGTAATAGAATGGGAAGAGGCCAAAAAAGGCATTTGGACTCGGGCTACAGCCGGCCTTTCCTACCAGGGATTGATATCAGATAACAGGCAAAACAAAAAGGATGGAAGAATCAAAAGTGAAATACCTGCTGTAGTAGAGTTTGTAGTTGAATCTAGAAAATAAGCTACTGTTAAAAAGTGGCAGCTCTGAGCCCTTTCTTATTTGCAATGGTGATGGACAGGTTGACAGACGAGATCAGACAGGAGTCCCCGTGGACTCTATGATGTTTGCAGATGACATTGTGATCTGTAGTGAGAGTAAGGAACAGGTGGAGGAGGCCCTGGAGAGGTGGCGATATGCTCTAGAGAGAAGATGAATGAAGGTCAGCAGGACTAAGACAGAATATATGTGTGTGAATGAGAGGAGGATAAAGGAATGGTGAGGATGCAGGGAGTAGAGGTAGCGAAGGTGGATGAGTTTAAGTACTTGGGATCAACAGTTCAGAGTAATGGTGAGTGCGGAATAGAGGTGAAGAAGAGAGTATACAGGCAGGATGGAGTGGGTGGAGAAGAGTGTCGGGCTATTTGTGACAGACGAGTACCAGTTAGAGTGAAAGGGAAGGTCTACAAGAGGGTAGTGAGACCAGTTATGTTATATGGGTTGGAGACAGTGACATTGACAAAATGGCAGGAGTTAGAGCTTGATGTGGCAGAGTTGAAGATGTTAAGATTTGCACTAGGTGTGACAAGGATAGACAGGATTAGGAATAAGTATATTAGAGGGTCAGCCCAGGTTGGATGGTTTGGAGACAGATCCAGAGAGGCAAGATTACGCTGGTTTGGACATGTGCTGAGGAGGGATGCAGACTATATTGGGAATAAGATGCTAAGGATGAAGCTGCCAGGTAACAGGAAAAGAGGAAGGCCTAAGAAAAGGTTTATGGATGTGGTGAGAGAGGACATGCAGGTGGTTGGTGTGACAGAGCAAAATGCAGAGGACAGGAAGAAATGGAAACAGTTGATCTGCTGTGGTGACCCCTAACGGGAGCAGCTGAAAGAAGAAGTAGTACAGTACATAAAATATTGCATGATAAATGTGAGAATGAATCAGAGGAGGCAAGAAAAGAGTAGAAAGAATGACTGGAAAAGCAATTTACAAGCTGACAATGGTAGGACAATATGTGTGGCTCCCAACTGTGCAAAAAAGTTTATAGAATTTAGGATTTTTCCTTGAAAGTGTTTGCATAGGTACTTTTCTATCCTAATCAGAATCAAAATCATTTTTCCTCAGGTAGAAGGCAAATGTTGGAGGTTTGCTGGGGAAAAAAGCGGTAACTGGAAGCATGTGTTTTTAGGACTATAATGAGTTCTCAAACTTTAAAAATTCCGTACAGAGTACACTGTGAGAAATATTGGATGAGCAAATGGTTGTAACTAATGAACTGTTTCTTTTGAGCTGTGAAACAGTATCTGAATTGCCTAGTTATAGTAAGGCCTTGTTAAGTTTAATTTTGGTGGCTGCCAAAAAAAACAATTACTAGAAAAGGGAAATCAAAGTCTAAACAAACTGTATTTGAAGTACTGAATATTGTAATAGAGATACCAGAACTGAACGTGGGATCTTTCGAAAACCATAGGAGCAAATTAGATAGGAATAAATGGAAAGTGTAGGAACAATGCATACAGAAAAATGTTCTGCAGGAGTGAAGTTTAAGATAAGGCAAAAATTGAACAATTTATGCAATGTTGGAGTGATAATATTTCTACAGAAGAACATGTGATGTATAATATGTGTAACTGGGAACAAGTTAATATGTTTTTCTTTTTTATATAAATGTATGTTTGCTTATATCTTAAGTGATAATTTAATAAGGCATTAAAAAAAAAAAAAAATATATATATATATATATATATATATATATATATATATATATAATACTAGCAGTAGCTGGATCATACATTAATAATGGTTCACTATATATAATTAAATTAGATAACCAGTTTTAACTTTTTATGACTGTTTTTAATCTTTATGTATGTATGATGTAGCTACAGAGCTTGTAAAATGACTAGTGTCATTGGATGGAAAGAAAAGATGAGTTAAAGAGGTTGTGATATATTGTTTTTAGTGGAGTAGGGCAAAAGGGACAAAAAATCTGAGCACTACAGTGCTCCATATGTGGTCTAAACTGTGGCAATTGTTTGCTTAGGGTATTGTAGCACTCCATGCAAGCAGGGTATAAACTCTGGCAACTGTTTGACTCATTGTAGCAAGCACTTTGTTAACATTTTTTTTTAACTAAAACCCGAGCTCTGTATTGTTATGTGCAGGCAGGTTATAAACTGCAACAACTGCTTATTACATTTAATGCAAAAAAAGTTTGCTACAGTTTAGAAACAAGATTTTTTTAACTATAACATGGGTGCTGTAACACTCTGTGCAGGTAGGGTATAAACTGTAGCAACTGTCTGCTACATTTGTGTCATTTTGTGTCATTTTTACATGGTCTGTCATGTTTAGGTGGTGATGATATACTAGGTTAGCAGTAGAAACACATTGATCAGATCATAATAAATCAACTATATTTTACATAAATAATTGCTTTCATAGTTTTGCATTGTACAAAGTAAGGACATTTTTTTTGCTAATTAACCAACCTGTATCAGCTGTGATAGTGTAGAGTTCCCTTAATGCTGTGCCCAGATACATATATGTTGCTGAACATCAGTGTGACTCCAAGTTTGCAGCATGCATGCTGTTTGGTAGGCACATACCCTTGAACCTGTAGCTGCTCACCATCATACCCAGTATCCTATACATGTCAGTCTTGAGCTGGTGGTAACCATTCACTTCCATCCTCCTCTGCTGTCTCCTCCACAGGCCATGTTGGCACTCAATCTTAGGTTACTCAGGTCATAATTAAGGCTTTATCTCTCTCTCTGCACATTAATTTGGCTTATACCATGGATGTTTGCTTTGCAGAGGTATAGCCAAATGCCACTGGTGTATGAGAAGTATGTTACAACAGGCAGGATGGGGTTTAAATTGACTCCTTATTGAAATGTCAGCACTCAGAATGCTGAGTGTGGATAAACCCCCCCCAAAATTCATTAAAACACAGGAGAAGAGTGAATTTTGAAAATTGCTATTCTCCATTAAACTTCTTTTTGTAGGGGGGCAAGCTCCTTGCACCACCCAGCTTATATATACCAACTCCAGGATCGCTATACCTCGGAAAAAAGGAAATATTCTGAGAAATGGCATGTTGGACTTAGTATGTGTAAGTCCATTCTTTTGGTCATTTAGTCTTAGTCTTCATATTTCAAGACACATTCTAGCAGGTTCCAACAGTTCAAACAATTATGTTTAAATCCCACAATGTGACAGACATTAGAGTTGCAGAGCCCAAACCTGCTTCATTTCTACTGATGTGACAAGTGGATAGGGGGTTACTAAATATAAAACTACACCATTGCCTCTAAAAATTCATGCAAGGGGTGATTTACCTTAAGAGCTTTCAGTAAATATTGTAAAACTGCTTTGGTTTATGACAGACAATTGTCACTGTACATTGTCAGTTCCAGAACAGTTTATAAAACTGACTCCTGATTTTCATCCACCTTAGTCTTATTCCAGTATCTACCAGACACACACACACACACACACACACACACACACACACACACACACACACACACACACACACACACACACACACACACACACACACTATTTCACAAGATGGACTACTGTTGCCTCCTCAGTGTGGACATCACTTATCTGTATTCATGATACACTGACACCAATACAACTTTTAATTAGACACCAAGACCTCATTTACTGATCAAATGTTATTAAGTCAGCCAATATTACATAATGCTAGCTGATTGCCAAGCAACTTCTAGCTTTGAAAGAGTGTATAGCAACTATCAATCCAATGCAAGAATACTCTTCACTAGTAAAGCAAACCATCATCTGCAGCATTTATCAACTGAATAGATGAAAACTATGTTTAAAAAGAGTTTGACTACACATACAAAACAGCATTTCCATTGCAGAGGAAAAGCAAAATAAAATTGTTTCATATATGATAATCAAATGACAGAAAAAGTGTAACTGTACCTGTAGCTGTAAAACATCTATAAACCAAGCATCTTGATGTAGTTTCATCTTCCCATTCCAACATCTAAATAATAATGCCAGTTAAAAATAAAGAAAAAAGACAGCAGTTGTTCTGATGTAGTGTACTTCACTGATGTTAGACATAGTTATTGAACACAAATATAACATGCCTTTCCTTTTGAAATAAGCTACAGAATGCTCAGGCAATTATTTTCTATGATTATGATGTAAAGTAGTTCTTAAGAAACCAGTATGTAAATAACCATAAAAAATATATATAATTAAAAGAAAACAGTTGTAAATTCTCTATATCAAATGGAATACACAATTTACATTTTTAAATCCAAGACAATATACATCATTTGTCATGCTTAATTCATTTGTGATCATTAACTTGGAATATACAATCGTTATACTACTGGCTGATTTTCCTACACCATTAACTTGTGATGCAGCTGTCAAAAAATTGTCATTTGCTGTATCTCAACCAAGAACGTTGTAAAATATATTGGCTTATTTTAAGTGTTACCAGTCTCTGTTCAATTTAGTTTGATGTACATTTCTGTTACAATACTTTCTGCAGGATTAAGATAAACTAACATGCTGTAGTCAGTGTTGTCATCTCTACTGGGAAACAAGTTTTCAGAAATGAAAATGCAAATACAGATCTGTGGATGTCCATGCCCCAAGAACATGTGAAAGGTCATGGCTGGCAGAAACTATAAAAGGACAGACACAGCAATAATTTAGATTTATGAAAACTGTATGGATTTATCATGACTGTGCTTCTGATGAAGAACACAGAAAACTGCAATGTTTGAAAGTGTGTATGCAAGTTTATGACAGTCCAGGTAGCTCCATCAGGCAGACCTTGCTTGGAAAAACAATCAAATATCACGTTTTAATATTTAAAAAGTTTGATCATGTTATTACAAAGGTACAATACATTAGAAGACACCTTATCAGGCTCAAAACATGTTGCAGTTGTGATTTGAAAGAAGTAATACTGGGACTTGTAAAAGAAAATACAAAGAGAAAGTTAAACTATATTATTCTAACATGAATTATCTTTTCAGAAACTGAAAAAAAAATCATGCTGCTGGAATAGTTAATTGTTGATTCATAAGTACACATTCCAGCTAGATAAATATACTCCAATAATAGCAACACACAGAAGGTTTACAGGTTAATATTTTACTATGGAATGAAGTGTGCCACAGAGGGTCTGTGTAGAACATAAATATTAGACTTTTCTTACTGGGCAATCAAGAAAGGATGAACTTGCTAGACATTTTATTTTTAGTTGTGGTGGCTTCTTCAGCCACAGCTGACCAGAATCTGGACACTGTGTCTGAATTACAAAACAAAGCACTGGATATTGCTGTTGAATATTTCAACCAGCACCATTTGCCTCGCTTTGCATTTAAGCACCATCAAACTGAATCTGCTACAAATGAGGTGAGAAATATGGCACATTTGTCATATTTTGCATATGTGCTTATATACCAAAAATATTTTATGATTTCAGCATGTGTCTTTGATTTTTAGAAGATAGAAATAACATTGTATACTCAGACTGTGAGACCCTGACACACATACACACACACACACACACACACACACACACACACACACACACACACATATATATATATATATATATATATATATATATATACACACACACACACACACACACACACACACACACACACACACACACACACACACACACACACATATGTACTGCTATGCTTCATGTCCAACTGTGATGCTTTCATGCTGTTAGACTTTCTTGATATTTTTTTGATTCTGGACAGTGCAGTAACATATTTTGCATGCTTATGATACAAAGTTATAATGGAGTTAGTTTCATATAATATGAAAGGTAGCCCTCCAACCTGAATGGAAGTTTAGAATCTTCAAGAGGCTTCACTATTAAAAAGACAGTTGCCTGAAATGTTTATGACAAGTCCTGCATTTCCAATGGTCTTTGCTAAGACAGAACCACATTTGTGATATAACGTGTAGTGCCAACATATTGCAACTTATGCTGGTTAATGTAGTGGGCTCCATGGCATAGAGGAATGAAGTCTAGATTCTGACCCATATAACAAAGGTTTGGTAATGACTTGGGGTTACTGGAGCAAGTAGGGGAGGAATGATGAGCAAGAGTCTGCTAATCTTTCCTAGAAGAAATGGCTGGAGGATCATGTCATCCTGGGCGTACATACCACCCACAATCCAGGGAGTAGACTGGAAATGTAAAAAGGCTTCTCTTTCAAGAGGAGTAGGGCTTTGCAATAGTGTCATTCATGGAAGCAGGTGACAAGCAACACCCCACTGCACACCTAACTCTTATGATCTTGCCATCATGTTCAGGGAATGATAAGGCATAAAGAAGACAAATCCTTTGATGGCTGCCTATATGATGACCACATTGTGATGGTGCTGTGATCCCATAAATGAAAAAATCAAAATGAATGTGTGAGCGTAGCTGTAACAGTGCTTTGTTGGTCAGCACATACAGAGGAAAAATGTGTGTCAAATAATAATAATAATAATATTATTATTATTATTATATAACACATTATCTATCTATCTATCTATCTATCTATCTATCTATCTATCTATCTATCTATCTATCTATCTATCTATCTATCTATCTATCAGTTTCTCTTATATGAGCAAAGATGACTTCTAAAACCAAGTGGCATGAAGCCAGAAAACATGGTGTGGAATAAAGACAGAAGGAGGAAAGAAAGGAATGAGCTGGAAGTGTAGACAAAAACGCCATAAAAGAGATACGGAGATTGTGTAAGTCATTGATTCAGAATGTTTCAGGGGTTCAGATCAGAATTCTTAAGGAAGAGTCGTAAGACTGAATTCTTATTGTACCTCATGGAACAAAGGAAGAGGGGAAGAGGGTTAAATCAGGCAAGGACATGTTAAAGTAGGGTCTTGAATTATTGAAATGTATTTAACTTGTAACATATACTCACAAACCTTAATCAAACTAAAAACAGGTAAAGGAAAATATTAAACAGCATCTTTCCAGTAGTTTGAAATAATGTACTTGAACAGCCCCCTCAACTGTCCCTATTTTAGAAAAGTGTACCTGTTTTAAAGTCTGATTTCCACTTGCATGTGACATACCTATTTTTGGAGGTATTTACTATTTTCAGGCTTGATTTACCTCTTCACGCAATTTTCTGAATCCCCCCAGTACACATGATTTTTGAAGCTGAAGAGTACACAGAAAGCCATACTACAAGACCACATACTAGTTGCACAAATAATGTAAAGAAAGAGAACACAAATCTTAGCTCTCTAATTTCAGAAGCAAAAATAAATGACATGGTATGGTAGAATTCTGCAATACAGTTCATTAAAGTCTACAAATTTTGCACCGTCTCATTGATTGTGTGCTTTGCACCGTCTCATTGATCATGTGCTTTGCACTGTTTCATTGGTCATGTGCTTACATTTTTGCATATCATTTTTGTCAGTCTGTTTTTAAACATGTTTCTAAGTAGTATCCCACAATCCTTCTGGAAGCATGAAGAGTTAAGTATTATTTGGTATTCCAATGTTATGTTAGATGCCCAGATTTCTGGTTGGATGTACTTACTTTTGAAGGGTCATTGTACCTATTTTCCATGACTGCAGGTTGGGTGGTATGCACTCTGTAGCACAGAGGGATGAAACACTGACTATGACCCAGGCAGCCTGGGTTTGAGCAGTGGTTCGGGCTGCGGGAAGAGCTTGTTGGAGAGGATGCAAGTGGTTCACTTATCCTTCTGGTTCACTTATCCTTATCAGAGGGAGGTGGCTTTAACTTACTGCTCAGGTGATACCTAGATAGCGCACTATACCCACGGAGTACATAATGCACTGGCTGGGGAAGTCAGCATGTTGTGGCATTAGTCTTACAACTAACAGCATTGAGTGGACTTTCAATGCTACCACAGGAAGAAGGAGAGCTTCCTGGGGGGGGGGGGGGGATGCCATTCTATCATATCTGACTATTATCATAGAACAAATGGACTGAGTAGTCACCTCAGGCAGGAATGGATGGGATGTATGACTCTCACCTAGCCTGGGAATAACTGGCTCTTGCCACCAATGTAACAAATTGGACAACTGGATAAACATAATGGTGCCATCTGGCAGATCTGGCACAACAGCAAAAAGAAAGGAAAGTAAGGAATATATTTTAAAAGGTTCCTGGTGCTACAGTCAAAGAAATAACATAATAGTTATTTGTCTATAGTTGGAAGACTGTTTTTTTTATTCTGAAGGACTTTTTTTCCTCAACTCTGTTTGAGGGGGTGCCAACTGGGGGATTGCTTACAGGCATAGCTGTCAACCTTTTATTCCCGGAATTAAGGAGAATGACAGAATTAATCAGGGCAATGTCCTCCAGTCAGGGACACTTTTTAAGTTGTGTTACCATTAACTTGGAAAGTTCTAAGACTAAAGTAATGTGAATGAACATGCATCTTTTGAAATAGGAGAAATCTCTACTTGTGACTGTCCTGGCTAATCTCTCTCCCATACCATTTACCAACCCCTTCAGGTTTCACCTACTTCATACAACCTATTATTCTCTGCAACCTCTTACCCTCCCCACCCTACCTGAAATTCTTATTCAACCTCTCTTCTGGAGTCTGCCATCTACACTCCATATCTACTATCAGCAGCATGCAACACATCCTAGCTACAGACACATTTCTAACATGCAACGCTCATTACTGTTACTTCATGCTATTTGACACTCTTGCTGAGTTCTCTTATTTTTCTCTGCTCAGTTGGCATTTCTCTATCATTACTGTTGAAATTAATTTTAATTTTGTTTTCTTATGTATATAAATCTCAAGTTACTTTTGTATATAATTCACTCCTGAATGTATTATTATTATTATGTATTATATTTGTATTGTACAATGTGAAGCTTTTCTGCCTGGGTCTCCGCTGAAAATGGGCCTCTGGCCCAGTCAGACACTACCCGGTTAACAAACAAACAAACAAAATAAATAAATAAATAAGAGTTGTTATGACTCATTGACTGTAAATCCACCACACTTTCTCAAAAAAAAATCCAGTTTTATTTGGTACAAAACAAAATTTTGTGGCAAAATCGGGGATATATTTGAAACCCGGGGACAGCGGAGAAGTATGCCTGGAGGTAACTGACGTAAATAGAGTTCTGAATATTGAAATTTATTTTGCTTAATATAAATTGCAGATTTTTCCTTTTTTTTAAATTTTTTTTTTTTGAATTTCAAATTGTTTCATAAAGTATGTTGTGGTAAAGTACGTTGGGTTGAAGTAGCAGGGAGTTTTTTAACATTCCTAAGGTATTTGCACTTTCCTGAGCTTTCACAGCATAAAATACCTCATTCTTTCCTATCAAAGAGTATCACTACCAGGTGTGGTAGGTTCCATGACAGTTATCCTGAGCCACAGACCTCAGTCTTCTAATAAACTCTTATACTCTCCAAATACTCTCCTGAAACAGAATACTCTCAACCTCTCACTGAAATTCCAAAACAATTTTTATACATAACTGCTGCCTGTACAATCCACTAAGCTGCACATGGGATTTCTCTTTATTAACTTCTATCTCTGTAAAATATTAGAATGAATGTGTAACTACTGCATATATAAATGTAAATAGAAATGTGACAAATCTATGTTTAACTGTAACTAAATATAATGCAATGTAAACAAATGTAGCTTTTTTCTGAGGGCCTCTTCTGAAAATGGGTATTACCCAGTCGGACTTTTCTGGTAAACAAAGACAAATAAATAAATAAATACATAAATACAGAAATAAATACCTCCAACTGTTACATATTTCTGCAGACCATGTCAGCAGCCATTCTGCTATGAATTGCAAACTATATTGCCAAATCACAAACAAGGGCATCTAGCCCCGGTGCTTGTTCCTGAGGATAAGTTAACTTCAGAACGATCATCTGAATTCTTAATCCTGATGTTCTGTTTCATATATGAAAAGAATTTCCCCTTTTCAAGTTTGGATTCAAAGCTTCAATATTTTAAACTTTCCAACACCTCTCTTGCACACTAAAGAACAGATCCAGCCCAGGCCTTCAGAATTCTGAAGCACACAGGACCAATATTTAATTTTAGCAAGTTTCTGGAAAATAGCTTACTATTTATTTTCTGTTATATTTTTTCCTTTTTCTTTTTAAGTATACTGATTAATGCTGCAAGCTCTGTTTATGAAATATTCACCTCCAGAATATGTGTTTATATTCATAATATTATTACAAAATGGCACAAACCCTAAACATTTGTGCAGTCACAGAGACCTGGTTCAAGGTTGTGGAGAGGACCCCAGCCATACTGGGTTACACCTCCTTCTACATATTCAGACTTCAAACTAAAGGTGTGAAAACTAAAGGAGGTGGTGCATCAATATTCATTAAAGATAAATACACCTCCAGATTGGTTAAACAGTATGAATCCCTGGAGAAACTTCAGGTGCAATTAACTGTTGGTAGGACACCTCTTCAAGCAATTGATAACTACAGGACTCCCTCCATGAATCAGGACACCCACTATGCCTATTTAGATCTACTTGAGTCTATCAAGATACATCTGAACACCATGATTTTGGGTGACTTTAACTACCCATCCATTCACTGGGTAAATTACTCATGCTCAAACTTACTTGCCCAAAGGTTCCTCAACTTCATTAACTCTAATGCCCTGGACCATCTGGATGATACCCCCACAAGGGGTGCCAACATCCTGGATCTGGTGCTGACCAATATGCGGGACCACTGTCACATCCCCACTGTGAGGTCCTCCCTGGTGAGATATGACCACAAATTGGTCTCATTCGAAGTAACAATGATACCTAACTCCCCCTTAGCAGCAACTAAACTAAAAAACTTCTCCAAAGCAAATTATAACCTTTGGCGGGATGGTATAAATAGCTTCACTGCACCTCCTCCCTCAGATGAAACTGGCAACTATGCCAAGCTCCACAACAGTGCTTTATACAAACACCTGTATAACTGTATTGACTCAGCTGTACTGGTTAGGACCAAAACAAGTTCCTCAAGGAAAAGCAAACATGACTAGTGGACAACTGCCATAAACAGGTTTTACAATAAGAAGGAGAAATTACTGTCTAAGAGTAAGAGGGAGCGAGCCCTAAACTAGAACCACTCCCTCCTCAGCTTAAACAAGCAAATAAGACTTCTTGTAAAGTCCTTCAAAGCAAACTATGAGTCCAAATTAGCTTCCTCAACAAAGGACAACCACAAGGCATTCTATAGTGGCATTGATAACCTAAAAGGAAAGGCCCAGATTTGTGCAGAACTGGTAGTCAATGATACCACATATACTGAGCCTGTGAACATAGCTAAACTTTTGGCCAACAGTTTCTGTGAAAACTTCACTCCCCTGTCCCTGCCACACATACCCCATGACATCCCTACCATCTGTCCCCTATCTTGTATCTCTAAACAGCAGGTCATAAATGCCCTCTCTAAAGCCAAAAACACAGCATCTATATATGGGACCTGATAACATCCCAGGCTTCGTCCTACATGGGCTCCAACATGAATTAGCAACAACATTGGGTACTCTTTTCAATTATAGTCTAAGCACTGGCTTGATACCAGCTGAATGGAAAACAGCCACCATTATTTCCTTGCACAAAGGTGGTGGTTCTACTGACCCCAGGAACTATAGACCTATTAGCCTGACTAGCCTTATCTACAAGGCCATGGAGCAGATCATCATGGACCTTATCAACAAAGATAAAGGTAATTTCCAAACCCTTGGCCCTACTCAGTTTGGATTTGTCAAAAGGAGATCATGCCTGTTAAACATGGTGGACTTCTTTGAGACAGTTACCAAGGCCCTGAATGAGGGGAAATCTGTGCATGCAGCCTACTTGGACTTAGCCAAGGCATTTGACACTATTCCCCACTCAGGGATCATTGACAAACTCACTCAACTAGGCATCAACCCTTATATCATTAGATGGGTCACTAACTGGCTCACTGATAGAACTCATACAATCAAAATAGGGGAATCCACCTCCAACAGCAGACCTGTAACTAGTGGTGTTACACAGGGATCAGTCCTGGGAAATCTACTGTTTGGAATCTATTTCTCTGAAGTACAAGCAAAAACGAAAGGTCTGTGGATGACAAAGTTTGCTGATGACTGCAAACTGGGAGTGGTCATAGAATATCCAAATGATATCAACATCCTACAAGAGGGTCTTAAACAAATGATTGGTGCCAAAGTAATGGCCGTATACTTAATGCAAAAAAATGTATTATCATTCCTTTCGGTAAAAGCGATGTTCCTGCTAAGTGGTGAGAGACCTGGGCACACAGGTTGACACCAACCTTATCTTTGATAATCATGTCTCCATAGTAGTAAGAAGGGCAATCTATATTGCTCATCTCATAAGTAAGGACATTGCCTCCAGAAAAAAAGAAGTTATAACCTTCCTCTACTCTTCCCTCATCAGGCCAATAACTGAGTACAATGCCCCTTTTGGTATGTACCTTTCTAAGCACCTGCAGCAATTGGAAAACCAGAGGTCCCTCACAAGGAAAATTCAAGGTCTTTACCATCTAAAATGATTGTCACTTTATTCTGTTTCATATAGACTATTCAGAGGTGATCTCTGCCTTGCATATAAGGCAATCTCTGACCCTGTGTTATTGGAAAAGCTTCATAACTGCAAGTCAAATGGTACATGAGTTACTTGCTCTAAAGACCTTAATCTGGTATGTGACATTAATAAAACCTGCTGGAGGGTCAGATTTGTCTCCCACTTCATGTCAAACAGAACACCTCATTGGCCCTCTTCAAGTGCAATCTGGACGATTGGATGGGTGACCGAATTGGAGGGTTCCACCTGTGTCCTTGGACAGGGGCAATAGGTACTGATCATGGAAATAAGGGTAAGAACTTGGCTAGACTTGTAAGGGACCTAGGGCTATTAGCTAGTAACTTCCTATGATCCTATGATCCCATGACAAAAGGCAAACAGTACATAAACAAACACAGAAGTTGAAATTTATATGAGCATAACTAATGAATTAAACATATGAAGGCCATTCAAAATTTCTGGTAGATCAGCAACAACCTTCTGCAGCCTTCAATGAGAATAAAGATCCCAAGCAAAACATATGAGTTAAATACACAAATCATGCAATCAGATAACACCGAATACCACATCACTGCTAATTAATTACGTAAATAATGATTATTGCCAAATAGGTACAGAATGATACATTAAAATATGTATTTGTATGCTAGCAGCTATCCTGGTAAGTTTATGATTTGAGCAGTTCCTTAGTACCAGAGACATGGCTAGGGAGGGATTTGAGAAGACAGTTTGAGATTTTTTTCTGAAATTGGGGATATTGGGATTTTTATATTGCCTGCCAACTCCTTTGGGATAGAATGAGGGTCTGGCAGTTGGAAGGCCAGCAGGAAGGCAGCCATTGCTAGGTGTGGACTCAGATATATGTACCTGCTTCCTACAGTGACGCATGTGCACCTGCTGTACTTGGTTAAGGGAAATAGCAAGCAGAGTTTAAAATATCTTCAATAGTTTTAGGGTACATCTGCCAAATCCTAACTATCAATAAGAAATAAAGGTGTAATCTCATTTTGTACTCTCTAGTTCCATTTTTAAAGGAATAAATAAGGTCCCATATAAAAATGGCAGTCTAGCTTATGTCTTCCTCAGATGGACAGAAAGCACTTCAAAGCAAAGACATAACTCATTTTATATTACCCACCTGAATTTGAATGAGGTTTGTATATCTGTGGTACTTTTGGCATTGCCATCCATATTCTGATTAGTCCGTTAGTTTCTATAACTTATTGACATTCCATGTCAAATTATTTTTTCCATTCCTTACTGACAGTGACACCCTGTCTCAAATTCTAACCTTTCTCCACATTATAGCCACTACCAGCTATAGAATACCCCATTCCCTACCCTGTTTTGCTGTTATACTTATCTCAGTTATTATTCATTATCTGTAACCAATGTCATTCTGACACACTAACATTGCACTACAGTTTCTCCGTGTCTCTTTACATGCTCTCAACCTCCCTTATTTGCATACCACACTAATTCTAGACAAACAAAGCTACTTAAACAAATACAGTCTTTTCTTTTTTGAGACAACTAACACTGACAACACAAACAATAGGACCTTCACTGATCTTGTACTGTCCTCTAGCTAAATAAACTTACTATCTTACAATCACCACTTTCCTCACCTTTTCATTTCTCATCAGGTTCCTTCTTCAGTTTTTTATAGTGTCTCTCCAGTTCTCCAGATCTTCCCTCATAATTAGTGGCATGTCTATCCACTTTCATTTGTCAGCTGTTTAAGTTGTGATCTAGTTCATGAAATTCAACTCATTCTCTGAGTACATCTGGATTTCCGAGTATGTTACTATTAACAAAAATAGTTGTCCAAATCTGTATTTATCATATTTTACAAATATATAGTCTTTAATTAACCTCACTATCCCCCAAGTTATCATTTACTCATCAAGGGCATATCCAATCTCTACCTGTCCTTCCAGACTTCATAATTCATTAGCAATCATAGTTGACACTAGATATCCCTCCAATAAAAGCCACAACTCTTTGTGTTTTCAGTGAACCATATACATAATCAAGTATCTTTCACAGAAAATATCCACTTAACTCTTTCAGTCTTAATCACTATCCAGGTACCTTATGGTTGCTTCATGCTAATCCATATACTCTGACTACTGACATTAATATTTCTCATTTGGTATCTGCATAGGATATTTATTGGTCACATTAAGATCTAAATACCATAAAGGAAAGCTGTAATACAAATTTATCTCCCCATTAAGATCATCTTAGTGGTGCGTTCTTCTTCTTAGTAAGCTACTGATTCTGTCAGGAAATATCCACTCAAATCATGGTCCTTGATATCCCAAAGATCTAATAAATCAGTTGTGGAAGACTGAGTTCTCTCCTCTGCATATTTATTTATTTATTTATTGACATTTGATTACCAGGAAAGTCCACCTGGGTAGAAGCCCATTTTCAATGAAGGCCTGAGGAGAAAAGCTCCAAATTATTACAAAACATTTTAAGAACAATAATTTTACAATCTTCTAAAAATAAAACAAAAACAGTTAGACATAATATAAAAATATTGGTTGAGAATCATACAAGTCATATGACAATCATTTAATATTTAGAGAAATTTTAGACAGTTTATTGAGAAATTAATGGTAAGTTAGTATAAATAGGAATAAACAGGTTTGTGGTATATTTAGAGAGAATGTCAGGGAAGAGAATTTGATAGCAGTAATGAGTTAAGTGAAGAAGGGAGAGTATGGAAGCATAAGGAATGAAAAGGTACTCACTCATATTTAGGGATATAGTTTATCCTGGTTTTGAGAAGAACAGTGCCAGATTTTAGCTAGGAAGTCTTTCAGAGTGGTTTTGAAAAATGGGAGAGAAGGTATTGACCTGATGGATACAGATAAGGACTTAAAGGCCTTAGTAACCTTGTATGAGTACAGACAATGCCCAACAGATTTGATAAGATTGTAGACAGACAAGAGTTTTTGGTCACTGGATTGCAATGACCAACTGGGAACATAGTTGTGTAGAAAGTTTTTTAGTGCTGGACAGGAATATAGATGCTAGATAGTTTTATAGGTGGTAGGAAGCTATGTATATGTTAGTTGATGAGTCAGTTCTAACCAATGTAGGCTTTTTAGTGCTGTACAGTGCTGAGTTCTGAAAGGGATATTTGCTGCACATTTAACAACTTTGTTATAGCATTGTTCAAGTTTTGCATTTTGTGAAGTCTGGAGGTTAGTAAAGATGGAAGTGCGGTAGAAAAGAGTGGGCAGGAGAGAAGTAGTGGCAAGTGTAGTTTTAGTTGCGTTCATGAGACAGTTTTTGGCTTTGTAGAACACCCCTAGTTTTTGATGAGTTTTTCTTTTTTTTCCTCAAAATGTTTTTTATTTTTCAAATACAGTTGTATAAATTCCAGAGTATTTGTATATAACATCTTAAATAACCATGTACACTATTTACATCGGCCCGATACTGTAACAGAGCTCAATATATACAATTACTTTATAGGTATAACAATCCAGTTATCAGAGTGTATCTGTTCAGTTATTGTAAAGTGTCAATCAATGATAAGACTTTTTTCCATGGGTTGTTAATAAATGGCTTAGGATGAATGCTTAATTCTTTAATTTTAATTTCCATCAATGCTGTAGTCTTCGGTAGGCTGTAGAAGTCTTCCAAAGTCGATATTGTGTTTGTATTCCATCTTATTGTTATATACTTCCTTGAGATTGCAAGTATTGTCCAAACTAGATACATACTTGACTCATTCAAATGAGGACCTTTGTACACATTTAATAATACTAGAGCTTTAGAAAAGTTAAACAATTCATTAAGTAAAGCTTGTAAAAAGTTTTTAATAACATTCCAAAATGGCTTAATTTTAACACAGTCAAAAAATGTGATTCCAATCTGCATTGTGTATTTGCTCACACCTCCAACATATTCCCTTTGTGAAAAAATTATTTTAGTAATTCTATCTGGAGTTAAGAATGCTCTGTGCAAGCATTTCCAATTAAAACCTTTCCAGTATTGTGTAAAGGGTGTATGTTTTATTGATTATAAAATATTTGAGTTAATTTCTTCAGTTAGCTGTAATGAGTGTCCTTTTGCTATATAATTTCAATATGAGGATTTGGATGTTGTTTTATAATTTATCAATATCTTGTAAAATTTTGAAATACTATTTCCCATGTCATAATCATTATATATGATTTCATATAGGTATTTCGTAAGCTTAGGTATTTCTTTAAATGAAGAATTGCTAATTATTCTGCATAAATCTTGCGAATATGTCAGAATGCTTTGTATAGTTAGCCAATCTTGTTGTGGAATTTTGTATGTTGTTTCTATTGTTTGCAAATCCAGAACTTTTAGTTCTTTGACACATTGAAACCAACAAACAAATCCTTTCTGTACCCATGAATTAATTATTTTTGTGTACATTTTATGTGGATAGCTCTTTGTAACTATGAATGGTGTTAAAGGATCAAACTAGATTTTTAAATCTATATTTGCAATAATAATTTTCCTAAATGAGTAAATGTAATAATTAATCATACGAGTTTTACTAGGCTTAGTTATGTTATATTGCATACTAATACATAATATGTGCCGTGGCAAATTGTTTTTATGTATTTGAAATTTTTTTTAAATCAAATTAATTTATTGATATTACAGTTAGTAATTCTTTCTAATTTGCAGAAAAATTTAGACTTATCCAGTCTGAGATTGTTTTAGATATTGATGCTTTTATATATGTTTCCATATCAGGAAAGTTTAATCCTCACTGTTTCCATGGTCTGATATGATGTATTAAAGCTATTCTGTTTCTTTTGGGAAACAATACATTTTTTTTAGGCATGAGTTTATTTCTTTGAGTATATTCCATTCTGGTAACAGCTGTATTGCCAAAGCTATATATAGAATCTTTGGTAGTAAAACCATTTTTATTAAATGTAGTCTATCTTCAAATATTAATATTATTTTGTTTCACTTTCCCAGAGAGATTTTGATTGTATTGCTGATATTATTGTAGTTTTTTTAGACTAATACATTATTATCCTTGCATATCTCCATTCCTAGATATTTTAAGGTAGATTATTGTTTCCCTATAATGTGATTTCCCCTTCATCTGCAATTCTTTTTTTTATTTAAAAATAAAAACATTTATTTTGATTTAATGAAATGAAGTCCTAAAGTCCTGTAAAATGTGTCAATTAAAATATCTAATTCTTCTAATGTCTCTTTTGTATTGGATAATGTTAATAATATGTCATCAGCGAAGAACATTACTTTAGAATTGTATTGCTCATAAACATCTACTCCTTTGATTTTTGTATTGTTACATATTGAATCTGCCAATTTTTCAATAGACAAAGAAAATAGAATTGGTGACATGGGATATCCTTGTTTAGTACCCTTTGTTATATGTATAGATGTAGAGGTGAAAGGACCTAGCTTAACATACGCTAAATTATTTGTATATATATATTCTTTAGTAGATGAATAAAGGAAGGAGGAAATTCAAATAACACCAGAATTTTGAATAAATAGCCCCAATTTAGGGAATCAAAAGCTTTCTCTATATCTAAGCCAATTATGAGTGTTTCTTTATTTCCTTTATTAATATAATCTATAAGAGAAAATTTCCTTTCAATATTGCCATGTGTGTGTCTATGATATATACATCCAGGTTGATCATTATTTATTGTTTTGGATAGTGGTATTTTCATTCTGTTAATTAATATTGTCATAAATATCTTATAGTCATTATTTAATAATGATATAGGTCTATATGAGGTACACAGGTTTGAGGATTTGTTTTCCTTTAGGATTGGTGTGATTAAAGGATATCTCCAAGAGGGTGGTATTAAAGCTTGTGATTGAATTTCTAATAGAGTGTTATGGAAAAGGGATAGTATATTTGAAGGAAAAAGTTTATATATTTCCATAATTATGCCATGGATTCCTGGAGCTTTATTATTTTTACCCTCTTTTATTGTATCTATAATTTCTTAGTAGGATATGGGTGCTTGCAGATCTAGTTTTAATTTTTCTGGTATTTTTTTATATTAGAACATTTTTCATCTAGATTTAATTGATCGATATGTATATTTTCTTTCTGGAAATAATCCATATACTGATTTCTATAGGAATCAAGAATGTCACCTATATCCAAGACATTTTCCCTTTGTTTTCATAGAAGATACTTTTAATGTTATTTGCTTTTGATTGTATTTTGATTTGTGTGGATAAATTATGTAGATATTTGGGAGAAGTTGTCAAGGTATTCATTTTTAGTTTTTCTAAAGCTAAACTAATTTTATGTGTTAGAATTTAATTGTATTTATTGTATAATACTTCTACTTCCTTTTTCATCTCCAAATGATTTTGATTTTTTTCAGCTTTTACTGACAAAAGATTGGATTGTAGATCTAATAATTCAGAATCCCTTTCTCTGATTTTTTTATACCAAGTTAGGGTTTTAGGGCCCCTAACAGCATCTCGAATGCTGACAATATCGAATTTGATATTGTCGCATTGAGAATGCCGAAAGTGCAGAATGTCGAACGGGTAAATGGAAATCTCCGTAAGGGGAGGTTTCCATTTACCTCAATGTAGTGTGGTCTTGGAGTTGTTATATTTAAGTAGCAGGGGTGCGGGGGTGCAAGCCCCCCACGTGGCGAGTGCAAGGGGGCTTTCCCCCTGCCTACACCAGTTAGTTCTTTTTTTGGTGTATTTGTTTTTCATCGGCTTTCGAAAATCAGATAGTTCAATCATGTCAGTTCGACATTTAGTGATTCGAGCTACTCAATTTTCGAAATGCTGATATAGATGCAGGGTTTTACCATATATGTAAGCTTTTGAGTCCCATATCATTATTTTATTTATCTCTGTGGCGTAATTAATATCTAAGAATAACTATAATTTAGATAATAACCAGGGTTTGAACTCTTTAATTTTAGTTATATATGCCGGAATTCTGGAGTTAAAGACTAATGGTTTATACCCATTTTGAAGTTTTAGTATCAATGAATTGTGGTCTGAAAAGGGGCAGGGCGTGATTAAGAAATTAATCATTTTAGAGTGTAAGTCATGGGCAGCAAATATTTTATCTATTCTAGTTTGGGTCCCAAATGTGTGATCTTGATGGAAAAGCAAAAAAAAAATGTATCTTCTTCAAATTTGAAAGTATCTACAACATAAAATGATTCTACCCACTTATTTAAATCTTTTGATACAGCAGATGTATGCAGTGGTCTTTTATTTGTAGTTTCAGAAATATCAAATACACAGTTAAAATCTCCTCCTAATATTAAGTTGTCTTTATAATTATTGGAAATGAAATCCAAGTGTTTTTTTAACAGTTCCTGATCCAATGCCTAAAACCAGTATAGATTGGCTGGGGTCCAGATTCTGTTATTATATTTAACAATTACTAATGCCATAAGGCCTTCTTTATCTTCATACTTATAAATGATTTCTGGGTTAATCACACATGTTTTCCATAAAAATGTTACCCTTTTTGTCTTTGTCTTATAAGTGGATTGCGCCAATATCATATATTCCTTAGGATTCCATTTGTAATTGTCATTTGTTTTGAAATGAGTTTCTTAAAGAAAGACAATTTGTGCTTTGTTCAGTTTTAAATATTTCAGTAGATTTGATCTCTTGCTGGGGTTGTTTAAGCCATTGGTATTTAAAGATAATAAAGTCAAATCCATCTTAGGTTATTTAGACTATTTTTTTTTGTTTTATTGTAACTATTAAACATTTTCCTCTGATAACTATAAAGTATATGTTTGAGCTTTTAAAGGAAATTATCCATTTTATACTTTGAGTGTTTACCAAGAAAGTAATAATTTGGTCAGGCATACTAAAAATGTTTTTGTGAAATAACAAATTTAAATTAATAAATGTTAACAAAACCAAGATCCACACTAGCCATAAAATGAAAATAATTCTTAATCTGATGGATAAACCTAAGTCCATCAGATTATCACTCATACCTTGACAATCCAGAACATCTGAGCTCTATAAATTGAATTATCATATGGAGAATATTTGTAATAGGAATAAGCAATATTTATATTATTTTGAACAGATATAGTACTAGTGTAGATTAGACAGAATTCTAATACAATATAAATGTCTACTTATTGTATAAGCAATTAGTATTTACATGAAAGATATATGACTAGCAATTCAATCATAGTAAAGTAGGATTTTTCATATATAAAACCTCAGTAAAAGATTATAACACACAGTTATTTAACATATTCACCCTTACTGATGAAGTATTTCAAAACTTATTACTTAATTTAAATAGATGGTAATAATATTTATGCATAATGTTTATAATACAATGTATTTTACTGGATATATCAGAAGTTATATTTCATTGTTTATCAGCATTAAAATAATCACTTTGCTGCTAACTTACTTAAAGCATCAAGTTTGTTTTATGTAAACATTGATGAAAGTCAGTGCATTTCAATTATCAGTGTATCCCTCTTCCCCCATTTCCTACACATAAAAATGTTCATCTCTGTCATTTCTTATTATAAAATGAGTGAAATTATAGGTTAAAAACCACAAATTTACTTATTGTGATTAATGATTACAAGTTCCCTTTCCATGTTCATAAATTGCCATTTTATGGCATATACTGAACGTTTATAGATTTAAATGGCAACATTCTATTTTGTATAATCAGCAAAGGTTAAACTGAGTGATTATTGTTAATTTAATACGATTTATTCAGAATGTGATTGTTACATTCTGTGGTATTCTTAGTTTAGGCTTCTGTTGTTTCCCTTGAACAACTTTGTCAGTTTGATGTCATGTATAAAACATCAGTTACCTTGGTAACAGTTTAAGTATTATGTATGGTCAAGATGTGTTACAAAGCCACAATTCAAGTTAAAGCAATTATATGGCTTGTTATGCACATTTACCTATATGAGAAAATTATCATGCTTCCCCTTGATGTTCAATATAGTGTATGTCATTTATGACAAGTTAAAACAGTAGTGTTATTATACTCCAGCCAGTGTTATTAAACTGTCTATTGTCAATTTAATACTATTTTTTCAGAATATGATTGTTACATTCTGTGACATTTCAAGTTCAGGCTTCTATTGTTTCTCTTGAAAAACTTTGTCAGTTTGAAGTCAGGTATAAATCATTAGTTACCTTGGTAACTGCTTAAGTACTATATATGGTCAAGAATGTTGCAGAAACTACAATTCAATTTAAAGCAATTGCATGACTTGTTATGCATATTTACTTATATAAGAAAATCATTATGCTTCCCTTTGATGTTCAATGTAGTGTATGTCATTTATGACAAGTTAAGACAGTAGTGTTATTATACACAACCCCATGTTATTAAATCATGTCTTTAATATCTAAATTCAGCAGACTGCTTCATCTTATATGATGATTATATATTTTAGGTCTAAATTTACTAAAATCATACATTACATAACTATTGTGTATGTTATTTTATCTAAAATCAACTTAATGAGCTAAATGAAGTGCTGGGAGACTATAAATATGTGTACGTGTGGTTTAAAACAGCTTTTTTAGTGTATATATTATTTTTAAAATGAAAAACGTCATTGCCGAGAATCATCTCGGAGGCTCCTCAAAGCCGTTAAGCATTATTGTTACTCTGTCTCTATTACTGTAGCAATCTGGGAGCATCTGTTTCTGTTAATATGTCTGTGTACTGCATACTAGAGGCTCACGATGTCCCTGAAGCAAAGCTTCACCTCACTGCAACTCCAAGCCCAAACTCTCTCCCTTTCAGCGAGGCAGCAGCCAGGAAAAGAATAGAGAGCAAACAGATAAAAAAACAACAACAAAAAAAAAAAAACAAAACAAAAAAAAAATCTTCCTAAAAGCCGCCACAACAAGAGACAACACACTCCTCCAGCCCTCCCACCTCTCAACCAGCAGACACACAAACAAACCACTTTCCACCAAAATATCCCAAACCACAGTTCTATCCATCCCCTTCCCCTGGATCCAAGCTAAAACATCAAATGTATCTTCCTAATACACAAGCATCAGTAAACCTCATTCACAAGCCACAACCCACAGCTTCCTGGAGATGAAAATGACAACATATAACAGCTGCCAGACACAGCTGCATCCACATACACCATGTCAGGCTTAATCAAACAGCACTTGAAGCTATGATACCTGCCATAATTTATATTAGGTATGATTAGACAGAATAATAATGACATTTGTACTAGCTGCCAGGCACAGCTGCATCCATGCACACCATATCAGGACTGATCAACCAGCACTCGTAGCTGTGATACCTGCCATAATTGATATTAACTATATTTAGACAGAATAATGATGACATTTGTTCTAAGAGTTTGCTACTATTATTTAACCAGGATATACATGACATTTCTAAATCATACTTTAACTGAAGAAGGCATTAATGTCCATGACAGCATTTTTTTCAAAATACTCTATTGTTACTGTTATTATATACAATGTTAATTTGTTACTTTTGAGTCTGAACTCTGATGAATGGTACCTTGTTGAATTAGTTAATTATTGACTTAAATTATTATAAGTAAAAATCAATGAAAAATGAACAAGATAAGTATTCATTGAGTTCAAGTAGGGGAATAGAAACTTCTATGTTTGTATTATATGTGGCTTTGTTTGGCTTATATATAATGTAAATAGTAAACCATCTTGACCTACCTTTGTTTGTGAAGAATTATTGGACTCTGAACATTCTGAATAAATCATTACTGTTTCTCTGTTGTTTATGAATCCCTCCTTTTTTAAATAAAAGCAGATGACAAGTGATGTACCATATCAGTTGATACTTTGAGAGGTGTAGTTGTAAGAGTTATTTTTTGGGGACATCTATCTTGGAATCATTCTTTGTTTCTTCTTTCTAGCATCAGTCCAAGGATGTGTTTCTTTTATTCTTTTAAGAGTAGGAACCATCCATTCCATTTCTTCTGGGATGGAAACTATGTTGTTATTTTTATTGGCAAAAAGTATTTTTATCTTGGCTGCAAAGGCCAGCTGTGCTTTAATGTTGTTTTGTTTCAAAAGCTTTATTATTGGTCAGGGGTTTTTTCTTTGTTCTAGTATTCTGGAAGAATAATCATTGTCAAACCTTATCAGGCTTTGATTGTATTTTAAGGGTGATTTTCTCCAAGCAGATTTTAAAATTAGTTCCTTGTCCAGAAATGAAAGAAATTTTATAACTATGGATCTAGGTGGAGTATTTGTTGAGTTAGAAGCAGCTTTCCTAAGTGCTCTATGTGCCCTTTCAACCCGAAATGAATCAAGTCTAAAAATTCAGGAATCCAGGTTGTTAAGAATGAAAGACCACTTTCAGCATGGTAGAAACATGGCTAGCTAATTGCTGCCTGCTTCTAAATCCTAACAAAACCAAGCTACTACTTTTCTCCCCTAACCGTAGAATTCCTCCTCCTTCCTTCAACATCAAATCTAGCAATGACACCATTATCTTCCCTGATGACCATACAAAGCTTCTTTGTGTAATAATAGACAACAACCTTAAATTTGACAAACATGTCAATCACACTATTAAGTCTGACAACAAAAAACTTGGCTCCCTGTACAGAGCTAAACCTTTCTTCACCCCCTCCCAGCTAAGGTAGCTATTGCAAGATCACACCTCCTCTCTACTCTTATGTATGCCTCCCCTGTACACACTAACCTATCCAAAACCAATCTCAACAAATTATCAGGATGTTACAATCATATAGCCAGATTTGCTACAGGCATGCCTTTTAGGACCCACCATTGCCAGAACCTCAAAGCACTGGGATGGCTAGATTATCCTACCCTTCTACAGTTCAACCAGCTTATAGTAGTGCATAAAGTACTCCATCAACCTGATAACACCCCTGCCCTCAAAAATATTCTCACCCCTCATAGTGTCTCCAGGCCATTATGCTCAGCTGATAAACTAATGATACTGAGCCAACAATCCAGCAACTCTGCAGGAAATGCTATATTTGCCAACTCAACTGGTAAAATCTGGAATCTACTCCCTACTACCATTACCAAGGAAACCTCACTACCCATTTTTAAAAGAGAACTCAAAAAATACCTCACATCTCATTGGCTATGCTCTCATTCTAAACCTCACTAACAACTTCACTAGTACATGTCTTGCTACCCAACCTGATGTTTAGTCAAGTATCTATGCCTCATAGCATTTGAATGTCTAGGCATTGTGAATTATGAGATCTGATTGTATTATATGTTCACATTTTCTGATACGTCTTTGCCAATCAGATGTAAGTCTGCACATTGTGTATATTGATATCTGCCTGTATTCTTTGTCTATATTTTTCTAAACATGTCTGCCTGAGTTTATCAGTCAGTGATGTATGTACTGTCTTTTTTTGGTATGTGGAGCATTTCTCCCCGGGCCTCCGCTGAAAATGGACATATATCCTATTGGACTATCCCGGTAAACAAATGTAAAATAAATAAATAAATAATGTCTTCACCTTCAGTGTTTTCAGGCAGACCAAATATGTTTATGTTGTTTCTCCTTTCCCTGTTTTCTAAGTCATCTAGTTTGTTAAGCAGCCATTTATTCTGCTTAAGCAGAAATTCTTTTTGGAATTCTTCTTCTTTGAGTCTCCCTTCAATGTCATTTAGAGAAGTCTGTATATTTGTTATTTTTGTATGTTGTTGCTGTAATAGTTCCTTAAGAGTATCAGTCTGTTTTTGAGAATTTAATTTGAGTTCTTCTAAATCATTTTTAAAGCCATCCATCTTCAAAATAGTTCCTGTAAGGTAGATATCATCAATTGCAGTTTTTTTTTTCAAAGCAGCATCTGGATGAGAATTCCTTGAGTTGCTCATATTCAGGTACTCAATATATCTCCAAATTACTTGACAGGAAAATTTTTGTATATCTCCACCAAAATTGATATTTATGTAGTTTAGTAGTTTATCTATAGATTTCTGATATTTTAAACTTGAAAATAATAAATGTTACCTATACTATTATACTAGTTTATGGAGCTCTCAAAATTCACTGCTGTCAGTTAGCCATCTAGGCTCTGCCCCCATTGATTCATTTTTCTTATGTAATTTTGTATATGCAGGTCAAATATAAGATTATCATCCACTATCACCCCTAATAATTTGCTATCAGAAGTGACGTCAATGGTTATACAATCAAGAGAGAGGACTTTAAATGTTGTTTTTTTTTTCATGAGAGAGGGATTTGGGGGAAAAAGTAGTAGAGTGTTTTTGTTTTTTTTTTGGGCGAGCATGAGTTGTGATTTTCAAAGCCATGTTTCAGTGGTTGTTAAAGTTTACTGAGTAATTTTTTTGAGGTGTACCATGTTTTCAGATGTACAAATGGGAGTGGAATCATCTGTGTATTGTATTAAGTTGGGTTGTTGTATGGCTGTTTTGACAGTGTTGGTGAAAATGTTAAAGAGGAGGTGACCAAGGGGGTTTATATCAGAAGACCAAATAGAAAAAATATTGAACGGCAAAACAGCGAAAAGACTGGACCTCGAAGTGCTGTTTGCCAGATTGCAGAACAGTGAAGATTGGAATATTTGCCCTTTCCTCATTGTTGTGCGATCTCGGAGTTGGTATGTATATTTAGTGGGAGTGTGGGGGAGTGCAGCCCCAACAATAGCAAGTTCGAGGTCCGATCTTTTTTGCTGTTCGATATATTTTCCATTTGGTCTTCTGATATAGACCCAGACCAAGGGTAGAGCCATGTGGTATACCAGTGATGACTGGGAGGTAAGGAGAGAGGGTGGAGTGCGATTTTACTGACTGATACCTATAGGACAGGTGGCTTTTGAACTATAGAAAGGTGGGCTGAGAGAGACTTAGTGAGGGAATTTGAAGTACACGTTTGCTGTGACAAACTGTGTTGAAGGGTTTAGGCAAGTTTAGAAATAAGGAAGAGACTTGTTTGCCTTTATCTCTAGCTTTATTGACAGTATCTATATAGGTTAGAAGGGCAGTACTAGTACTATGGGAAGGATGAAAGCCATGTTTTCTAGAGGGCAGAAGTTCTTCCTGCAAGAGATAGTCTAACAATTGTTTTTGAATACATGTTCAAGTATTTTATGATGCTGTATGGGCAGTGGTCACAAGGTTTAAGCTCATCAACATTAATGTATGTACTACCTACAACAATGTCTTACCAACTGCACTTCTCTGACTTGAAGCAACCAGTTATACATAGGATCACTAAGCTTATAATGGCCTGTAAAATGGCCACAATAATGTACTTCAACTTTGTTTCACACACAGAATAGCCACAGTAAAGTATCCCAATTTGTTTCACACCAATATATATTAATCTTGTACAAACAGAATAATGTCTGTTTAACTTAAGCAAGCAGCAGCATTCCATGAAGAGTCACTTTTATCCACAAACAACTCCAATAACCATCAATTATAGCAATCCTATGTTTGCACCTCAGTCAGATATCTATAATTCATCCATTCTCAGCCCCTTTTCCCATTTATCAGACATCTATAATATAAACAAAAAGTATAAACGTCCACAGTAATTTATTTCAGGCCTATTTCAGGTGTGCAGCAGCCTATTGGGTTCACACCAGGACAGATTAGTCCTCCAAAGCCATCCAATACCCATAATATCTGGTCTGTCAACGGGAAAACCTGCTTGATATGTCCCTCCACATACAATATAGAAAACACAAGCAATATGGAATATTCTCAGTTCCACTGCATGCTAACCACCATCTAACTATGGCTCACACTGTTGAAAAATAAAGAGATGTGAAAGCCTGAGCCTGGACATAAGGTATTTAGAGAAATGTAATCTGTTGCACTGACAAGGCTGCTGGCTACACCAGGAGTAAGATGAATTCTAAAATGCCTTGCATGCTTACAGGCTCTAGAAACATCTTGTGAAACTCACAAGTCAAAGAAGCATCTCATGGTGTGGCCCTTGGGAAATGATGTGCATATCACTAATTTGTTGCAGTGGCCAGCAGTGACAAACATCTGGGTCTCTATGGTTTCAGAGCCCAATTGGAAAAATATGGCTAAACTGGCCCAAGACCTGTGCTACTCACAAAAGATGTCAAAAAGGGAAACTCTCACAGGAAAACAATGAAACAATAAGTTTGTAAAATTAACCTATGAGGACTGCTTCCTGGTTATTCCTAATCTGCCAAAAATGTAGTTGGGGGTAGAGTAGTTCTCAAAATAAAACTACTTCACAATAATTCATTAAATGTATTCATATTATATTTGCACGGTTTGAGTGCGGTATCTATAACAAATTAAAAAAAAAGATTTAGAAATTTATGTAGAGTTGTCTAATAAAATGTGTAATTAAATCATTGCCTCTTGAAAATTTTTCTCCTTTTCTGTATCATACTTTGTTCAGATTGCCATGGTAACTGCTGTGGCTATGTGAAGTGATGATCGGTAAATTACCACTATCACCACAATAGCTGCCCTGTGGTACAGAATGTTAAAGCCCTTACTGCACCCCAGATGTCCCATGTTTAATCAGTAAGACAAGAGCTGGAGGTGTCACAATAGGAGGATGGGAGTAAGCAGCTGACATTGGCTTTCCCATCCAGGTGGGAGACAAGCATTCTAGGCTCACTACAGTAGGTAGTGTTATGAGATTAGTGAGCTCTGTGTGCATAATTAGTGAGTCACTTAGTCCAGAGCCAGGGGATTGATATTCAGGCTGTTGTGGTGGATATGAACTGTCTATACATACAGATTTCTAAGTAGATAGTTACATTTTAGTTTAGCACTTAAAAAAGTAGGTATGGGAGCACTTCAGGGAAATGATACAAACCTTAATATAACATATTATTTAACAATGTGTTAATAATATAGTGGTTTGTACAACATGTAGATTTAAGTATGTTGACTATAAGGCAGCCCAGAAATAAAATAGTTCTATCTGTGAAAGTTATCCAGTTAAAGTCATTAATAATGTGCCAACAGTGTCTTCTTTGGTCAGTAAGTACAACAAATCTGCATATTTTAGTTTCAACAGCCTTAAGTTTTTGAGTGCTATTGGCTGAGTTGAAGCATAATAGAGGTAGAAATTATTACAATTCTGATATGAGAGCATTTGTTAGGCAATGACTGAAATGGGCTGCAGGGAAGGGGAGATTTAGTTTGAGCTGTGAAAGTATGTTGGATGTGACATTTTCAGTATGTGTAGAGAAGTTAAGACAGGGGTCTAGAGTAATTCCTAGACATTTTTGTTCTGACACATATCGGATGATGTTTCCTTCAGTATCTTTACGGAGTATGGGTGGTAAACTATTCAGTTTCTTGCTGGTAGAAAAAAAATCATTACATTGGACTTCTTGCAATTAGTTAGCAGTCTACTACTATAGAGAAATTTGCAAAGCAGTGAAAAATTAGTCTGTAAAATTGACTGAAGGGCACTATGAATTTTGTTTTCTTTAAGCAGCAGAATGCCATCTGTGTACATTACGATGTTAAGGTATATCTATATATATCTATATCTATATCTATCTATCTATATATATATATATATATATATATATATATATATATATATATATACATATACATATGTTTACTAGCAAAATTTGGAATGGCGGTTGTACGACTGCCGCCTGGTCGAAATCACTGTGCTCAAGGTCCACAATGCTGAACTGCAATATTATGAGCCATAATAACGAATGTAGAACTTCATTTGTTATTATGAGTTTGGCATTGTGAATGGAGATCTCAGTACAGTGTGGAGTGAGAAATTTCCTATTTTCTTCACTGTAGTGCGATCTTGGAGTTGGTATATTTAAGTTGCAGGGGTGTGGGAGTGCAGGGGGCTTGCCCCTCCCAGCAAAATGTACATGCTAACACAGACTTTCAATTCCGAAAGTTTGGTGTTGTGAATGGGACTGTTGTGGTTATCAGTTATGAGATTTTGAACTGATTGGTGTGTACATTTTCTAGATTTCGGTTTGGCATTGTGAATAAATGCACAACTGCTGTTCCGAATTTTGATAGTAAGCTATATATAGATATAGATATTGCAGTAGGAAAAACACTGTCTTACATTCTTTAGGTTTAAACAAGAGTCAGTGTTTTGTCATTATGTGGCCAATTAACAGAACAAACAGAAATTCAGACTTTCAGTTCTGTATTTCCATTTCTTATGAAATACAAAATTGTAACCCTGCAGTAGCGCAAAATAAAACACTGCTTGTAGAACTTGACTTTCTTTATCTAAAAAGCAGGTATTTCAAGTAAATCCTCAAGACATGTTTTTCAGAATGCTAGATAACACCCTTTACTATTTTCCAGTTTCAGGTAAATCCAGAATTCTCCTTTTAGGGATACCTTTCGGCCACCTTTGTCACTCCCTATGACTTTTTGGCTTTTTATGTCAGCTCAGAAGCACAGAAATCTAACCCTTAGCAGAATAACTGGCTTGAAATAGATGCAGCTGACTTCCATTAATTTCTTGCCTTATTATTGTGGTGTAGTGTTGATATATATATATATATATATATATATATATATATATATATATATATATATATATATATAATTTATTTATTTATTTATTTTACATTTGTTAACCGGGATAGTCCAACTGGACACATGTCCATTTTCAGTGGAGGCCCGGGGAGAAAAGCTCCAAAGAAACACATATGCAAGACATACAGACAATATATTTTACATGTTTCTAGTATATTCAACCAGACAATATAGATGAGCACACATTATTAATTTCTTACAAAGACATATATAATGATCAATACATGTACTAACAATAAAGTATGTTAAATTATCCTATCTAGAGTCAGATCATGCATCTGAATATGGTATTGATAAGACTAAACAGTCATATCAGGAGAATGTGTGAAAGAGTTATAGCAGGAGTGGAGCAGGACTGAAGTTAGTCAGGTGTGGAGCAGGGACATAACCATTTGTTGCTGAGATGGCTTTTGATAGATTTCTTAAATTTGGATAGAGAAGATTCCAGGGTAATGGAAAGAGGCAGGGAGTTCCAAATTTTGGATATGTAAGATGAGTAGATGGAGTCACCGGCATGGTTATGTGATCTAGTAACTGTTAATAGTAACTTATCTGTGGAGCGGAGTTGCCTAGGACAAGAATACTGTTGAATTAGATTGCTTAAAGCTGGTGTTTTATTTGGGTGGGAGATGAGATTATAAGTAATAATAAGTTGATTGTAGATTAATAAATTTAACAGTTCAAGCCAGTCCTATTGTTTTAGGTTATGACAGTGATGGGTTCTAAAAGATGAGTTATTAGCAAATTTGGCTATTTGATTATAGCAGGTTGCCAGTTTGCTGGTTTCTTTTTTGGATAGATTTGTTAGGATTGGGAATGCATAAAGTAATGTTGAGAGCAAGTGAGTGCGAGCAATTGTGGTTCTAGCAGTATGGGTCAAGTAGGATTTGTGTTTGTAGGGACTACCTAGCTTTCTCTGAGTGTTTTTAATAGGTAGATTAATGTGGATATAAAATTTCAACTTGTTATCAATGGTGATGCCTAGTAGTTTTGTGTGAGAATTGGGTGTGATAAGTGTACCATTTTTAGAGTGAATATTGAAAGTGGTGGTAAGGGTGGTATTTTGTGAGGGGTGAAATAGCAGGATCTTGGTCTTTTTGGGGTTAAGAATGAGGGCATTGTCAGTAAGCCAGTTTTCAACTGAGTGGAAATTATCCTTGGTTTTATTCTGTAGTTCTTGCAGGGTAGAGGCACTGCATATTATAGTGGAATCATCTGCGTATTGGATAAGGCTAGTGCTATTTGCCGCTGAGTGGAGATTGTTTGTGAAAACTGAGACTAGCAAGGGATCCAGTATTGATCCCTGAGGTACCCCAAGAGTGACTGGTAAAAGTGGAGACAAGTTATTGTTCCACTGTACTGCTTGTTGCCTGTCCTTAAGATAGTTGTCGAACCAGGAGACTGATTGGTTGTCTAATCCTAGGTTTTTGAGGTGGCAGATGAGTCTGTCATGGTTAACCATATCAAAGGCTTTTGATAGGTTTAAGAAAAGGGCAGAAGTACGTTTATCATTTCTCATGTTATGGTTTATGGTGTCTGTGAATGCTAACAGATCTGTGGTGGTACTATGACCTGGACGGAAACCATGTTGAGATGGAGATATGAGTTCCTGATTTATAAGGTGAGACATAAGTTGATGGTGGATTCATTTTTCTAATATTTTAGCTAGTGGAGATAGAATAGCAATTAGTCAGTAGTTAGATATGTCATAGGAAGTGCTTCCTTTGTGAACAGGTATGATATAGGCAGTTTTCCAGATCAGGGGCACTGTAGCTTCAGTAATTGATCTATTGATTAGTATAGAAACTGGTACAGCTATTTCTGCTGCTGCCAGTTTTAGAAATTCATTGGGGAGGGAATCTATTCCTAGTGTTGTGGGTTTCAGCTGGGATAGTAGTTTTCTTATGTAGGAGGTTGGGGTGAGTTGCAGATTAAAAGTGGGCATGTAGTTAGTGGGGCTGGGAACATCTGTTGTAGTGACAGTGAGATATTGTTGGGCTAGAGTTTGTATGGTTTCAGTAAAGAATGTATTGAATGATTCAGCTATGTTGTCTTTTGTTAAACCTGATGTTGGGGGTGGGGTGATTGTTTTACCAGGGTGTATTAACTTGTTTAAACCTGCCCAGAATTTCTTAGGGTTATTCATGTGTTGGGTTTGATGGCTAATGAAGTAGTTTCCCTTGTCTTGGATAACTAGTTTTTTGGTTAGATTCCTAATCTGTTGGTAGGCTTGCTGTGTACTAGGGCTTTTATTTGACTTCCAGGTTGTCCAGGCTCTATTTCTTTCAGCTATTGTTTGACTAGTTTCCCTAGTTAACCATGGGACTGGTTTTGACTTTACTCTAGTAGTTCTTGCAGGGGTGTGTCTGTTTAATATATCTAAGAAGGTGGAGTTGAAGTGTTGAATAGCTTCATCTAAGGGTAGGTAATAAAGGTCAGACCAATTATATAGCTTTAGTTCTTGTCTGAAGTGAGTGCGGTTAAAGTGTTTTTTGTTTCTAATTGTTTGAAATATAGTAGTTTGATGGTCTCTCAGTGAGTCTGGAAGGGCTCCGGCTATGTAGGAGCAGGGTATTTTATTTAGCAAGATCCAGTCTAATAGGCTTTCTTTTTTATTGTTTTTAACTATTCTGGTGGGCTGTTTGATTACTTGAGAGAAGGTATGAAGATTGATATGGTTAGTGGGTAGTTGAGCAGAGCATGTGAGCCAGTCTATATTAAAGTCACCTAATACAATTGTCTCTTGAGGCATGGATTGAGATATCCATTGAAGGAATGTCTCCATGATAGGGATGTTATTGCCTGGTGGGATATATTCTGTTACTAGGATGATGGCTTTTCTGTTACTTATTTTAAGCTTTGCTAAGAGAATTTCAGCTTTTTCTAAAGGGGGTGTAGTTGCCTCGAGTTTAGTTATGGATAAACTGTTTTTGTACAGCAGGGCAATGCCTCCACCCTTTTTACCTGGTCTGTCTTGCCTAAGTATACTATATCCAGGTGGTAGGATCTTGGTATTTTGCGTAGATGGTTTTAGCCATGTTTCTGTTATACTGATTATATCAGGGGAAATTAGAGTGTGTAGTTCATGTGTTTTGTTATATATGCTTCTAATATTTAGGTTTAGGAGGAGTAGACTGTTTAACGGCCTGGAGTTAAGTTGAGTTGTCTTGGGAAGGTGATGTGAATTGGTTAGAGGACTTGTATTGCTAGGTCCTGGGTTTGGGTGGATATCTCCAGCACTCAGGAGAAGGTGATGGACATTATGGACTAATTTTGCTAGTTTTTCTAGTATGGTACAGTATTTTTGAGTTGCTGTTGATTTGGGATAAGAAGTTAAGAGTCTAATATGGCTATAGCTTACAGCAGTAGTATTGCATAAGCTGGGGTTAATTGTTAGTGAGTAAGGAGGTAGGTTGGGAGATAAATTGGCAGTGGCTTTATGGGGTTGTGGGAAATTATCCTGTTATGGGTAAAAGCTAGTAGCAACATTTGCAGGAGGTATGTCTTCATTATTAAGGAGAGGTAGTAATAAATATATATATATATATATATATATATATATATATATATATATATATATATATATACACACATGGCTTACTATCAAAATGTGGAATAGCAGTTCGTCGAATAGGGGTTAGTAGAATTTGTATTCTACCAATATTCGCAATGTCAAACTGAAAATATTTGAATTCATATTAACGTGAGTACACATTCTCTAATATGAAGCTGATGTTTTGAATTGAGATCGCAGGTACAGTGCGGATCGGGAAATTTTCCATTTTACTTACTGCAGTGCGATCTTGGAGCTTTCCCCCCCTGCAAAAACATTAATGGTAACATGGATTTTCGACATTGGAAGTTCTGATGTTTGAATGTTGATTGTAATGGTTACCATTTCTGACATTTTGGTAATTCAGTATTACCAAAGTTGGATAAACAATTTAATAATTTTGTAAAAAAAAATGTTTCAACATTTTGATAGTAAACCTATATATACATATATATATATATATATATATATATATATATGAATATGTGTGTGTGTGTGTGTGTGTGTGTGTGTATACATATATATATATATATATATATATATATATATATATATATAGATAGATAGATATATTTATATATGTGTATATATATATATATATATATATATATATATATATATATATATATATATATATATATATATATATATATATATATATATACACACACACACACACACACACACACACACACACACACACTGTTGACCATATGTGAGATTAATGGACCCATATCAGATGTTTGGCACCCCCTTATAGCTTCTGTTACTGTCCTTCCCCCAGTGTCACAGATAAAAGAGAGATGCTGTTCTAGAAATATTCTAATATAGTAAATGATTTAATTGAATAGCACAGTAATATATTAAATAAGGCAAAGCACCAACTGACTTGATTAAATAGGATATAGTGCAGGATGAAATACGCTCCAGCATGATTAGAGAGCTGCAGAATATGAATGCTTCTGTGAAGTGTAGTAATACTGACTGGTGCTCAGTTTTATTATCCAAGTTTATACAGATGCATGTTACATGCTACCTTTAAAAGCACTTTATTTTATGTTGGAGAATGAGAGGTTGTAATTCTGCAGATGTCTGGTGCATTGTAACTTTGCTTTATTCTATGGACGTATTAGTTTTTTACAGGTTCTGTGCTGCTATATTTTCAGGATATTTCTAGGTAGTTTTCCCTCCTGCAGCAGGTCTTTGGTTGTCACTGTACATTTTTTAAAGTGTCATGTATAGTTTCATCATAGCTTCACTGTGCAAGTATAGCATAGTGGTACAGTGAACTTACAGAAGAAGGCACCTGATTCCATTCATCCTTACTTTCACTGGTTCTCTAAATTTATTGTCCTGGAAAGGGTTTTTTTAGTAAGAGGATTTTTAGGGTAGCCAAGACATCCATAACCCCAATGCTAATATGAAAGCAAATTCCGAAATGTTCTCTTTTTGCGCTTCTACTTCACTTCATTTCCAGAAAAGTTGAGTTACATTTCATGATAAGTTAATGAGTCTCAGAATATTTCCCAGTCCTTAGTTTTTATCTTTCCTGTGAACTGTGCTAGAGATGCCATTCTTTTCGGTAAACATGCATCTTGTTACACAAACATTACCCAATTGCCCATATCAAATAACTCAGCTCCTTCTCTGCCATAATGCACTGTGGACCTTACTTTATCTGTATGTTTAACACAAGGGTTATTAGGTCTTAGTGAAATAAAGAGGTCACATCATGCCACCAAAATATATATAAAAACAGATGCACACACACACGCACACACGCACACACACACACACACACACACACACACACACACACACACACACACACACACACACACACACACACACACACACACACACACACACACACACACACACACACACACACACACACACACACCACACACACACACACAGTTATAGACATGAAGATGTAGACATAGCTATACAGATAAATTGTTTTTCACTCTATTCTCTTGTATCTCGGGATGAGCAGGTCTTAAACCTGATAATACACTCCGATCCTGATCCTCAAACGGCCTAAGTAAATCAGGTTGAGCTGCAGCTGACCTATTTCCAACAAAATATCTCAACCTCATTCTGAGTATAAAAAAAGAGTGAAAAAAAAAACCCTGCAGCATTCAACAGTCTCATGTATGCATGTTCTATAAATCCAGATATTTTCCACCATTCTTTAGACTGCTAGAAGAGTCATTGAAAACAACTTGCTTTATGCACAGCCAAAAGCTTTAATTAGCACCTCACTCTTTACAAATGGAACGATTCAGAAAATGACTAGGTTGTATCACTGATGTAGCTAACAAAACTAGGCACCATTTTGATATTAAGTGAAAAATAAATTACTGCACATTTATTGATGAGATGTATAATATATCAGGTAATGCTAGAGCAAAGCTAAACATTGCACAGGTTTCTTCCTTGCTGCTCTGCAGCTCCTTTCAAATTGTCTTCTTTACAGTTCATTCTAAATATGGTACATGTGACACTGATTTCTCATAGATTTAGTAATTAATTAGTCATTTTTAAAGCATCCACATGTTTTTTATTTTACTTACATTTTCCCCCAAAACATGAGCTCACCTGTCTAAATGGAATTTCCGTTTGACCTTCTGTGTTAGACATAGGCTTGAGTATTAGTGACGCTGTCATTTCTCAGCTGATGTTACACTTCAGCAATACTCTCGTGAATACGCTGCCATAATAACTTGAACAGAATTTATGCATAAGGGTTGCTTATTACTGAATTAGCAAAGCAAAACAAACAAAAACACAGAAGAAAACATGTCATTAAAATATATTTCAGCCAGGGCATGTTCCAGAGAGCCCTGGGGTAGTGTCATCCACGTTTATTATTTCTAGTTGTTTAACTGTGGAAAGCCTTCTACATTCTTATTTTGGTATCTTACAATGTAAGAGTAAACAGGACACACAGCCAAACCAATTGTAAAAAATTTACAAGAAAACCCTAGGCAAGCTAGAGTTTTCACTGTGTGATTCCTGAAAACCTATTGTAAAAGAGCATAATGGGCAGCACCGGATGTCCTTAAGGGCTCATTTACATATATCACATTAACCTCTTTTACAAGAGGTTTCACACAGTGAAAACTCTAGCTTGGCTGGGATTTTCTTGTAATTTTGTGTCTTTCAATGTATACAAACCGAAAACACTGTAGACTTATATATCTAAGATTTACTGGAGTCAACAAACCATAGAATAAATATAAGTGCTTTTCCTTTTCAGTTCAGGAATTCATGAGATCAAGTTTTGCTTATGTATATTTTTTAAGAGGGATAGTGGTAGACAGCCTTCTTAACATCGAGTCGTGTTGTGCATGTACATAATCCTTCATTCAGTGCAACATATATCCTTCTAAAAAATAATGACACTCCCTTAACAAGTCTGTATTTGTGCATATTGAGATGAATGAGACTGCCTATGTACCTCTGAATGGATACCATAATGAGACTTTTCACAGCCCTGTATAGAATACTGGTTAGACTAAATTATCTGTAATTCCTGGAGTCAGTTGAAGATCCTTCGTTACAGGTACCACTGTGCCCTGTTGCAGTTATGTTTGGACAAATCATATAGAGAGGCGTTATTTAATAAGCAGTGGAAGTGGTATGTTGTATTATATTTGATATGCTGTCCCATGGAAACTATTGGTTATTGTTATTCATAACCTCAAAAGAAAACTTCAGCCCACCAGCTAGTATGCATTTTTCATACAGAAAAAAGAAAAATCTGTGGTATACCTCGAAGTTTCAGAAAGCCCGGTATGGAATCTATACTGGGTCAAAAATCAAACCAAGCAGAAACTTCACAATGTGGAGGGTGTGACGTTCACTCCTTGAAATATGTTATGCACCTAGTTCACTTATAAAAGTCAAACTTTAAAATATGTACTACAAAATAATAAAATAGTAGGTAGTCCACAGTTGAGTTAAAATGGAATATCCTTTATTGAAACACACAAACAAGCAATCATAGTTGAGTATAATGACAAGCATTAAAGACATTCTTTAATTTATATATAGTCAGGTTATTTGGAGAAAGGGAGTGGTTTACAGAGGGTGGTTCTGTTAAGCTCAATAAAAGCATTAAACTTGTTCTTTAACCAAGTCCCCTTTCCCCCTTAACGCTATAGTGTAAACTGAGACTGTGCTACCTTAGAACTGAAACTTAAAAGCTAGAGACAAATTAAAGTATATAATATAAGAACTGCTTATTACAGCTAACCTACTAATCCAAACTTTATTAATCCAAACCAGGAATCCCTAAGCCACATAAAAATAGAGAAAATCCTCCTTACAGGCCAGTGGTAGCAAGCAGTGGGCCCCTGACCAAAGCTGCTGCCATCTACCTGAATTTTTTTGCTACAACCGCTAGCTGAGAAGAACATTTCACACATAAAAGACTCTAATCTTCTAATACCGGAAGATTGTCAAATTCCAGTAATAACGGCCACACAGGTAAAAAACACACTCTCCAAAGCAAGGAATACAGCATCCATGGGACCAGATGACATCCCAGACTGTGTTTTACTTGGACTGCAAAATGAACTGGCACCTCACCTAAGTGTCATGTTTAATCATAGCCTCACCTCAGGCTTCATGCCTCCTGAGTGGCGCACAGCTACAGTTATCCCACTCCACAAGGAGGGATCCTCCTTGGATCTTGGGAACTACTGCCCCATCAGTCTGATGAGCCTGATCTGCAAGACCATGGAACGTATTATCACAGAATTTATAAACAAAGACATTGGCAACCTTCAAACACTGGACCCCACTCAGTTTGGGTTTGTGAAGGGCCGATCTTGTCTCCTGAACCTGGTTGACTTCTTCGAATCAGTCTTCAGAGCCGTGTCCACACAGCCTATCTGGACCTTGCAAGGCGTTTGACACCATCCCCCATTCTGGAATCATAGATAGACTTACTAAGCTGGACATTAATCCCTATGTCACTTGATGGGTTGCCAACTGGCTTACTGACAGAACCTACACTGTAAAAAGTAGTCGACTCCAAATCCAGCTCCAGACAAGTGACAAGTGGAGTACCTCAGGGTTCAGTCCTGGGACCGCTCTTGTTTGGCATCTACTTCTCTGAAGTACAGGCCAACACTAAGTGACTCTGGCTAACAAAGTTTGCAGATGACTGCAAACTGGGAGCCATTATTGAATCCCCAAATGATGTGGATACTGTACAAAAGGGCCTTACAGAAACAGATGCTTGGTGCCAGAGCCATGACTCAAGCTCAATGCCAAGAAATGTATAGTTATCCCCTTTGGCAAAAAATATGTACCCATGAATTACCACATAGGTGGCAGTACACTAAACACAGAAAGTGTGATAAGAGACTTAGGGACACAGGTGGACAGTGGTCTCACCTTCAATAACCACATTGCCACAACAGTCAGGAAATCCTTTTATGTGGCACACCTCATCACTAAGGGCTTTTCATTCAGAAAAAAGGAGGTCATTGTCTCACTGTACTCATCCCTCATTAGACCCATCATAGAATACAATGCCCCATTTGGTATGTACCTCTCAAGACATCTGCAATAACTGAAAACGCCACAGAAATACCTCACTAAAAGAATCACAGGCCTAAAGGAGATGCCCTACGCTGACCGCCTTAAAAAACTCCAGCTATACTCTGTCACATATCGTCTACTCAGAGGCGATGTCTGCTTAACATACAAGGCCATGTCAATCCCAGAGCTGTTGGACATGCTACACTTAAAGAAATCCCAATCCCTCAGAGCCACACACTCCAGGGATCTAAACCTTGTCATCACAATAAACAAAACATGCTGGAGGGATAGGTTCCTGACCCAGAGACTTGCCAGACTCTGGAATAGACTGCCCATACATGTCAAGCAGAGTGCCTCTTTGGCCCTCTTCAAAAGGAACCTTGACGACTGGATGGGAGAAAGGAAATTCACCCCAGGGATCACGTCAGTCACCCTGCTAGATAGGGGTCCAGGGAAGTAAATAGTGTAGGAAGAAACAGCCAGGGAATTGTTATGGCTAGGCTTGTATAGGCCCTAGGGTCGATAGCCTAGTACCAACCTATGAACCTATGAATGATGTTTTAAAGAAAATAAAAAACATTACAATTGATGCTGATAGCATTTTATTAACAATAGATGTTGAATCATTACATACTGTACTTACACATAATTATTGTATTGAAACAGTGATTGATTCGTACAAGAAAAACAACAATGGCACACCAGCACAACATGAAATAGCATGTAAACATTTAGATATGGTGCTTAGCTACAATTATTTTTTACATTTAATGGAAATTACAATAAACAAAAGACTGGTATAGCCATAGGGGCAACTATGACCCCCTAGCCTAGCCAACATAGCCCTAGGCAAGTGGGAGGAGGATTATGTTTTTAACAACAGAGAATACATGCAACATATCACAGTGTATCTGCACTTTATTTATGACATCTTTATTGTGTGGAAAGGAGACAGTGCTAAATTAGAAGATTTTATCAACTACCTGACTCAAACCACCAGCTTCCTGCATTTCACCTGTTCCAACAGCCTCGCTTCGGCAGTCTTCTTAGATATGCAGATTGCTGAAGACTTGGGCCAAGGTAAAATAGACACAGATCTTTACAGAAAACCTACCAGAGTAAACCTCCTTCTACATAATAACAGTCGCCATCCCACCAGGATAATATATAACATTAAGTCCCAGGGCTACAGGTTGGCCAGGAATACCATGAAAATGGAACCCTTCCTTAAGAACCTAAGTGATCTTGAAAATGATTTTTTAGTCAGGGTATATGAAAGTGATATGTTAAGAAGCATTCTAGAACCTATGATTGAACTAAAAAGTACAAACTATAGGAGGGTTTTAAGAAACCTATGGACAACAAATCTAAAGACAGTTGTATCTTGACTTTTACTGTTGATTATTACATCATCATTAATATTATTGGAGAGAGAATTGGGCCATAATTACTGAAAGCTCATATTTAATGGACATCCTTGGAGAAGCTCCCTCCTTTGTGTATAGGAAAGTCAGGAACATCAGGAGATGGGCTGAAGGTAAGCCTAGACCCAGGCTACATGCATCAATAAGTGTGGACCCAACTGTGTTTTTGTCAGCACATACAGGAGGGAGACATATTTTTCTGCCCTTATTTAAAGAAACTGATTAAAACCAATGCAAGAGGTGATTGTAACTCAATGCAGGTGGTTTACAGGGCAGGCTGCAATGACTGTAAAGTATTTTATGTGGGGAAAACACTCAACAGACTTTAAAAAAGGATATATAGCCATCTTTCCCAAATTAGAGCTCAGTCCAAGAATAATGCACTGGCTCAGCACCAGCAGCTTCACAAAGGAACCACTGGCTTTAAATTTCAAATTATTAATTGTGTGGACCTTTTGGAAAAGGAAGGAGACATCCCTAATCTTTTAGAAAAACGTGAACTACTGTGGCAGCTGAAACTGAACTATTTTAGAAAACCAGGGCTTAATTATTATTGATCCATAGAAAGCATACTATAATTTAGAAAAATGACCCACTGATTAAAAGCCTATTAAAATTCTAATATGAAGCGGATTAATGCTGACATTACATGTTAACACTGTTAAAAACAAACATCAAACATTGTAAAGATTTTACAATGAAAATAACTGACATTGGTGCTGTTTTCTGATCATTTTACTCATTTAAACTAAATGCTTTCTTAGTTAGATGCCACACTTAAACAGATCCCCAGGGCCTTAATGCTTTATTTCTAATATTTTGTTCACTATTTATTTCTAACATTTTTGACTATGTTGGTTTTCAGCCTACTTAGGTGTTCACTTTTAGATTTAAACACATGTTCCTTAATATTATCATATGGTTTTTACACACAAACCTGATGAAATATGTATTTGGTATAAAAGCGATCTTTGTTAAAAGTGTTTCTGTTTATATGTTACTAATATTCATTCTGATAAATGTTTAGTGGTAGATTTTTTTATTAGTTAATTAGTCATTTTGTTAGTGAGTTGGTTTCTTAATTAATAGAGTTTGGATTAATAAACTTTAGATTAGTAGGTTAGCCTTAATAAGCTGTTTATATATACATACTTTAATTTGTCTCTAACTTTTAAGTTTCAGCTCTAAGATAGCACAGTCTTAGTTTACACTATGGTGTTAAGGGGAAGGGGGACTTGGTTAAAGGAATGAGTTTAATGCTTTTATTGCTCTTAACAGAACCACCCTCTGTAACCATACCTCCCAACCTGGAAACATCAAAAATCTGGAGAAAGACCCATGAAAAATAGGTACAAATCTGTATGCTGATTAACATAAAATTTGCATACATAATTATGCAAACCCACCACACCAGTGGAATTGTGGGATACCAACTTTTAAATGCAAACTGAAGAACAGAGAACCAAAATATGATCATGAAACACAAAATAAGCAAACCAATAGTGTTTTATTTATATTAATATTTGAACTTGTAAAAAAATAAAATACAATTTTCTTTTATAAAAATAAAATTAGCTGCAGCTGCACTTTAGCCCTCTTCATTAAATAACACAAAATATAAACCAGAACAAAAGTGTTTTATTTATATTACGAACATCTGAACTTGTATAAAGCTTTGAACTTATATAAAACTAAAATACAATTCTCTTATGTAAATATAAAATTAACTTGTACTAGTCTACTGCTACACATATAAAACAATCAAATTCATTCTTTCTAACAAGTACTAAACTGTGTATCAGCTGGTGAATTGCTTTCAAGAAAAAAAAACAAGTGCAGACAACATATCTCTCAATCTGTTAGCACAACAGTCAGCACTCAACAGTTAGTGATAAAGCCAAAAATATAAGGGGTGGGGTGTGTGGAGGCCAGAAGCCAAGGAGATGGTTTAGTTTAATAAATATTGCCTTTATGAACTTGATACAATAACACGCTTTGCAGTATAATACATTTTCTGAAGCATATGAAATCTGAGCCTGACACTAAAAGCATCTGTCATTACTTTGCTTACTGACTTACTGCAGTCCTCAATCTGGCAACAAATGTACATTTCACAAGACAAAGCACCTTATGTTAGGACTATTAACTATATACTTCTAGGACAGCAAGCCCTACATTGAGTAAAAGTGCACAACCACTGTAACAGCTATAAATAAATGCAATCTGAGAGTCATGCTGCTCAATGCTAGAAGTCTTAATCTCAAGATGCACTTGCTCGAAGCACTCCTCAAAGTGGAGAACATCGACATTTGTGCTGTAACGGAGACCTTGTTTAAAACAGCAGGAAGCACCCCTGTGCTACCACACTATAACTCATTTTATACCTTTTGGCCCCAGAACATGGACCGAAGCTCCAAAGGTGGTGATACCTCCATAGTCATAAAGGATATGCACACCTCCAGACTAGTAGCCCATAATAATGCATCTGAGATACTTCAGGTACAACTAACATTGGGTAAGATGGTGATTCAGGTTGTAGCCTGCTATAGGTCCCCACCCATGTCCCAAGAATCTCACTCAGTGTTCCTAAGCTCCCAGAAAATTATTAGGGTCCAACCCAACACTCTCATACTAGGTGACTTCAACTACCCCTCCATCAACTGGGAAAACTACTCATGCACCAATACACTGGCCCAATGCTTCCTGTAATTCATCAGTTAGAATGCCCTGGACCAGTTCATTCTTACCCCCACTAGAGGAAGCAACATCCTTGACCTGGTTATTACTACCATGGGCAACCATTGCTCTACACCAATAGTCAATTCCTCCCTGGTTAGATCTGACCACAAACTAATTACCATGGAAATCCACATCTCACCCATGCCCCCCGCAAAGGTAACCATCTTGAAAAACTTCTCCAAAGCTGACTTTGGGCTCCTAAAACAGAGGTGGCTAACTTCACGGCACCCATCCCAATAGAAAATAGATGCATAACTGCCAAATCATACACCAATGCACTGTAAGAACACGTACATAAATGCATGGAAGTAGCCTTACCCAACAGAACCAAGACGCTCTCCTCCAAAAAAAGGAAGGCAATCTGGCAGTCCCCTGCCATTAATAAACTCTACAATAGAAGGAAGAAACTGTTGCAGAAAAAGGTGAAGTCCCATGACTGGAAAAACTCCCTTATTAGCTTCAACAAAAAGTTGAGATCCCTCATGAAAACCCCTATGAAAGCAGAATTGCAGCAGACACTTAAAATAACCACAGAACCTTCTATAGTTATATCAAGAATCTCTACAGCAATACCCAGATTTATTCCAAGTTACTGCACAATGGTACCTCCTATACTGAGCCAACAGATATTGCCAACATACTGGCTGACAGATTCAATGCCAACTTTAGCCCCCCCAAGGACCAATCACAATACCAGAAGAATGCCAGGACACTGCATCACTGCAGCACAGGTTAAAGCTCTATTGTCCAAGGCCAAGAATACAGCTTCCATGGGACCCGCCAATATTCCTGGCTATGTTCTACATGAACTACAAAGTGAATTGACACAACATCTGTGTGTCCTGTTCACTCACAACCTCACCTCAGGCTTTGTCCCTACCGAATGACACACTACTACAGTCATTCCTCTCCATAAAGGGGGAGCAACTACAGACCCTGGGAATTATCTCTCCATTAGCTTGACAAGTCTGATATGTAAGGCTATGGACCACATCATCATGGACCTAAATAACCAGGGTATAGGGAATCTATAAACTCTAGATCCCACGCAATTTGGTTTTGTGAAGGGTAGATCATGACTGCTCAACTTGGTTGACTTCTTTGAGACAGTCACCAAAGCTGTGGAGGAGGGTAAGGCAGTTCATACAGCCTACCTCGATCTGGCCAAGGCCTTTCATACCATTCCTCACTTAGGAATCATTGATAAACTCACCAAACTAGGCATCAACCCCTATATCACTAGGTGGATTGCAAACTGGCTCACAGATAGAACCCACAGTGTGAAAGTAGTGGACTCCAAGTCAGACTGCTGACCAGTCACGAGTGGAGTCCCACAGGGTTCGGTCCTGGGTCATCTCCTGTTTAGCATCTACTTCTCAGAAGTCCAGGCCAACATGGAGGGACTCTGGCTGACCAAGTTTGCAGATGACTGCAAGCTGGGAGCCATTATTAACTCCCCAAGTGATGCAGACATCCTACAGAAAGGCCTGACTGAGACCAATGACTGGTGTGGAAACCATGGCCTTAAGCTTAATGCCAAAAAATACATTGTCATCCCCTTTGGGAAAATCTCAGTTCCTACTAATTACCACATCGATGGGAGCCCACTGAACACTGAAGGCATTATAAGAGATCTGGGGACACAGGTTGACAGCATCCTCTCCTTTGGCCAACATATTGCCACTGTGATCAGAAAGTCCCTCTATGTGGCACATTTCATTACCAAGGGTTTTGCATCCAGGAAGAAAGAGGTAATCATCTCTCTCTACTCTTCCTTCATTAGACCAATCATTGAGTATAATGCCCCATTTGGCATGTACCTCACTAGACACCTGCAACAGATGGAGAGGCCTCAAAAGTACCTCACGAAGAGGATCTTAGGCATTAAACACATGCCCTACACAGACAGACTCAGAAATCCCCAGCTATTCCCTGTCTCATATTGTCTAATAAGAGGCAATCTCTGCTTGACTTACAAAGCCATGTCTGACCCAGCCCTGCTACATCTAATGAAATCCCAATCCTTCCACACCACATGCTCCAGAGACCTCAATCTCATTACCACAATCAACAGAACATGCTGGAGGGACAGGTTCATAACCCACGGACTGCCCATGCTCTGGAATAAACTTCCCATACATGACAAGCAGAGCACCTCCCTGGCCCTCTGCAAAAGAAATCTTGATGAGTGGATGGGAAATAGAAAGTTCACCCCAGGGATCACTCTAGTGGCTCTACTTGATAGAGGCACTATGATCTAACATCAGGCGGCATGATGTCAGTGTACTTCTGTGGGCTAGGCTTCTAAAAGCTCCAGGGCCATTAGCCTAGTATACACCTAAGAACAATACATACACAAACTGACATTACACAGTATTGTAACACAGATGCAATATTATATTATTAGCAACCATAGCATACACATACTATGGGTAAAATATGAAACAATTGCCATCAGTTTACTAACAATTTCAGCTACAAAGCACACTGCATGGTTAAAATCATTTACTTTATACTTGCAAAAAAAAGGTTATTTTGATGTCTTAATCTTATAATCCAATATTATTTCCATGAATATACTTAAGCTAACATTACATTGCAGTTTCTTATTCATTATGCTATGATATTCTATTAATCGCCACCCAGCACCCCATGATAGTGTGTTAGATATGGGATACAAAATTATGCATTGCATCAAAAGTCAGTAATGGATAAACTGAAATTAAAATCAGCAGAAGCCAGAAGGCACAGATACAGCTCAACAGAGTTAGTTATTTAGTTATATGACTGCAGTTATTATGGCCATACCTCTCAGTGTATTAGAGCACAGAATCTAGACAAAGTCACAAATATTGCTCTTCCAAATTTAGACTGTACCTGTGGACAGAATAACAGATTTTGCACAGCATGAATTTTCTGAAGGATGAAGTCTGAAAATCAAATGTAATGTCTGTTGCCTGCCATTATTTTCTGACTTCAGTCCTCAAAGACCTGCCACTGCCAGTGATTTGCCAGAAGACTACAATTTTATGAGAAACAGACCCATAGCAAAAAGCCAAAAGCTTAATTTCTTTCAGTAGTTTCAAGTATGTACAAGCAGTCAAGCTCCAAAATGAAACATTTCCCCCAGACCCTCACTAATACCTTCAGCAGTATGTGTGCAAGTATGCACAGGCACCAAAAATGAAACGTTCTCCAGGCTTGGTTTTGATCAGTTTCTCCTTAATTCCCAATGTAAACTAAACTTTAATAGGGTCTGAATAATCTCAGCTTTTGCATGGCAATCTAATACACTACTGTTTAAATTTGTTGGATTGCTAAGTCATTGCATAATGTTAACATACCTCTCAAACTCTTGGCACAGGAAATCTGGACAGAAACACAAATAACAGGGGACTAAGGACCAAAAACTAGGGAGAGATTTTAAATATTGCTCTTATAAACTTTGAAAGTTGCTAGATTACCAGGCTTTTCATTAGCATGTATTTTCTGAATGATATGATATCTGAAACTTAAATGTCTGTCATTATTTAATGATTTCAATCTGCAGTGATTTAACAGAAAACTACAGATTGTATGTGGAACAGACCAAACATATAAACCAAAAATCTGGACATTCTGCAAAAATTTGGAAGGTTGAGAGGTATGAGCTGCTTAACAGAAACAGCAAAATAACATCTCTTGGACATATCGGGCAAGGCTGAACAATAGTAGTAGAATGTCAGTTGGACAGGGCCAATGAATTTGCTTTCTGAGCTAATGTTTCCCATCAGTAAGCAATGCCCACCAAGGCAAGAGTCATGCAGTATGAAGAATCTGTTTATAATTTATGTTTAACTGTGTAAATTTACTAGGCACAACTGCCTATTTCCAGAGCAGCCTGGAAGCCCTGTGTGCAAAAGTGACTTCTTCACAGGCACACAGCAGCAAATTTAGACTGAGGAAATCAAACTTATGGTTACATAATACATTAGCAGCTCATAGCCTTAATCCTGTACAATAAACTGATAGTCCTACATAGTTGGTTAGCAACATAACCAAATGGCATATGAATTTCAAAATCAATTGCCCATATTTCACATCTTTAACTAGTCAACAACAACCATAGTACTCAGTCTTGGGACACTGCCTTTCACATTAAGCATAAAGCATATGACAAATCACTGGTGATAGATCATAATACTCCAGTATATTGATAACTCTGCCATTCTAAGCACAAGACTTGACATGCCTACAGTCCAAGACACTGTACAAAAAGGCTTGGAGGCCCCCTCTTATAGGTGAACAACTCCAACCTTTCATACAGTTCACCAGAAGATAAGATAAGTTATATTGCAGCAGATTACCAAGAAAGAAAATTAGAAACCATATCAAAATACATAATTCAAACAATGATAATATTGAAAATTCATCCATTAAGCATATAAGGAGATAAAAAGTGATCAAAATCAACTACTGAGAAATCTTGTAGTTTATTTATGGTTTGCTTGGGTAACTGAACTGGCACAGGACACTTTTCAGCCATGTCCTAGGTCATATGGCTAAAACAAAACTGTTACATACATTTTGAACTACAGTTAAAATAACACACATAATGTAATACATAAATGCCTAGGAATACAGTCAACATTTTGACAGAAAGTTATGTCAGCAGTAGATGTGGATATCTGCAGTAATATATTCACAGCTAATAAGGACATTGGAGAAATATCTCACTTTGCTGCTCAGTTAAATATCAGTGTGCATCAGGTAATACTATGTCATTTCTGGGATCACTATTAATATTTTTGCTTTTTTTTTTCAAAATGATGTATTGTTTTGGTGACAGTGATAGCGTTATTTCCCTGTCACGCATTAGTGGAGGAAACACGATTCACAAAGTTTTGCCACATCAGGATAAACACAGTTACACATACAAAGATGCTACATATGTTTGTGTGGTTCCCATTCAGAAGCCTGAAACATCATAAGCCTGAAAATCAAAATCCTGAAACCAAAAGCCTGAAAATTCAGAATCCTGAAAACTCAAAATCCTGAAAGCCCAAAATCCTGAAACTCAAAATCCTGAAAACACAAATAATGCTAATATGTCACTATAAAGACACTAATATCTACCAACTGACCCTGACCCTAACCCTAACCCTAAGGTCCATCACTATCGCACACTCACCTGACCCGCGCCCTAACCCTAACTCACTTAAACCGCCCCTAACCCCAATATTTGTCACTATTGCATACATGCCTAACCTGCCCTAACCCTAACTCACTTAAACCGCCCCTAACCCTAACATAAAACCAACCGCACACTTACCTGACCCCAACGCATGACCTAACACCACAGGGATAACAATAGCAAAGCCACAATGACATCAGTATGTCTATTTTGTGTTTTCAGGATTTTGAGTTTCAGGATTTTGGGCTTTCAGGATTTTGGGCTTTCAGGATTTTGAGTTTTCAGGATTCTGAATTTTCAGGCTTTTGGTTTCAGGATTTTGATTTTCAGGCTTATGATGTTTCAGGCTTCTGAATGGGAACCGTTTGTGTACATCATCTAGGTACAGCAGCTATTGAGAATCTCCATCCACCATACCAGAGCCCCAAGCTTTTCTCCGAGCTCTAACTGCAGAGTCAGCTGCCTAACGGTTGCTGACAATTCACTGCACTTCTCGCAGTAACCACTCCACTAACAGGGAGGTTTGGAGGCCAGGAGCTTGAAAAACAAAGAAGCTGGCATCTTACTAGAAATGGAAACAAAGTACAACCTGAGGAGCCCTGGTGAGTTATCTGGAATGTTATGTTAATCAGATTTGCAAAGGGAAGAAGGTGACAGCATATCAGATTATTTAAGAATAAATTCTCTGTGCTAAATAATTTATGGGCTGAGGTCTTACAACATGAAATATACATTTCTCCTTCTAATTCCATGGTGCTTTAACATGTTAAAGTCTGACTGCTGAATGCGGGTGCAGCCGATCTACTGTCTGACATTTAAAGATTTATTTCAATGTCTGTGATTCCTCTTTTTTCCATGCAGCACCTTTTTTCTTCCTTTTACTGCCAAGTTAGTCCCTGATCTACAATAACACCTGCTCCATTTGGGTCACCATGCTGTAAGTTTGTCACTGTCTGTACTGTATCCAATCAAATCATGCGTAAACCCTTTTCTGTTCGGGTTAACCTTTTAACTTGACTCTGTCAGTCTGACTGAGCAGTCAGAGGCATGGTGCAGCTAATTTGATACCGTGCGAATAAACTGGTGTCAGCAAGTAGAGAAGACTGCTTCTTGTTTACAGTATTATAATGCTACGTCTGTTAAGTTAATGTTCAGGTTAAGCTCCCTATGTGTTGCTGAAGTGAACAGGGTAGTAGTTTCTAAATGTATTTATATGAAGTAAATGCTAAAGACCAACACACACACACACACACACACACACACACACACACACACACACACACACACACACACACACACACACACACACACACACACACACTCCCAAGTAAGTTTCACATGTACCCTATGCATACGTATGAATATATTAAGACACTCACTCTTTAGTAGGTATGTATATTTGTATCAAACCACTTACGTCTAGCCTGCACATGTGCTGTACTTGCTTGGCTAATAATAAACAAACACAGTAGTACACACCCCCTCAACCCAGCCATATTCCAACAGGCTGGCAGTCTGCTCACGATGCTGATGTCATTGCCCATGCCCTGCATGCAATAATGTCAGCAAACATTAAAAAAAAAAAGACTGACATTTGGAAATTAAAGGGTCCACTCGGTAATTCGTAGCACCCCGATATTTTGACCTCAAAACCGGAAAATACCGAGGAATTCGGTACTGTCGAAAGGTATGTCTGTAACCACCCCTTGCTCCAAATAGTCTCATTATATGTAAATTAATGAATATCTTTAATGCTTTTCATTATACTCAACTAGGATCCCTTGTTTGTGTGTTTCAGTAAAGGATATTCCATTTTTAACTTAATTGTGGACTACTTACTATTTTAGTATTTTGTAATAGATATTTTAAAATTCGACTTTTATTAGTGAACTAGGTGCATAACTTATTTCAAGGAGTGAACTTCACACCCTCTACACTGTGAAGTTTCTGCTTGGTTCATTTGTTACTCTGAAGAAGATCAACCATAACATCTCTGCCTCCTCTTCATAACAATTCCAGCTAGAATTCCTGTCCTCACATATTCCATCTTCTACCTGGAATCATCCCCAGAAGCATATTATTCCTTCTGTCTGCCAGTGCTTTTTCCATGATATTAATATCTTTGTTTATGATGGTGATGGGCTAATATTTCCCTATGTCTTCTCAAGCCTAAGACAATGAGAGTGGAAAATACCAGCTCTTTATAAATACCCCTTCTAAGTTCTCCACTGCCTTCTTTCACTGTTTTGTAATAGTTATTCGGGAACCTATTTTTTTAAACATTCCCTTCTACTGAAACAATTAATACTGGACACATGGCCATTGGCTTCTACAGGAGTGCAGTCAGGTATATGTTTGCAAATAAGCAGTACATTGGTGGAACTGACTTATGCCACGGATAGTGTGGTACCGAGGACATGCAATCACTTCTAAAATTGTTTCTGCTTTTTTTAAAAAGGCAGGAATAAAGAATAGTAGATGTGACAACTTTGACTACCAAAAATAGAGATATTATCAAAATATTGACGTTATTATTTCTGGACTTGCTGCTGGACTCAAATCAAATTAACTTACGCCTCATTTTTCATCGCTAATTATCCGGGATACTTTCTATGCAGCATATAATTGTTAAAAATCCTAGAACTATATAATTTTCATCTGAACTGTACTATATGCAAGGCATGGCTGTCACTAAAGTTTATTGGAAACTCGTGTATAAAATGTTTTACTGGCTTTGTTAGTCTAATTAGCAATAAAGTAGGGTGTGATTTCTTGTTAAGAAGTTGGGCCTTCTAGATTCTCCAATCATTTGAATGAGATTGAACCCTGACAGAATTTTGTCCAAGCATGATTTCAATTTATTGTATACATTAAAAATACTCAGAATTAGAGAGTTAAGTTTGATCACATGTGGAAAAGTAACTCTTTAGATGATTTAATTGTCTCAACTGAGGAAACAGATGATAAATACACTGATAATTTATTGTTTCATAATGTCCTCCCCATTCAGTACCTGTCATGAAGTTACTGGGACAAATATCAAATATTCAGGGCATTTCTGCAGTTGGAGAACAGTTTAATTTGTTAAGGGACCAATAATATTATTATAAGTTTTAATATGAGAGCAGATATGTGAAGATGGAATCTTTCAGTAATTATCGATGGAACAGGAATTTTTGGTTTTCAGTGTTCGACAGAATTTAGATTGCAAATATATCCATATACTGTACTAACGACAGATTTTAACTAATTTCTGAGACATTAGAAAGTCATGCAACCAACTCTGCTGTCAACAAAGCTGCGTCAAATGAAATTGACCAACAACAAACGAAGTACCTGCACGTATGGCTGGTGCACGGCTATACCATATGAACAAACCAAAAAAGAAACATTATAAACATATGGAGAATTGTGAGAAGTGAAACTGTCTGACTTTAGCACCCTCGGACAATATGAGCAATGGCCACATGGATAGCAACCCTGTATAAATTGTCCAGGTATAGTTGTTTGTACGGTTGAATTGGGAAGATGGTTATATGCCCTTTTATAATGACTAAATAAGGATCCCAATGACCTCTGCTAAACTATTTAGTTCTCTGATAGTGGACAGGAGTTCCTCTGTTTCAATTAGGGGTGTTATGGTAGCATTAGAAATGTAAGATAAAGCTATTATAAGTGCCATATCCACTGTTCTGGAGGGTAGTCATGTAGAAATCCGCAAACAAAACATATTTTTCTTTTTCTGCTAACACAGATAAAAATGCCAGACTCTTTTACAAAGTTAGCATGCATCCACCTGCAATAACTGTGAAAATATCAAATTAAATACAAACTAAAAAAAGAAATCATGTAGCATCATGTAGCATATTTTTTTTTTGTAATCCAGACATGGCTATGCAAAAATAAAGGGATAAAGAAAAAAACAAGATAAAAAATGTTTTTCAGTATCAGTGCAATTCACCTTTTAATGTTAAATGAAAGCATTATGTAAGAAACAGCAATGTATCTTGACAATACATTATTGTAGAAAATAAATAATTCTCCAAAGGTTGTGTTTTTTAGCAGAATTGTGCTCTCTCGATCCAAATAGTCTTCCCTCTATGATACAACGGCGTTAGCTAAGCGATTCCCTTTATGTAGTGTAGAGTCAGCATTGTGAGTATGCAAATGAGGTATTAAATTATTAGCATTCCTGAATACCACAATCTGCACTAAGTGTAAAGAATGTAAACATGGTGTCAAAGCCTACACAATTACATACACATACCCTAGCAATGCAAGGACAAGCACTGAGAAATATTCCTTGCTAATGACTTGTGGATGTCTATGATTACTCTGATTGTAGGAACATTGAGCTTTCACAGTCTCCTCTCTTTGAAGTATACCTACTGAGGGTATGTCAGAGCGAAAACACTTACCAAAAAGTCTGAAAGTATACTGAGAGATTTAGGAGAGCAATGTTCCTGACATTCAAATGCTGGCTTCAATGACTGCAGTTAATGACCCTTAATAAGAAATGTTGCAGCCGCGGTGGTACAACAGTTAGCATTGCCACCTCACAGCAAGAGGTTCTCTGGTTTGATCCTCAGCTGGGGTGCCTTATGTGTGGAGTCTGCATGTCCTCCCTGTGGTTGTGTGGGTTTCCTCCAGGTGCTCCAGTTTCCTCCCACATCCCAAAGGTGGATTGGATATGCTAAAGTGGCCCTAGGCATGAGTCCGTGCATGTGTGTGCCTTCTGTGGAAGGTTGGGCATCGGGCTGGCAACTCGACACTGTAAAACTCCACTGCCACACATGAGTGGACAGGTGATCCACTGTGGCAACCCCTAACCGGGAAAAGCCAAAAGAAGAATAAGAATAAGAAATGGTGTTCATATTCAAGGGAGTACTTTAACCACTGATAAAGATAACGTATGCAATAAAACAGATAAAATTGCTATTAAGAAAGCACAGTAAGGGAATGATGCCCCATAGAGAAAGAAAGGAATACACCAGCAGCATTTGCAGTCTTTGTTTAATATTGTGTGAGTTCATGGGTATCCTAAATATTTGCAATATCCCAATCATACCGACATTTACTGTCAAATAAGAAAGGACAACTTTTATAATTTGTTTGGTTATACTTTCAATGTGACTTGATACACTATCACATTATCAGTACATCTAAACACCTTTGCTCCTTGCTAATATAGGTCTTTGTGGCAACTATGGGAAATACTCTTAAATGGTTGTACTCACTACCATTGTTTGAGTGTTCATATCCATACAGGTTCCTGTTGCAAGATAACAACGTTGTTTAAACATGTGAAATGTATACTTTAACAATTGTTTTCCTTGAATTGTTTACATACCATTTGGCATTGAGCTCCATTGACTGGCATTGGTCAATAGCAGTGAATGACATTTCACTGCCAAGGTGAAAACTGACAAATTTTATTTGGACTGTCATCAATAGCACAATGAAGACTGCAATAGCACAGTGTCTCATCTAATACTTAGTGCAATATTCACCATGACTGTAACCTATAGGCCATCTGGGGCAGTAGCAATGCAGTAAAATATCTCTTCTTTCAGTGCAATATATGCAAATTCATAAATTAACCATAGTGCAATACTCTAAGGTCCATAGTGCAATACTCTTAATGTTCACAGTGCAATACTCAAATGTCTCTTTCTGTGCAAGGATCAATGCAATGTCTTAACCAAGTATCTGTGCAATACTAAAGTCTCATGCAAGTGAGTGTTCACTGCAAAAAGTGTTAAAGTGTGTTTCTAATTACGTGCAATGTTAGTTTGTCTACCAACATGTCTGTAATGTAATAGCTAGGTGTTATATGTATAAATATTTGTGAAAATAGTCTATATGTTGTCTGCACATTGAGACTGGAGACACAGAATTTTGTTCAGTTTTTGCACTTCTGTGATTTCTGAGTGACAATAAAGTTTACTTTGACTTTGACAATGAAGACTGGTATTGTGCTTTTCTCAGGAGTTTGGACAGTAATGAATGAAGAAATGAAAGTTGGCGCATTCCTATCTGTGTGGTATAATATGTAAAGGTATTGAGGTTAGAGAAATAGTACATGTGATTCAGGGATCAAAACCTATTCCCAGATCATTTTACTGAGGGAGTTCATAACAAATGTTGATACTTGTTTTGTTGTATGAATGTGTTGATGTGGGAAACTCAAGTAAGGCCAGTACTGACTAAAACTAAAACTAAAAGTGACAGATAACTCATTTGAAAAGATGTCAGTATTAATTGTGTGTGTGTTGTGTGAACAATGAAAGCATTTCTGCTGTTCTGAGCCCTTCTACATTTCCATGGAAATAGCAAAAGTCCTGATATTGTAATACATATATGGTAGTACTCATGTGACAATGAGATATGAAAAGGCTGAATGTATTAGTGTAATGAAGTATTAGCTGTACTAGTTGCTACATGTACACAGTGATTAATTTCATATGTCTTGAAGTTGTTATTCCCAAAATAAATTTTGAATGCTTATGATAAATATTGCCTTCTCTATTTGCAAGCCACTTGGTAGCATGAAATTCACTTTCATGGCTTAATGGGAAAAAAATGAAAAATTTAGTTTAGGCTGCCTTATGTAATGCAAGTCATTCCAGTGGCATTACACAGCCATAAGCACTATGGACAATACTCAGTGAAGGAAGTATACCTGTCAGGTAACTTTCTCTATGGCAGAAGGTGTAAAGGTAGAGAAAAAAGACAACTGAAGCATGGTTTGAATCTCCTTCACTGATAATTTTACAGACGGTGGTGATACCATTGTGCTGTTGTTTAAAAAGCAACTTTTGTTACTATTGACAACAACATATGAGCTTTTGTCTGTCCACTTTCACAATATTTGTCATTAACTACAAGTCTGATAATGTGTTTTACAAGGTACATTTCTGATGTTGCAATGACAAGTGAGAAGGATGAATGTGTCACTTAAATGCACTTCTTGCTGTTGTCATATAACCATTGATTGCATTAAATTTGCTGTCAGCTTTTTTCTCTATCATATATTTTTCTAATGCCTTTTTTATTTGCTTTCTGCTCAGCAGTATTTAAAAACAGTCGACTACCTAAGGAAAAATTGAAAAAATTAATTTAGGCTGCCTCATGTAGAGTAAATATGGCTGCTATCATTGCATGGCAGTCCTCACCATTGATAGTACTTACTACAGATAATGCATCTGACCGATGTCCAGTTCTGAGGCACAAGGTATAACAGAAGTGAATGGAGAGAAAGAAAGCATATGAAGCATTGTTCAACTCCTGTTTAGAAATCAAATTGCAATTATTACAAATATGTAATTTTTTATTTTATTTTTAGTCATTTTAATTTACATTTGCTCTCTGCTTGACAACCTACAAACACAGTTCACTACCAAAGGAAAAAAATGACAAACTTAGTTTCAGCTGCCTTATGTAATGCAATCACGCCGGTCAATAGTGCGCTTTCCTCAGCAATTTTGGACAGTACAGCACTGAGAAATTTCACCTGTCACATACCTGGTATAACTGCAGTGAGTTTCGATAAAGAACATAATTCATTAAGGGTTCAAATTCAGCTGAAAGATACTTTTACAGTATGTGTAAGAATCCCATTTGTCACAACATTTTGATTAGGACTGTAAGAGAAATGAAAATTATACTATTAAGCATGTTTCTTGCAAATAATGTCTCAGTAATGCTTGCATAAGTAAAGTTATCTATTTAGTATATATCATTAATATTTTACATACACACTTAAGCTAATGTGTGTCCAGTTTCTTAAACCTGACAGTGATGACATTTAATGTAAATTTCACTTGCATATGTATGATGGACACAATAATTTTATTATAATCATTATGACTCATTGCATATCTAAGTTATGTTTTTAGAACAGTTGTGTCTTGTGTAGTATGTATGTAACATACCCCAACCTGCATTACTCAGCTCATTCAACTGCAGCCATCTGAAATATATTTACAAACAGAAATAATGACTTTTACATAGGAAAGCATTCCCATGACTAATTAAAATCACACACATACAGGGCTCTCTGAAGTGTATCTCCATTCATTCCCAAATTAGTATAATTTTAATTTCCATGCTTGAAAGGTAGTTCTTCTGTGGCAATGTCATTTAAGGAGGTAACATTCAATTTTTTGCATGCTTTATCCCATGAGTTAGATTCCCAGCTGGTACAACAATATTTTAAAATTGTGTAAGGGCAAATGCAAGGAGTAAAAGCCATGCTATTAAGCATTTCATTGTTGATCACTGGAATCTGTGCCAGTACATTGAAAATCACAAATGGCAAAGCTCAATGACATATTTCACACCTTTACTGCTATGTGATGAAGTAGTACCAATGTATCAGTCAAGGAGTCCATTTGCTTTCAATTGTGCAAATGCAGTTTGCAAGGCTGTACATCTTTGTGCTCAATCAGTTACCTGTGAGATCTGAACTGAGCACCCATTCAGATATATATATAGTTTGATTTTTGCAGACATGGCTGGTGAGGGAGAGAAGGGTGCTCACTTTAGAGCACAAAGGTGGGGTATTGAGAAGTCCAGGATATTTGTCGCACTCCTTGTGAATAGTGAAGCACTATAGCCATATACTGCTGCAGGGAGATTATACTGGGTCTCAGTATAATTCTGAGACTTGGAATAGCTTAGTCAAGGCTGTCTCCAGTGTAACAGGCATTCCATGCACTGGGGAGCAACGGCATCATCACTATAGTGACCTTAAGAAGCACAAGTAGAACTTCCTAAACCAATGGGAGGCTGAATTTAGGAACAACTACAGTTAATTCCATGCATAAGGGAGGACCTTTCTCAGACTCAGGCAATTACAGATCCATAAGTCATAACCAGACGCATATGCAAAGCCATGGAAAGAGTTATCATTGAATTGATCGATCAGGACATAGACCTATCTAGACCTGTCTCAGTTTGTATTCATCAAGGTCAGGTCATGCTTACTCAAGCAGGTGGATTTTTTTGAAAAGATCACCAAAGCAAAGGATGAAGGCAAAACAGTACTTATCACATACCTTGACCTGGCCAAAGCATTTGACACAATTCCCCACTTAGGCATAGTAGAAAAGCTAAATAAACTGGGAACAAACCCCTATCACCATCTGGATTGCCAACTGGCTCACAGATAGGACATAGATAATCAAAATAGGGGAATTTACCTCCACAAAGAGACCAGTCACCAGTGGAGTCTCACAGGGTTCCTTTCTAGGACCCTTCCTGTTTGACATCTACTTTTCTGAAGTAAACACCAATACAAAGGGTCTCTGTCTGACTAAGTTTGGAGATGACTGCAAGCTAGGACAAGTCATTGACTCCCTAAATTATTAAGTTATCCTGCAGGAAGGCTTGCCTAAAATAAATAACTGGTGCCACAATCATGGACTGAAATTAAAATGTAAAAAAAAAGCAGTTTTGTATCCTTTGGGAAGTCATCTAACCTAGGGAACTACCACATTAACAATAAGCCCCTAAGAGTTGACCCAGCTGTTCAAGATTTCGAAACTAATGTGGACAGTGACTTCACTTTTGACCAACATGTGTCCACTGTTGTAAGTAAGTCCTTCTGTATTGTACAGCATATAAGCAAAGGGATTGTATTTAGATCCAGAGATGTCATTGTCCCCCTTTACTCAGTCTTCATTAGGCCAATCATTAAATATAATGCTTCATTTGATGCGTATCTGTCCAGACACATGCTAGAATGCCCACATATATTCCTTACAAAAAGGATACAAGGCCTAAACAACATGCCCTACATGGACTGATTCAAAGTCTTGTCATACTAACTATCCTACAGACCGCTAACAAGTTACCTGTGTCTGGAATGCAAGGCATCCTCTGAGCCATTACTGATGGATTTACTGAAAATCAGCAAGTCAAATGTCATCACTAATTCTCAGTCTAGGGATCTAACCCTCTTCTGCAACATCAACAGAATGGTTTGGATGGACAAAAAGTCTACCAAGTCAGCTTTGAGGTAAATTTGGCATCCCAGGCCAAGGGCTATGTCTGCAACCTCAGAGTCAATACACAGATGTGTGCAGGGACTCATTGTTAATGGAGCCACCTATACTGAGCCAGAAGATATAGCAAACCTACTGGCTAACAAAGTCATCTCCAACTTATCCCCCTCTCTTCCCCTCAACCTTCCCTCTGGAAATACCATCAAATATAAAACACCCCTGCAATCGTTAGGGAACAGTTCCTTAATGCTGTTTCTAAAGCCAAGAACACTGTCTCAATGGGCCCAGACAATATCCCTGGATGCCTTCTAAATAGCATGAAACATGAGCTACAAGGGTCACTGGAATTGCTATTTAACTGTAGCTTCCAAATAGGCTTTGTGCCTCATGAATGGAGAACAGCAGCAGTCATCCCTCTGCACAAAGGTAGGCCTTCTACAGACTCTGGAAACTACAGATCCATAATTCTCACTAGTTTCTTATGCAAACTCATGGAAAGCATTATCACAGAAATGATTAGGAATGCCTAAGAAAACTGCAATCACTAGATCCAGCCCAGTTTGGTTTCTTTAAGGGCAGGTCATGCCTACTGAACCTGGTGGACTTCTTTGAGAAGGTCACCAAAGTAATGGATGAGGGCAAAATGGTTCACACTGCTTACCTTGACCTGGCTAAGGCATTTGATACAATACTCAACTTGGGCATTGTTGACAAACTCAAAAGGTTAGGTACAAACTCTTATGTCACCCAGTGGATAGTCAGCTGGCTCACAGACAGGACCCAGGAAGTTGGAATTGGGGACTATGCCTTATAAGGTGACCAATCACAAACAGAGTGCCTCAGGGATCGGTCTTGGGACTGCTCCTTTTAGCATTTACTTCTCTGAAGTCAGTGCCAATAACAGTGGCCTCTGAATGACTAAATTTGCAGATGATTGCAATTAGGAGAGTCATAGAATCCTCCACTGACACAAATGTTCTCCAGGAAAGGCTGACACAAATGAATAACTGGTATCAGAGCCATGGACTAAAATTAAATGCCAAGAAATGCATAACAGTGTCCTTTGAGAAGTCATCCACCCCTGGTAATTATCATATTGACAACACACCCCTAAGAGTTGACTCAGTAGTTAGGGACTTGGGGATACACATAGACAATAATCTAGTCTTTGACCATCACATGTCTACAGTAGCAGGGAAATCATTCTATGTTCTGCAACTTATAAACAAACATATGTCATTTAGGTCCAAGGGGCAGTCTCTCATCAGACATATCATTAAGTACAGTTCCCCCTTTGGTATGTACCTAACCAGGCATATCCAGCAATTGGACTGTCCATAGAGGTTCCCCAATAAAATAATACAGTGTGTAAATGACATGTCCTATGCAAACTGCCTCAAGGCCCTATCCAGGTGTTCTGTCTCCTACAGGCTGTTGAGGGTAGATCTACACCTGGCATAAAAGGCACTGTCAGACCTTACCTTGATGGACCTCCTGCATATCCACAAAACAAAACAGCACCAGAGTTACTTGTTCTAAAGACTTAAATTAAACCTTGCCTGTGATATAAATAGGACCTGCTGGCAAGGGAGCCCGCAGGATTTTTTGCAGGGGGGTGCAAACCCAAGCCCCGCCCACACAGCCCCACCCCTCTGCTGACCCCGCCCACTCAGCTCCACCCCCAACCCTGCCCACGCAGCCATTCCAGTGTCCCAATACTTGGCTATTTTTCCCCATTTGTCGTAGACACTGTTCAAATCTCTCAGTGTGCATACTGTTTTATGCTTTACTTCTACAATGATTACAGATATTTGGATTTCATTTACAACTTTTACTTCAAATTTTATAGCACAAACACTGATAGACATTTACTAAACCTAAACAAAGCAATAGTCTTACAATGAAAATACACTTAGCATTAAAACTTCTCTACCTTTGAAACCCACACTCACCGTAACAACATTGAAACCCGCATTCAAAGAAATTGCATCTGGCCAGTGGCAGGGTAAGTTTACCTTTGGGCTGTTTTCAAATCATAGACTCCTTGCACACATTTTTAGAACCATGCAAAAGTTATTTGATTCACCTTCCTGACTGTATTAATTATTCTGTATAATAACTGAATTATATCCCTTGTATAATACAGCATCACTTGTTAGAGTGTGTTTTAAATTTATAGTTCTGAACATTTTTCCTTTAAGCAATGAAACAAATCATATGAACCAATAATGACAACCTGCCCAGTTCAGAACATTTCAAACATAAAGGGCCACTCTACTCAAACTTCTGTCATACAATCCACCAATATCATTCAATATGCAGAATCTTTGCAGAAGTAAAACTCATTTGAATAATTCCACATTAAAGAGATCTGAAACCAGTGAAGAGGTTGTTGCTAGAAAAAAACTTTATATTTCAGTGTTTCATCTACAAATTCACTGCCTGCTGCCCTTGAAAAATAAATTGTCTATGTTATATTAAAAATGGTAAGCTGGTATATTGCAATAGGGAATGGGTGGCAAGCTGAAAAACAAGTTAATAGTTATTAGGTATCTCATCCAAAGGAGGACATACACCCCCTTAAAATACAAAACTACATGTTGTGGGAGTAGAACCTACAGCCCTCTGTATCAATATGCAAGTATGCTACCTGCTGTGCTGCTTTAAAAATTCTATACCACAATAGTGATACCATTTGCTAAACAAAACAGTTGCACATTTTAAGCAGGCTTAGCATGAACAGCAGTAAAACTCTCTTCCCTTGAAGCTCACAATTCCTTGAAAATGCACTTGAAAATAAATTCCACCTGCTAACTCTTGGGAATTTCACTCTCTTTAACAAACACCTCAACCTCTAAGTGCAAGAAATCTGGACAAAGCCCAAAGTAAATAGGAGCAGATTATAAATAGTGCCCTCATGAACTTAGAACATTGCTAGAATAACAGGATTTATGTTAGTACGCATTTTTCTAAAGGATATGACATCTAAAACTCAAATGTCTGTCATTATTTAGCAACTTCAATGCTTTTTATGAGGAATATGGGGCAAAATCTGGACATTCTCCAAAAACCTGGACAGCTGAGGGATATGCTTCCTCCTTCATATACATACATACAGACACACATACAAACCATACCTCTCAATCTGTTAACCCAAGAAATCTGGACAAAGCCTGTTATAATGTTGGGGATAAAGGCCCAAAACTAGGGACACATTAGAAAGTTGATATAATAAAAGGATTTATGTTGGAATTAATTTTTCTGAAACTGAAATGCATGTCATTATTTATTAACAACTATATTCAGATATAGTTGGTTGTCTCAGTACTCACCGTGGCTTGCATTTTCTCCTCTCTTGAAAGGCCCACTCTGCTTAACTTGTGTATTATTTCCTTAGTCACTTCACCATGGGTTGCAAGGCTGCTTCATTACTAGTTGGTTTGTTGATGATGATTGTATCCGAGAAGAGTTTAAGGTTTTTGTTCCCATTCTTGTGAGAGATGCACAGTCTGTATCAAATGTCATTGTCAGTGAATGCATAAAGTGTGATCTAGACCTGGAAAATTTACTCAGACAGGCTATGACGGCTGCTCCATAATGGCAAGCATCCAGAATGGTGATCAGGCAAAGATTCGTGAAAAGTATCCAAAAACAGCCTTTATCCACTGCGCATCGCACAGACTAAACCTTGTAGTCAACGATCTGAATGATGTTCCTGAAATATGTAGTGCTGTTGGTGTTATCAAGAAGATTATTAATTTTGTCCATGACAGTCCAAAACGACGAGCAATGGCACCAAATATACCTCTTCTGTGTGAGACATGATGGACTGAGAAATATAAATCCATTTGTGTGTTTAGTTAGAACTTTGAGAAAATATTTGACTGCCTGGCTGATCTTCAGAAGAGCGCTGCTGGTGAAACCAGACAAAATGCACATATGTTACTCAGCACTTGCTCTTCGTGCACGTTTCTTATTTTTCTCTTCATTATTGCAAATTACTCATCAGTTCTTGAGCCTGTTGCCCAGATGTTTCAGTCTGTTCAACTTGATATAGTAGAGGCTCAACAACACATCTACAGACTCATTGAAATATTCAAGGAGCATGCTGAAGAACACTTTAGGAATGACATTCTCAGTAAGGCAAGATCACTAGCAGATAAATTTAGTATTGAGTTAGTGTTGCCAAGGATTTGCAGTCGACACACCGAGCAAACACAGCAGGCGTGGATTTTGAGAGTTATTACAGAACAAGTATTTATATTCCCTATCCTGGCTCATTAGTTTCTTCACTGACATCTTGCTTTTCCACCATTAACACTGCTCAGTTCAACTTATTTTATCTGCATCTTAAAATGATGCAAAACCTACAACGTGAAGAATTCTGAAAACAAATTGCTGTCAGTAATGAACTATATCATATTACTACTATATCTGAATGATCGCTTCTTGTCTGATGCATTGACTTTGAAGTTATAACACAACCTAAAGAATCCAATGGGCTACTACTAACTTTGTAGTCAATATCTTGCAGATCTTCTATCAATGATGTTACTGAACAAAAACAAACAAAAAAAAGTGTCAGGTATGGGATTAAAAAAAAACATTTTCTGATGTGTTTTAGCTACAGTAATGATTAACATGTGCATCATGCCAACCTGGACAACAGCAAAAAATAAATACATAAAACTAGCTGATTCTTGCTTTTGTACATGTTTATGCAAAGAAAACTTAATACTGCAGTAAGCACCCTTATACCTCTCAACTGAACAGATTTTCGCAGAATGTCCATATTTTGGCCTCATATTTTTTGTGTTTTTCCTAAAATCTGTACTTTTCTGGCAAATAGCTGAGGATTGAAGTCATTAAATAACGATAAAGATTTGAGTTGAAGAGTCCACATCCTTCAGAAATTTCAGGCTAATGCAAAACCTATTATTCTATCAACTTTCTAAGTTTGTAAGAGCAATATTTAAAATCTGTCCCTACTTGTTCCCCCATCATTTTAGGCTTTGTCTTGATTTTTTGCTGTAAGAGGTCGAGACTAAGGTATGAATTCTGGATAGGAATATATGTTTCATGCACAGTCTTCACAGTTTCCCTTAAAATGTCAGTGAACCTCACATGAACTTGTTTATATTCTCCTGCTTTGACAATCTGGCTAGTGTTTTTTTAGTTTTTTCCTTTCTTGTCTTATCTTTAGTACATCTTCAACATTATCTCTACTAAACTTACTGTATGAACAATCATATGTTACTACTTGCTATACTTTTAATTGTATGTCTAAACCATTATGCTTATGTAAATATCTTATGCAATCATATATCTGCTATATTTTATAACTGTGTAAACCACAATGCTCACGTAAATATCTTATGTATAGTATGTTAGCAATTTTTCTGGAGCTTTTCTCCCTGGGCCTCTGCTGAAAATGGACAGCTTTGTCCAGTCAGACCTCCCCGGTAAACAAATGTAAAATAAAAAAAAAATCTGACCTTTATGTGGATTCAAAAAAAAAGAAAAGTACATCATGTAACAGAAACCAAACAATGGCTCTCTGTGAATTTACTATACTATTCTGTAACTGAATGCACATTACTTAATGTTAACTGATAAAACAAATAAAAATACAGTATGACAGGGGGGAAGAAGATAATGCTTTATGATTTGTAAACTGGTCATAACTTGTCACAATCCTTGAAGTGTATAAAACACCTCTTTCTAACCCCTAGAGTCTGGAAAACAGCATTTCTCGATAAGCAGCAATAAAGACTCCAGCATATAATAAAAATGCATACACACCAGAACATAACAGTTAAACATACTGTGCATGTCTCTCTGTATATCTGTAAATTAGTAAGCCATGTCTTTTAAACCTGTAGTAAATGTTATGTTCTCCATGATAACATTATATATGTAGTTCTTTGCATACTCTCACCTTAGCAAACATCCTGTAGTGACAAGAACACTGTCTGTTTGGGAGTTACTTTGCAATATGCTTAAATCAAAACTACTTGCAGAAGACAATGTTAATCCATCCTGAATGCGACCAATACAACACTTCATTAAAATATCTATTAATGTACTAAGAAAACAGACTTCTGCCTCAAAGTAAGACGTAATTAAAAACAGTTAATAACAACAACAACAACAACAACTCCCCCCTTTGGTCTGACGTCCTGTGATTTGTAATGCTAGCCACTCTCCAAAAAAATATTTGTTTGGGACTTCCTTATCAATTAAGGTAGATCACCAGCAAAAATCAGCACTCCTTGAAGATGTGACAACAATGCAAAAAGCACAACATAATTCTCCTGATAAGTACTGCAAAATATTCTATTTGCCATTTCCTATTTAACCAACTGCATATGGGCAGAAGCTGGAACACAGAGATGAAGCAATCAATACCTTTATTTGGCCAAGATGGGTTTTACAATGCACCTACTGGAGCTTCACCTTCAACAGGGTCAGGCAACAACTACTAAATAAACAAAACCCTATGTTTAATAAAATAAACAGATCTAACGTCACCACATTTCATATTTTGAAAGTTTACTATTACAAATACTAACCCATCTCTAAACTTGAGTGCAGCGTGGTATTCTAAGAAAATAAAATCTAAAATATATTTATTCAGAAAGAGCCGGTTCAAGCATCATTGTCACATATTCAGCTACAACTCAGTAACAAAACCATGTGGCACATCCGGAGATATGGCACTACTAGTACTGTGAATGCAACCCAAACCATAGTTTTCAAAATGCATTTTATGCACTTTGATGCATGCCATCATTATGTTTCAGTACATGCTTGCACTTATACTTCTGACATTCTTGCTGTGATGTTCATTCAGCATGGGAGCGTAGTGGTTAATCACATTAGAAAATCAATTATGACATCATTCCATACCGTGACCAATTTAAAACGCATTTAATATTTACATTTCCATTTAACCCTGGAAATATGTCAGCTGTTAATCGCAGCTGCCATCTTAATTCTTTGACTTCTAATAAATTATTATTATCGCCAATAGAATATGGCACTTGTTCAAGAACTAAAAATTAAAATTTTTAAAATCTGAGCAAAGCAACCTATGCTTAGCTAAAGCAATTTTATTACCGTTATGCTTTATTGCTAAAACATGTTCTACAATTCTGTTTGCTAAGGATTTCATGGTTTTACCCACATAATAACTCAAACATGTGGTATACACAGCTAAATATACATTACTTGAATTGCAATCACACCTGTTATTTACTATTATAAAAAAATCTAAATGCTCTACTTTAAATTGTTTGCATACTCAAATATATTTACACTTTCAACATTTACCACAACTATATATACCCTTTTCTACTCCTTTTATTACATTCTGTTTAATTTCTCCTTTTTCAAAAAAAAAAACTTTTTTAAGCACTTAGTTTTTTTATAAAAAAATTGAGGGGTACTCCGTAAATCTTCATATAAATCTCTATTTAATTGAAATTGAAGTATAATATATTTAAATAAATAGTAGGTAGTGGGTGATTTGTGTTTTCTGATAAAGTTCTAATATTAAATAAGAACTAAAGCACTTAAGATCATTGTGTCTGTTCTTACTTTCACCTCAGATCAAGAAGTTGTTTGATTTATATTGTGTATGTAGTGTATAAACACACACACACACACACAGACACACACACACACACACACACACACACACACGCATTATATACATACCTCTCAACCTCTTACTGCAAGAAATCTGGACAAAGCCAGAAAGAAAGGGGGGACAAAGGCCCAAAATATGGACAGAATTTAAATATTGTTCCTATAAACTTAGAAAAGGTGCTAGAATAAAAGCTTTTGCATTATTACATATTTTCTGAAGGATATAAAGTCTGCAACTCAAATGCTTGTCTTTATTTAGTATCATGTAATGACTTCAATATCCAATAATTTACCAGAAAAAAACCACAAATTTTATGAAGAACAGACCAAAAATATGAGGCAAAAATCTAGACATTCTGCAAAATTCTGTACAGTTGGGTGACATGAATATATATATATATATATATATATATATATATATACACACACACACACACACACACACCACCTTTAGGGAGAGATGGACATGCCTTTAAGCTTGAAATTACTGAAATTAAATGTATGTATTCTGATGGATTTCATTTTTTTTACTACTGTGAAGAAAACTGAAAGCTACACTACTATATACTCTTTTATTAAAACAGATGGTTATATATTTTAGATTTTACACATCATCCATTAAAAGTTCCTGAACCACCTTCATTCTACAGTTTTATGAAGTGAGATTGCTGCCCTACTGTCTTAAACTGACTGCATTGCAGATGTTGCAGTTTGTTGATTTTAGAAGGCCGTTATGGTCCAAACTGACAGTACTATTTCAAGAAACTCATAAAAATTCAGGATACGACTTGTGGATAGTTAGCCTTGTACTAATACCTGAGCTAATAGCAGTTAGAAAAAGCATACAACAAAACCTCAAATACATGCATAGTTCTGAATCAGTAAAATACACATATGTCATTATAATTTCTAAACAACACTGAATTTGATTTTATGCATACTAATGGTATGGTTCAGATATATAAGTTTGCCAACCTGAAAAATGTGAAATGTGCATGTTTGTTATGAAGTGAATATCAACAAAACAGAGCACCCAAATATCTGTATAGGACTACTGGTGTTAACAGCTAAAACCTTATCTCTGACACTGCCTGAAATGTACTAGAACATTTCTCAGACTAATATGTCAAGACCCCAAGTCATGGAATGCACTTATCTAGTGATTTCAGGTATAACCACATACACAAATTAACTTTATATTTATGTAATACACTTCGCTGCATACAAGTCTAAATTTGTGGGAGGCATTCAGAATTGCAGTCACAACAACTGTCATTATTTATTATATGTCGTCTGGAAACCGTGAGTTTTGTGTGACACGCAGTAGCAAGTCCATTAAAATGCTACAAGACACCTACCTTTCACTTTGCGCAGTCCGAACGTCCTCTTGAAGTCAAATCTCCAGTAGGCGCGAAAGAAAAAAACGTAAACAATCAGTCGCACACAGACACAGAAGACGAAAACAGGTCGCAAACACCTGTTGCGTCTGTGCGACTGGACGGGATGCAAAGGGCGTTCTTAAAGAGGAACGCCCTTTAAAAAAAAAACTTTTTTTATTTAAATTAATTTCTCGGCCAGCCGGTTCCAGGGGGGTGCAAGTGCACCCCCTTGCACCTGCCTGCGGGCGCCCTTGCCTGCTGGAGAGACAGATATGTATCCCAGAGACTACCCTTTCTTTGGAACAGGCTCCCTATCCATATGAAGCAGAGTTCTTCCCTAACCCAATTCATGTGTAACTTGAACAATTGTATGGGGAACAGGAAATTCATCCCTGGTTTGTCACCTATGTCTGTAATGGAAATAGTTAATCTCTCAGGCCCCACTTTTAAATGTTTCATCTACCAAGCCCTTGCTTACACTTATCAAGTATAGTGGAACCTGTCAGAGATTTTGAACGCATGTCTAGGCTTAAAAAGGCCCTTGTGATTGTTAGTCTAGTAAACACCTATGAACCTATGAAACTAAGATACTGCTGCTATGGAACAGACACACCATCCACATAAAACAAAATTCATCCCTGTCCATATTAAAGTGCAACTTGATCTACGGATGGAAAACAGAAAATTTATCTTAGGACTTCCCCTTGTACTAATGGACAGAGGCATCTTCTAAATGCTTTATCCCATGCATTGGCCCCCTCAAATTATCTATGGTATGATCCTAGTTATTCTCATTATGGATAATACATAATTACTGACCATGGGATGGCTAAGGCCAATCTATAACTAAATAGGATAGGTTATTTTGAGCACAAAAAGGGAAACTGGTTAGGCTTAAAGTGGTCTGCAAGGTCAGATAGCCTATTATTTACCTATGCACCTATGAATAATTGCCAAAATACTTAATAAGCATTTAAGGTTAATACAATGAAAAGTGAACTGTTCAGAAATACAAACTGATCTTGACCCATATGAAACACCCTGATTCTACAGGTGACATGGGGACACTAAATTTTCCAAAGTTGTGTACACAGCTCCATGGTTCACTTCCCACCTATTTTTGCTGCTCAAGGGTTTTGCAGGATCTTCTTTTCTACATGTGTTTTATCATATAGTCCTGTTTCTTCCCAATTAACACAAATTTACTGATTGAATTGGCTAATTTGTTAACCATTCAATGCATTGTAAGCTGAACTCACTGAGACTCATCTCACAGAGATTTAATCCTTTTAGCCTAATATGGTACAACCTTGAAGGGTAGTTTATAATAGGTTTGGAGGGTGTTAAGAGATACAAGTCATTACATTTGTGTAGGTGAAGAGCTTCAAAACACACTGATTTGTACTGTATTCATCTTGCCAACCCCCATTTTGATGAGTTTCAATGACATGTTAAGCCTTTTGTAAAATATGTTGGTGCTTTTAACACACACACACACACACACACACACACACACACACACACACACACACACACACACACACACACACACATACACACACACGTGTGTCTGTGTGTGTTAGTGTATGCATATATATATATATATATATATATATATATATATATATATATGTATGTATGTGTCAGGATCAGTAGGCAGACCCTCAGAACCAAAATAAGGCTATGAGCTCTGTAGTCTAAGTTTGATTCCTTCAGAATCCACTTGCTTGCTGTGTGACTTTGTGCCATACCTCTTAACCACTACAGGAAATCTGGACAAAGGCAAAAATAAAGTGGAGACAATGACCGCAAGAAAGGGATGGATTTTAAATATCACACATATAATGTTAGAAATTTGGTAGAAAAAACAGGTTTTACATTATTATGAACAATATGAAATCTGAAACTCAGATGTCTCTTATTTAATTACTTCAGTTGTTAGTGATTTCAAGAGAACTACTAATTTTATGAGGAACAGATGAGAAATATGAGGCAAAAATCTGGTATTCTGTCAAAGTCTGGACAGTCGAGAGATACCCTTTGAGGAAGTCACTTAATCAGATAGTTAACCTGATAGTGTTCTGTGTCAGTTGGAAAACTGGGCTAAGCTTTATTAAAACAAGTATCCTGCACCTGCCACAGCCTCTTAATTACCTTAGAGCAATGTCTTTCAGCTTTTCCTAGTTAGGGGTCACCACAGTAGATCACTGGTTTGCAGATTAGTTGGCCATGGGGTTTTTATGGTGTCAAGTTGCCAGCCCGGCGCCCAACCTTCAGAGGAGGCACACGCAGACACACGCCTAGCTGTATGTCTTTAAAACTCAGTCCAAGCAAAAGGTGTAGTGCTTAACAATGAAAAACTAATCAACATAGACAAAACGCAACAAATGTGGGCTGAAAATAACAGACTGTTTTAATAAAATCACGCAACAACCATTAAGCGCTTTCGTCTCTCACTTAGGAGACTTCATCAGAATAAAGAACAAGGACTAAGGAACAAGGAATGTCTAGTACTTAAATAACAATACATACAATTCTATTGGCGATATTTTAAAACAATTACCATAAAGAAAATTGTCACGTTATAAAACCACCCTTGCTTAATGCAACATTATTAAGTAGAACATATTTCTTTTCTTCATTTATAAAAATACAAAATAAATGTACACTTTGTAAAATCGAATAACTTTTAAAACACAATTATAATAGTGTAAAAAAAGTAACTTATAGCTTTGCAGTCTTTTCTTTCAAAACTGAGACTATAGACAAAAAGTCATTTATACCTGAAAAATTAGCAGCCGACATTAACTGCCATAATTCCCTTTTACACAGAAGATTCTTCCAGTTCCCCCCTCTCAAATCTGTGGAAGATGTACCCAATGTATATACATTATTAAGGTACCTCATATTACATTAGCAAATAAGTGGAAACAAAAATTAATCTTAAGAAAGGGAATTGTTTTACTAATAGGGTGGTATACCTGGCAAAATGTGACATGTTGTGGATTTTATGTTGGCAAAACAGACATGTCACTAAAAATAGGATATATGAACACCTATATGAAATTAAGAACAAAAAGGACACACATAATTTATACAGGCATTCATTAGTCTGTCAAGGTTTTGTTGGTTTTAGATTTGGTATTTTAGATACAATAAATATAGATTTGAGAGGGGTAGAGCAAAACTGGTAGTAGGCTTCACAATGCTTCCAAGAAGTTCCTGTAGAATCCATTGAGAATGTGTTTTTAATTCAGTATTTCCCGAATATGTTTTATCTTGTCGAAGATATTGTAGGCTGAGAATGGTAGCTGCAGTTGCATACTGGTGTTTAGAGAAGATGTCAAAAAGCATGGCCACACAGAATTTCAAAAGTTAAAATAATGAAAGTATGTGCTTAGCGCTTAAATTCAATGAACTGCACCTATGAGTATGAATTTGCTTTTTGGAGTATATCTATATTTTGCATTAATTCTGAATGTGTTTAAATGCCTAGAGCAGACAGTAGTATGAGCATTATGTAAATAAAACAGAAGAATGCTTAAAACATGAACCAGTCATCAGAACTAATGAAAACAACACCAGGAAAAATCTGAAAAATCAAAGGTTTGGAGAGGGATTCTTTTAGCAGAAATTTCAAATGTGAAATTACTTATTTTATTTTAGTGGTGTACATGCAACAGTCAGTACAGAGGGCTAAGGCCATTATAAGCTGTTAACAATCTGATCCATATAGTCCTGGGTTTGATTCATACCCTGAGCCTACATTTGTCTGCTGTGTGACTTTGAGTATGTCACAGACAGGACTCCAAGGTTAACTGTAAAAGGTCTGTATATTTTGAAGTTTTCCATCTTTCTATTTTTTTGTTATTAAGAGAATGGAAAACAGTGTCCAGTGTGCACAACTTTACCTGCAGCTGCTGATTTTAGCAATAGGAGATATGGGGGTTTCAAAATAGAGCATTTTATTTATGACTATTAATTTATGGTAACATAATGCAGTTATGTCTTGCACAACAAAATGTTGAGCATGAAAAGGCCTCTACTGGAATCAGTTTAGTGTGCATTACAAAACTGTATACTGGTCAGCTCCCATACAAAACTGTATACTGGTCAGCTCCCATACAAAACTGTATACTGGTCAGCTCCCAGTTTCAGAGTCAGGTGATGCATTGTTAAATGTAATTATACAGAATTCTCTTGTCATTTCTTTTAACCTATATCTTGTGACCTTGTTTAGATGTCTGGAAGTGACACAATCTTACAACTTCGATTCACAGTAAAACAGACTATGTGCAGGAGAGAGAATTTCAACAAGAACAAATGCAAATTTATGCCATTAGGAGTAAGTAGAGTTATATATATTATATAAATTATATTTTCTTATCAGAATGCTGTTGATTGTGTGCGACTCAGAAAAAAAACACATCAGTAAGTTGGCAAATGTGTTGAGAGGTGGCACGAGTTGTAATATATGAAGACTGCTCATCTGAATACTGTTGTTTCATATGTTGTTAGTTTGGCTTGTTTTTTTTTTTCAGTGTATCCTTTTTGTTATTCTTTTTTGTGATAATATACTATGTGTCGGGGAATGGGCTTCAACCCCACAAAATGCATTAAAATGCAGCCAGGTGGCTCTGTGCTTTTATAAGCTTATCATAACTAAAACCTACTTTCTATTCTTTAAGCCATTTTTCTGTTCTTTTCCACCAAATACAATTAGCCACCTTGCAAACAAATTTCCAGAAAAGGTTTGGAGAGTGGTAGCTACCAGAAACAGCTCTGATGTGAAACAATGGATTGCTACAAAGCCCAGCATTATGATTGCTCCCCCTCATGCATAGTGTATGTTTAAATGATATTCAGTGTGTAATAGAAAGGATAAAGTAATGACAGAATGTAACAACAGAGTATGGAAAACCAGTGGCAAGGTGAACGTGTTGACTACAGAGTGGTGCAAATGTGTACATTTAAAGTTGCTGTTGTTTGTCTTTCGGCTTTTCCCGGTTAGGGGTCGCCACAGCGGAACTCCGGTCTGCTAAATGTGTGCATTTAAAGTAAGTAGGAAAAAAGGACTCCTGAGGTCTGCTGAACTAATATCAGCAGTACAGAGTAATGTGCCATGGCACTGTAAATTATCAAGTTTGCTGGATTACAAAGTGGGTGCTATTACTAATTTATTTGATGATAAAGTATCAGATATTGTAGACTGCTGGGGCTTAATCTCAGAATGATATGTACAAAAATAGAAATGAGAGGACAGTCCAAGGGTCTCAAGTGGGCATGCAATGAAAGAGGAGCATGGAAGGAAATGTAATTCAGACATGCAGATATTTTCAAGAGTCAAATGCTCTGTATGGGGGATTCTTTTTCATAAACAAACAAAAAAAATTTCCAGGATTATAGAGATGAGTAACTACTACTACTGTGAATAATGCATCTACATGAGCAATAGAGTGATAACAGCAGTAAATGAGATGGAAACAATGTTGTGGGGTGGTCTGGTAAAATGTGCAGCATATAGAAGAAAATAAGCAATGTTCAGAAATGGAAGTCAGAGGCTTAAATCAGCCACGCAAATTCTAAGCATGCCAGTACCTGCTGAACTGCCTGTTCAGACTCTCCTTGTAATGTCACATTGTTTGTATATAGCATCTTTGTTCATCTGTCCCCTCCCACCTGTTTGTTAATGTAGTACATCACTAGTATGAACAATAGTGGGCTCAGAGCTGAATCCTGATTCACTCCCATTCCCATAGGGAACCCCTCTGTGAGTCTGAATATGATGCAGTTTGTCACTGGGTTCTTTACATTGCTTGCTCTAATTCTAACAATGTTTTTGAGACTTTGAACCATCACAAGACTGCCCAAATCAGCCTTCTTGGGACCTTGTCATATGCTTTCTCTTAGTCTAGCACTGTTCATTTGTACTCTTTCCTCATGTTTGCTTACTGCGTTCTATCTGCCTTACTGCAATCATCGGGTCATTTGTGCTGCATGCTGATCGTAGGATCATAGGAGGTTACTAGGCTAAAGGCCCTTCAGCTTAGCCATTCATGCCCCAAATTCCCCAGTTATCAATGCCCACAGACAATAATGACTTTTGTACATGCCTGTAACTTAGGGCATCTGTAAACTGCCCCTGTCCATAAGGGCCACAGGTGACAATCCAGGGGTGAATTTGCAACTTACCATTCACTGGTCCAAACTGCATTTGAATAGGCTTAAGGAAGAACTCTGTTTCACATGAAGGAGTCTGCCCCAGAGAAAGGGCAATCTCTGAGACACATACCTTTCTCTCCAACATATTTTGTTTATGTTGAATTGATCTCAGTCCAAACTGCTAATCTCCCATCTTACTTTCTAGTATTCTGCATATTGATTTATCAGTTATGATCACCAACACTTTCATGAAGTGCTACAGGAGATTGATATCTTTATATTGCCCATAGCTGTGAATGTCCTCCTTGTTTTTGTACACTTGCACTAGAATGCTTATCCTGCAGTCATATGGAATGTGCCTTTTTCTCCATCCTGCTATGTCCTCACAGTCACCACTCAAAACAATAATCAGATCCGTGCTGTTTGAGGTTACAACAGATTGTCCCTGCATGGTACTCTAACACAACTGCTGACTGATCCCAAGTGTTTTATGCATGTAAGCAGGCAGTATGACATGTGATCGTGTCACACATTACTGCAAGACAAAGCAATGGTGGCTATCTCTACATCATATCTAGTGCACTCATTTGCTGCTGCAGCCACTGGTGGAGAATCACTCATGCTCAGAGCCATATCAGACCTCTCTCCTCACTGTGAATAATGAGCTGTCAGACTGTGCAGCCCTGCACTAATTGTGGAATTTCACTTATAATAAAGACAGACAGTGCCACCGCATCATCAGAATCTAAATCAGGTACCTGTGCTTTGTTATCATCATCATCATCAGCAGCAGCCCCTGTATGAGTCCCAAGATCAGCCTGTTTCCATGCTATGGCCTCTTTAGGTCACTACCACAGCAGTGCTCTACCTCAGAGAATGCATAACAAAAAAAAAACTCACTATACTGAGCAAAAACATCTATGTTAAAACTAATCACACATGTACACTAAGGGTGGCATACCAAATTTAACAGATACAATCTCCACTTACCTCTGCTTCATTTTGACATGGTTGGATATCTCATTTTCATATAACATAATACAGGTAACATATGCTATGAGTAGTTTGCAGTGTTTATATACAGTGCTGGTGTACAGATATCTGCTGAATGTGGTACTAACTTGGTACATCATCGACTGAGAAGTTTGAGAGAAAGTCCATCCTCCAGACAGTGTCCATTCCTCCACGGATAACCCCAGAACCATTATCCCCCTGTATGAACATCAAAAGCTACATGGATCTGTCAGCCTGCTGCTCCTGGGTCATCTTTCATTGGGCTGACCCCTAGCTACATTGAAACATGCATTTACCTTGACACAATACAGTATATTGGTTATATGTTCACTGCACTGCTATAACATGTGATTTTTGCCACCGTGGCATTTTTGTTATAAACAAATACCTGCTACACATGACCCCATAAAGGCTAGTCAGCACCCTTTCTCTCCTATAGACGCCATCAATGTGCCCTAAATGTCTGTAGCAAGATGTCATTCTTTATAGCCTTCACTGTCCAGCTTGTCATCTACACAGGTAGTCATCTGTGAATACATGGCACAGTTATAGACTGTATGCTAGTGATATTGGTAGGATGATAAGTACTTACAAAGTGGTAACGTGGTATACCACACAAGACTGAGATAATCTCCACCATAGGTCACTATATAGACTAGACAGACTGTACCTTCACCATACATAAGAACAGGCATACACATAATCAGGTTGTGCTGATATCACAGGCTTCTTTATTGCCAGTCAAATCAATATACCAAACACTTTCAGAGAACTGTATGTCTTTTTAAGGCTGTCTAAATGTTCAGATCCTGCTGTTTCTCCTGCTAACACTGTTGTGCAAATATCCAGTATAGTTTCCAAAATTTGCATGACTTTGTATATAAAATGGTGGTGCACCTCTAAAAGAAAGCAATTTTATTTCCTGTTTATGTGATATGTAAGCAAATTAGACTAGGATGCATGATTGTTGATTAATCATTTTATTTTCCTGCCATGTATCTGTGATTTAAAATGCAACTTACTGCCTGTGCTTGTCTCTGTCAGCCTGTGGCCACAAACTTTTTTTGGTGAGTTGCATATCTGTGAGCATCATGCTGTTTGGCAAGTATGTGGTGCACTACCCACTATTCAGAAATCAGGTTGTAAGTGTGATCCACATTCTATCATTTTGCTCTCCATGAAAGAGACACCATTTTGGAGGAGATATAGGAGAATGGCACCTTCTACTAATGCTCACTGGAGAGTACATGCATGATACCAGGAGAGTAAGATTATGCTCTGTCTCCTTCATGGCCATTTCAGGGAGCACCTATTGGTCCCTTATGATGGACGTTTCAGAAAAGCTGATGCCTTGTATGATCAGGCTGAGGAGTTGTCCTCAGCCATGGGCATCACTAGAAAGGGAGGCACAGTGCAGGCATTGTTTTAATGCTCTGTAGCATACTAGCCTTGATTATCTGTATGCCTGGGAAGCAGAGGTTCCCCCCCCAGTGGTATAGTAAATGGATAGCACTGTAATTGTTTTGTGTTTTTTCCTGTTTTATGTTTGGGATTGTTATTTCCTGTGCATGCTGCCATGTGGATCTTCAGTGTCAGGTAGAAGGTGTTGGTGGCAATTAATGTAATATGACAACTACATTTGATGTTGCTTTCTGCAGGAACGTGTTATGCAGTAGGATAAACTGTAATTGTCATTCTGCCTGCTCACTATCTAGTGTACCCCTATGTGTAACTGATATTTTCTCTTTTAGTATAATAGTATATGTGCAGGAGACACATGCTTGCCTGCTGCCCGTCATTCAGCTAAGGGACCATGTTATGGGACTGTGACTTGTATCTGTTTTTCTTGCATTCTGCATTATACTTGCACAATTCTCTGGTGTGCCCTTTTTTTCCACAGGAAACAAGAGAGGCTTGCAGCCAGTCATTGTTGGTTCCAGTCACTAATGAAGGTACATGTTTTAAATATATTCAGTTCAATGTCAGGAAAGCTGTCTTATGGCAGACATCCCACTGTGTCCCCTCACTGTATCTGTATGATAGATTTGTTTAGTAGACACATCCACCACATCCTGCCCCTGCTTAATATATTGTTGTGGAGAATGAAGGCACTGATATTGGGAGTACCTCATGGAAGCAGCATGCTGTCTTCTCATCGGTTTACTATCAAATGTGTGATCGGACTTTGATTCATGGCAGTTCGAAATGCCCCATTTGATAGTATCAAATGAACAAACATAAAAATGTAGACAACAGTGAATGCACTACAGCATTTGCTGTTGTGACTTTCTACATTCTAATGCAGATCGCACTATAGTGGGGATTGGTAAATGTACCCTTTCCCTCCCTGTAGTGAGATCTTGGACTTTGTATATATAAGTAGCAGGGGGTGTGGGGGGTACAGGGGGGGGCTTTCCCCCTGCAAAAATGGTCTTTACTGTGGGTTGCTCAGTACATAGAGTTGTGGAAGTGTGGTGAATGTTCGAACTGTGGCAAATTCGAACATTCAGCACTTCCGCGTTCAACATTTTTCACATTCATTTTTCCCATATTCACCCATACGTTTCATAGAAACATTAACAATCATATTGCAGGATTGCATAAATGATAGTAAACCTTCTCATCAGCAGGTATCCTTGCAACATTGCTTGAGATGACCTGGTCACATCTGAAGCAGGTGATTGAGGCTGCAGTGCAAACAGCAGTCGGAGGTATATGGCCTCATTGGAAAAACTTCTGGCTTTGATAGCAGATTCACTCCTCTTAGCTTCCCCCCTCCCCCCACTTGGCCATCAGGGGAGAGTGTGGCCTCAACCACTGGCCACCATGATCCATCATGTGGTGATGTACTCGCTGTAATGTTCCTCTGATTGCTTTAGGGACTGGTTTATGAAGAACCAAGTTATTGTATGAAATTATAGCCTCAACAGGAGAGTTGTTAGGTGAGTAGTGTGAATGGGTGGGTTGGGTGGAAGGAGACCAAAGGAAATCCTCCCTGAGAGGCAGGCATAGGGATCAAATTGTTTAACTTTTAATGTTGGGCGGTCTTCATATTGAAATGGTGTGAGATCTGAAAATGGGTCAAAGTCCCTGGACTGCCTTGAAGTTCCAGCATATGCTCCACCAGATATATGATAGATGTGCCATCAGGTCCTGTGGAAACGGAGGGGTGACAAAGTGCCCACTTGCATTCAGGTGGGCAGCCATCACTTATGACTAGAGTTTCCTGATGAAATAGTGTAATGAAGGATACTTTAAATCCATTACATATTTCAAATGTCAGCATACAAATCACAGAAAATGTTACAAACTCAACATATGTAGCTTAGCACAAAAATATTACAAGATTTGTATACATCTGACTCTGACCCCTGATAAAAAAGTGCTGATCATCAAATATGGCTATGATATTGCCCATTGGAAGAAATGGAGTGTTTCTAAGACTCTTCTAATGTGAGACAACAAACAAAAATCAACCAGAACTGAAACAAAAAAAAGAATCCCAAAGTGTGGGACATGAAGCCATTCGAGCCTCTTTCAATTGATTCTGTATTTCAGGATAGTCCAAGAAGGTGATGATAAAGCTACAGGTGCCTCAGTAACTGCTCCCATGATTGATCAGAGGTCAGACATTTATCCAAGTATCTGGAATTCTGGATTTACATCAGCCTTTGTGATGTAATGGCTGGTCCTACACAGTTAGTAAAATGTATGCACATGGTAGCCATACCAAATGAAAAAAAATAATGGAAAATGCTGTTTGCCCATTTGAACCTGAAAGTCCTCTAGTTATGAAATACAACATTTCAGTAGGCATACTTCTGATCCAGTATGGCTACTCACAAACACTGAGTAAAGAATCAAAAGAAGGGCTGAAGAGTTATCATTGGTAACCATTTGACATGTTGGGACCCACTAGAGCAAATCCCAAAACACAGAGACTGAATAGCTGAGAAATGGACTTACATATGTTAAGCCAGAGATGTCCATTTCTTGGAATATTCTCTTTTCTCCATGGTATGGTGGTCTTGGAGTTAGTGTATGTAAGTTTGGGGGGTGTGGGAGGTGCATGGGGGCTTGCCCCTGCAAAACAGAAGTTTAAAATTGAAGAGCAATCTTTGAGATTCTTTCTTTTCCAGGATTTATGGTCTTTTTTTCAAAAGTTGGCACTTGGCATTTTGAGTGCTGACATTCACACCTTGACATGTTTGTTGAGAGTGGGGATAGCTGGGATTGGCCTCCAGAGGCTTCCTTTTTGGTGCTCAATAAATAAACAAGTCCTCAGCATCTTCTTTTGAGAAAGTCACCAAGGCCATAGATGAGGGGAAGGTGGTTCACACAGCCTACCTTGATCTCACCAAGGCTTTTGACACCATTCCCCACTCAGGTATTACAGAAAAACTCACCAGCCTGAACATAAGCCCCTACGTCATGAGATGGGTTGCCAACTGGCTTAGAAACAGAACTCATATGCTAAAAATAGTGGGCTCCAGGTCCAACTCTAAACCAGTCACAAGTAGTGTCCCATAAGGCTCGGTTCTGGGACCCCTACTGTTCGGTATATACTACTCAGAAGTACAGGCAAACACAGGAGGACTATGGCTAACCAAGTTCGCCGATGACTGCAGACTGGGAGCCATAATTGACTCTCCGTCTGACACGGACATTCTCCAAAAAGGCCTTACTGAGACAGACACCTGGTGTCAAAGTCATGGTCTCAAGCTAAATGCCAAAAAATGCATAGTCATCCCGTTTGGGAAAAACAAAACACCCATGAATTACCACATAGGTGGCAGCCCCCTTAATACAGAAGAGGTAATAAGAGATCTGAGGACCCAGGTAGATAGTAATCTCTCCTTTGGCAATCATATTGCCAAAGTAGTTAGGAAATCCTTCTATGTAGCCCATCTAATTACTAAACGGTTCGCATCTAGAAATAAAGAGGTTATAGTGCCCCTCTACTCGTCACTCATAAGACACATCATATAGTAAAATGCCCCATTTGGGATGTACCTCACAAGACACATCCAACAGCTGGAAAGACCACAAAAGTACCTCACCAAGAGGATTACTGGCCTCAAACATATGTCCTATGCAGCCCGACTGAAAAAACTCTAGCTGTACTCAGTGGCATATCGCTTACTAGGAGGTGATCTCTGCCTGACTTACAAAGCCATGTCCAACTCAGACTTGATGGACATGCTTCACCTAAAGAAATCCTAGTCATTGTGAGCCACTCGCTCTAGTGAGCTAAACCTCACCACAACAATAAATAGAACATGCTGGAGGGACAGATTCCTATCACAGAGACTCCCCATGCTTTGGAACAAAATTCCTAACTACATTAGGCAGAGCCCCTCACTAACACTCTTCAAGAGAAACCTTGACGAGTAGAAGGGTAACAGAAAATACACCCCTGGGATCACTTCATTGGCTCTTCTTGACAGAGGCTCAGTTAATTAATCAATGGGGCAGCGAAAGCTGACGCACTCTGGCTAGGCTTATAAATACCCTCGGGCAGATAGCCTAGTACCTACTTATGAACCTATGAACCTGTATAGAAAAAGAAATGCATTTATGCTTTAGTGGTAATATATAAATAGCATTTATAGGTTCATTGGTTCATAGGTGTGTACTAGGCTAATGGCCCTGGAGCCTTTACAAGCCTAGTCCATAGAAGTGCCCTGGCATCGTGCCGCCCGATGTTAGTTTCCAGTGCCTCTATCAAGTAGAGCCACTGGAGTGATCCCCAGGGTGAACTTTCTATTTCACATCCACTCATCAAGATTTCTCTTGAATAGGGCCAGTGAGGTGCTTGGCTTGACATGTATGGGAAGTCTATTCCAGAGCATGGGCAGTCTCTGGGTTATGGACCTGTCCCCCCAGCATGTTCTGTTGACTGTGGTAATGAGGTTGAGGTCTCTGGGGTGTGTGGTGCTGAGGGATTGGGATTTCTTTAGAAGTAGCATATCTAACAGAGCTGGGTCAGATAAAAAGTAAAAAATGCACCAAGATAACACACAGCAAAACATTTAATCACAGCAAAGTACAAAGTGGTAAGCTCTTTCACAACCAAAGTTGCTTTATCAGACACCACAGTAAAAATGCACTGGTTTAAATAGAGATTCTAAAATGCCAATTAATCAATAAAAATCACACAATGATTAAGTAGCAGTGAAAAACAATTAAGCCTCATGCTCAAACTACAGATGTGGTCTATTATTGTTTTTGTGTACAATGTCCTGCTTTTTATGTAGGAAAAACAAATAGAATGCTTAAAGATCGTATTTTAGACCACCTAAGAGATATTAGTAATAATAAACCATCAAATCCTCTAGCCAATCATGTTATGTCCAATGGCCGTTCTCATTCCTTTAAGTTCTTTGTTCTACAACATATTCATAGAAACCCCAGAGGTGGTGACATTGAGAATATCACAGAGGGACATGAACAGAAGTGGATTTTGAAACTTAATTCTGAAAAGTATCCTGGTTTGAATGCTACTACTTCCTTGGTCCCTTTTTTAAAGGCTAGACATCTCAAGCATTAAGATTAGCTAAGTTCTTTCAAGATTAGTCTATGTATTTAACTAGCTTTTAGTTTCCAAGTATTCTATTTAACTTTTTCCTGCCTAGTATTTTTCCATGTTTTATAATGATTTTATAACTTTTTTAAGTGCTTTCTCATGTATAGTATTTGATTCCTTCATGTACAATGTTTTTAAGCAATGTTTTTAAGCAATGCTTTTTTTAGTTTGAGCATGAGGCTTAATTGTTTTTCACTGCTACTTAATCATTGTGTGATTTTTATTGATTAATTGGCATTTTAGAATCTCTATTTAAACCTGTGCATTTTTTACTGTGGTGTCTGATGAAGCAACTTCGGTTGTGAAAGCGCTTACCACTTTGTACTTTGCTGTGATTAAACGTTTTGCTGTGTGTTATCTTGGTGCATTTTTTACTTTTTATCTTACATTTGGATTTATTTCTGCACCAAGGTTTTATCCAACACGGTTTCTTTGGATTTCTAGAGCTGGGTCAGACATGGCTTTGTAAGTGAAGCAGAGATTGCCTCTTTGTAGATGATATGAGACAGAGAATAGCTGAAATTTTTTGAGTCTCTCCATGTACGACATGTGTTTAAGGCCTAGGATCCTCTTTATGAGGTACTTTTGTGGCCTTTCCATCTGTTGCATGTATCTAGTGAGGTACATGCCAAATGGGGCATTATACTCGATGACTGGGCTAATGAGGGAAGAGTGGAGAGAGATGATGACCTCCTTCTTCCTGGATGCAAAACGCTTGGTAATGAGATGTGTCACATAGAAGGACTTTCTGACCGCAGTGGCAATGTGGTGGTTGAAGGAAAGGTTGCTGTCAACCTGTGTCTCCAGATCTTTTATAATGCTGTCAGTTTTCAGTGGGCTCCCATCATTGTGGTAATTAGTGAGAACTGAGTTTTTCCCAAAGGGGATGATGACACATTTTTTGGCAATAAGCTTAAGTCCATGGTTTCAACACCAGTCATTGGTCTCAGTGAGGCCTTTCTGTAGGATGTCTACATCACTTGGGGAGTTAATTATGGCTCCCAGCTTGGAGTCATCTGCGAACCTGGTCAGCCATAGTCCCTCCATGTTGGCCTGCACTTCTGAGAAGTAGATGCCAAACAGAAGAGGACCCAGGACTGATCTCTGTGGGACTCCACTCATGACTGGTTGGCAGTCTGACTTGGAGTTCGCTACTTTCACACTGTGGTTTCTATCTGTGAGCCAATTTGTAACCCACCTAGTGATATAGAGGTTGATGCCTAGTTTGGTGAGTTTATTAATAATTCCTGAGTGGGGAATGGTATCAAAGGCCTTGACCAGATTGAGGTAGGCTGTATGAACTGCCTTGCCCTCATCCACAGCTCTGGTGACTGACCCAAAAAAGTCGACGAAGTTGAGCAGGCATGATCGACCTTTCACAAAACCAAATTGCATGGGATCTAGAGTTTGGAGATTCCCTATATCCTTGTTAATTAGGTCCATGATGATGCGCTCCATAGCCTTACATATCAGACTTGTCAGGCTAATGAGGCGATAATTCCCAGGATCTGTAGTTGCCCCCCCTTTATGGAGAAGGATGACTGTAGTAGTGCACCATTCGGTAGGGACAAAGCCTGAGGTGAGGATGTGATTGAACAAGGCACACAGACGTGGTGCCAGTTCACTTTGTAGTTCATGTAGGATGCAGCCAGGGATATTGTTGGGTCCCATGGAAGCTGTATTCTTGGCCTTGGACAATGTAGCTTTAACCTGTGCTGCAGTAATGCTGGGTGCCTGACATTCCTCTGGTATTGTGATTGGTCCTTTAGGAGGGGAGAGAGGGGTAAAGTTGGCAGTGAATCTCTCAGCCAGTATGTTGGCAATATCTGTTGGCTCAGTGTAGGAGGTACCATGGTGTAGTAACTCAGAGCCAACCTGGGTGTTGCCATGGCAATTTTTTATATAACTATAGAAGGCTTTGTGGTTGTTTCTAGTGGCTGCCACAATTCTGCCTTCATAGCTGGCTTTAGAAGTTTCGATGAGGGATCTCAACTTTTTGTTGAGGCTAATATGGGAGATTTTCCAGTCTTGGGACTTCACCTTTTTCTGCAACAGTTTCTTCCTTCTGTTGTAGAGTTTATTAATGGTAGGGGACCACCAGATTGGCTTCCTTTTTTTGGAGGAGAGCATCTTGGTTCTGTTGGGTATGGTTAGTTCCATGCATTTATGTACGTGTTTATACAGTGCATTAGTGTATGATTCGGCCGTCATGCATCTATTTTCCATTGACATGGGTGCCATGAAGTTAGCCACCTCTGTTTTTAGGAGCCCAAAGTCAGCTATGGAGAAGTTTTTCGTGGTGGTTACCTTTGTGGGGGGTGTGTGGCTGAGATGTGGATTTCCATGGTGATTAGTTTGTGGTCGGATCTAACCAGGGAGAAATTGACTATTGGTGTAGACCAATGGTTGCCCATGTTAGGAATAGCCAGGTCAAGGCTGTTGCTTCCTCTAGTGGGGGTAAGAATGAGCTGGTCCAGGGCACTGGAATTAATGAATTTCAGGAAGTGTTGAGCCAGTGTATTGGTGTATGAGAAGTTTTCCCAGTTGATGAAGGGGTAGTTGAAGTCACCTAGTATAAGAATGTTCGGTTGGACCCTAATAGTTTACAGGGTGCTTAGTGAGAGTCCTGGGACATGATTAGGGACCTGTAGCAGGCTATGACCTGAATCACCATCTTACCCAATGTTAGTTGTACATGGAGTATCCCAGATGCATTAGGCTGGGCTACTAGTCTGGAGGTGTGCATATCCTTTATGACTATGGGGATACCACTGCCTTTGGACCTTCGGTCCATGTTCTGGGGCCAAAAGGTGTGAAATGAGTTATAGCCTGGTAGTACAGGGGTGCTTTCTACTGCTTTAAACCAGGTCTCCGTTACAGCACAAATGTCAATGTTCTTCATTTTGATGAGTGCTTCGAGCAAGTGCATCTTGAGATTTAGACTTCTAGCATTGAGTAGCATGACTCTCAGACTGCATTTACTTATAGCTGTTACGATGGCAATTTGGTCTTTGCAACATCACCTAAAAAGGAACTATAGGGGTGCAAAAGCCTTAGCCAGTATCCGGAAACCAGGGGTGACAGATGCAGGCCATCTCTGGCAAAGCATCGAGGTCTGTTTATCATGTCATCCCTAAGCAGATACTGGATCCCCTTAGAATGACACCAGAAACTTAGCCAATTGTTGAAGCCAATCATCCTCTGCTTGTACTGAGGTATCATTCTCAGTGATGGTAGGATGCTGCTCAGGGCTAGGGTCATACCTGCCTAGGCCACATAGTCCAAGAGCTCCTTCATGTCTCTTTTCATGTAGTCCAGGGAGGTGTGTCTCAGGTCATTCACACCCACATGGACAGTGACAGAGTCATACTTGTACTTGTTGTGGAGTGACCTGAGTGCATGTGTTATGTGTCAGATTCTGGCACCTGATAGACAGTTGACTGTTACCTTCTCCTTATTCAGCCTAGTGAGTGGGACATCAGTGTGCCTCACTATCGAGTCACCTATGATTAGTATATTGGGCAAGCTGTTTTGCCTTATGGGCTTAGGTTGGGGGGCACACAGTGCAAGTGAGCTATGTGTCTTGTGGTTTGTGCTGTGTTGTGGTGGTCGAGTACGTTTCTGCCTTGGAGGTCTCTGCTATTTGGGTAGATTTCTATTGAGAGCCTCTGCAAAGGTGGGTGTGTGATTTGTGTTTTTATGTGAGAGCTGTGATGTTGGGTGTTCTGGAGGGCTATGTGTTGCATGTAATGTGGTGCAGGTGTTGACCTTCTCCTCTTGACCAGCCATTCATGTCTTGGCTTGAGAGTGCATGGCTTCCAATTTGGATATATAAGTGCACCTCTTGCAAGTCTGAGTGTTGGGAAGTAAGTGGAGGGGGTTGTCAGTGTACATGAGGCAGTTGCTACATTGCCTCAGGATGCCCACGTTCACTAAGTTAATAGGAGAAAGCACAGGGAACTGACCTTTAGACATGCCAGGAGGGATAGTCGTTATTACTATTTACTTCCCTGGACCCCTGCCTAGCAGGGTGACTGATGTGATCCCCGGGTAATCAGCCCTTGCCAGTCTCAAACCCAGGACTGTGCACACCATAGCCACAGCAATTAAGACTAAGCCATCTGAGCTGATCATAAAGTACTGAAGTTGTTTCCTTATATATTCCTTTTACAGGAAAAATATCTGAGTCTGTACAGAGCACTGCCACACACTTGAGGGGAAACTAACACGTAAACCCTGAAAATTTAAGGATGAAGTATTTAGGCAGATATACCAAAGTTAGAAAGAAATCAAGCAGTACTTACTAAAAAATAAAGAATTAGCTTGTCAAGAATGATGAAAAGCGGGGAGTTACATGAATGGCTACTGCCTGGCTACTATTAATGCTGGTCTCAGCACAGCTTCACTTTGTTGGGATACAATACTCCTTTGCTTCTTCACTCACCAGAAGCAAAATGTTAGCACCAATCCCAAGAAGAGAAGCAGGCCACGGCTTGTTTGGTGAGCCACAGACATGTCCCAGATGATGCAAGAGTCTACAGGCTTGTAGCCTCTTTTTGGTAGATGTCTCAAATAGCAACCAGACCCAGCAGGTACGTTAAGCACAGACACTCACTCTCCAACCAGAAAGAGTCAGGAATCAATGCGCTCTGCTCCTACTCTCACCAGGATCAGAATATAAGCACAGATTCCAAGCTGTCACCTATAAGGCAGGTATTAAGCTTTCTGGTGATCATCAGACCCCAGGAAATAATGTAACTGCACTCCTTCTCTCACCAGGAGAAAACAGAAGCACTAATCCCAAGATGACTACTGAGAAGTAGAATGTGAGCTCTCCAATAACTGGTAGTCTTGGAATAGATGCTTAAAGGTAAGATGAAAAAAATGGTTTATCCTAAACACTGCAGTGTGCACTAGAGGAGTTAGTTGTGAAAGTACGTAGCTTAAGTTTTACCTGTCTAAAAAGTTAAGTTTTAGTGGAGCGTCACTATTTTTAAAACAGCAAGATAGATTGAAAGGGGGTGGTCACTTATGTATTCTGGTCCTATGGAATATAATAAGATGGCCAATAAATTTAAATAGTTGAAGGGGGGTGATTTCATAAAATGATAATTTTGTGCTTACTCACACCATCCAGTAAAAGCAGAAAGGAAATGAGATATATGGTCAAATTATCATAAGAGGCAGGTAACTAGAAAGACAGTGGTGTTTAAGTACACAACGATACTCGGGTAGGAGTATGGGAAAAATCTGTCTGACTCACAAGAGACAGAGCTGTGGTCTCTTTTCATGTTTTAATATACAGTTAAAAGCAAAATACAAGTAAAACACAGTGTAAAAAAACAAATCGCAGTATACAAAATAGAAAAAGGCAATAAAGTAATACAAAATACAACAAATAAAAAGCAAACTAACCTTTCCCTCACAGCAAACTATAGCATTTGGATTTACTACATAATTATGCAAATAATGCATAATTAAATGCATGGTAAACTATCTCTTTTGCCTTATATGTAAACATAGCAGTTCAGTGACACATTTGTAAATGTGATATATAGCTATCAGTCACCAAGGTGGTATGCTGTTATTTATGATTGAGTTTGCAATTCTTTGTTTTCTAACTTGTTGAATATTCAAATGTGCTTCACACAGAAAAAAATGCTAATCCCATTTCCTAAAGAATGCTACATTTCTTTGTCTGTCTACGTCTACTTTACATTCGGAGTGTGGTAGGTACCTTAGTAAGGGAGAACAGAAGAACCCAATGAGTCATTTAGTAGCCTTTATCTGAAGTGGATCAGATCCAGAAAGCCTCTGCTCTTAGCATCCTTCCTTTTCCTTTTTCTAGATGTAGATTTCTACCATAAGGCCTGCCTCAGAACAAATGACTGCTAAGGCAAGAATGCTGGCGAAAGGGAATGTCAATAAAGAAGTGGTATCTTTCAAACCTTTGTGAAGCAGTAGTTTATTGACGAGATAGAAAGTTGCATAAAAAAAGCCTCCGAAGTAACAAATCTAGATACTAATTTTGAAAGCAAGGCACTTGTACGTTTTCAAAAAAAAATATCCCAAAGTTACTGGAAGAATAATAATCTTCATGACTAATCTGTCAGAACAAGACTTCCAT